>NC_080034.1:63947638-64257650 GCF_030020395.1 Manis pentadactyla
TGGCTCCAGACGTGTGCTGCTCCCAAAGTGGAGGGCTGTGGCTTTCCATCCTAAGACCGAGACAATATGGATGGAGGACAGAAAGGGAAAGAGCAGTCAATGGGCTGAGTTGCAGGCAGTATGGCTTGTGATCACCCAGGAGCCCTCCCCTCTAGTTGTCTGCACTGACAGCTGGGCCATCTATTGGGGCTTGTCCCTGTGGCTACTGACATGGTACCATGCCAACTGGATGGTTGGTCACTGGCATCTTCAGGGACAAGAGTTGTGGCAAGACCTATGGGCCTCTGGTCAGATTAAGACAGTTACAGTGTATCATGTGACTGGCCATTTGCCTCTGGCATCCCCAGGGAATGATGAAGCAGACACATTGGCCCAGGTGCATTGGCTGGAAGGAAAGCCTGCCTCTGATGTAGCCCAGTGGTTACAGCAGCATTTGTTCCACATGGGGCAAAAGACCATGTGGGCTGCAGCCCACTGGTGGGGCTTGCTGTTGACCTTTGAAGAAGGCAGTAGAGCCCAGAGGGAGTGCCTTGTGTGCTCTAAGAGGGACTTAAACCAATTCCCACAGCAACATGGGACAATAGTAAAGGCGCCGATACCCTTTGTCAGGTGGCAGATAGACTATATTGGGCCTTTGCCCATATCAGAAGGATATCAGTATACCATGACTTATGTGGACATGGCTACTGACCTGTTGGTTGCTTTTCCTGCACATCATGCAGACCAGCAAGCCACCAAAAGGGGCCTAGAGCATCTCTTTGCAGCCTATGGCCAGCCACAGGTGATTGAGAGTGATTAAGGCACCCACTTTACTGGACATGCATTACAAGAATAGGTGCAGCAATTAGGAATAAAGTAGAAGTTTCATGTACCATATATCCCTACTGGGGCAGGCATGATAGAGAGGCACAAGGGTTTGTTGAAATCTGGCCTGAAGTAGGGCACCAGTAGCCTACAGGGCTGGTCAGTTTGCCTATGGACAGGGCTGTGGTGTTGGAATGAGAAGCCCCATAAAGGAGCCTTGAGCCCCGTGGATATGCTCACACACACTGCTGTCTCTCCTATACAACTGCATGTGCAAACCAAAGAGGAGTTATTGAAGGCAGGATGTGGCCAGCAGAGCGACATCGTGCTGCAGCCCCCACTGCATTAAACCCTGGAGACACTGCTGAGTGGACGTGGCCCTGGATATTTCAACACATGGACCAGTGATGGTGGCCCTTCTGGCACCCTGGGGGAAAAAAAGGTCTTGAAGCTGACCTCGTGTGTATTCACGGAGTAACAGCAGACGGGTTCCCAAAAATCATGGTAGGGTACCCAAAACATCCAGGAGGTAAGAGCATCTTACAGGGAAGTTTTGTTTCATCTTTATGGCCGGTGCATGTACCTCCCGTAGCCTATATATTGACCCATCTGTAACTCCCACAGGGAGGGGGTGAACGTGTCATATACTAGACCATGACGAGATCCCATTCCTGCCACTGTCCTATCACAGGGCCACTCTCTTGCCTGCATCCTACACAATGGACAAGATTTGCCTTTGCTGGTGTCATTGAAACATGTATCTTATCACCCTTAAGGTTATTTTCTTCTACAGTCCTTGTGGCCTGAATGCGCCCCCTGGCTGCCGCTGCTGTGAGATGATTACTCTGAACTCTACCTATTCAGCTACTGCCTGCCTGTGGAATGGACCACCTATGGACTTAAACTGCTTGGGACTTCTAACCTAGCGGAATCCTCTGGTTTGAGGATTATCATGATTTTATTGCTGTTGCCATTGTAGGTCATCATTCTGGTCACAATGCTCCAGTTTTCTCACCCAAGGACCATTGCAGAATAGGGGATCGAGTAGATTGCAAGGCAAGATTTATGGAGAGGTGGTCTGTGGGTAAAATTGCAATATTTCCAGAATCTCTCACCTGGCTTTAATGCATTTCCATATCAACAGGTATTTCAAAGGGGTGGAGAGAAGTAGGCAATCTCCATATCAATGGGTAATTACCTTGGCCACAAGGGTTTATCTGAACCTGAGAGGTTAGGGGGAGGTCTTGCTTGCTTGTACCAGATCAGGAGAAATGGCCCCGGACTGCAGTTTCTAAGCAATAAACATGTTTTAAACTTTATTTCTCTCTTTGACTGTTTTCGGTTTCAAACGGTTGTGCCCTGGGATTTCCCCTCCCCGGCGTTACACAGGGTTAAGAAGAAAGCAAAAAGGCACAGAACAGTGTGAACACAAACTTCTACTAGTTCATAAAGGGGAGGGAGCAGGCCTGTCACATGCACAGCTGGTTTCTGAAGGAAAACAAGGCACTGGTGACACCGTGGACTCTGGAAACAAGGGTTAGCAGCCCAGAGATCTTGCTTCCTTTTTATTGCACGCTCTTTTCTCATTTACCATTTTCTTCATGCACTTTTATTACTTTTCCAATTAAAAACTGTTAATATAAAATCAAGGTAAACAAGTTGGAAGCAGGACATGTTTGCCTTAATGAAACAAAGGAAATTAAAATAGAAAGATACAACAGACTGGGGAGGATGGGTGGGAAGGGAGGGATAAGGGCGGGGAAAAAGAAAGAGGGCATTAAGATTAGCATGTATAGTGCATGGGGGGCACGGGGAGGGCTGTGCAACACAGAGAAGACAAGTAGTGATTTTACAGCATCTTACTATGCTGATGGACAGTGACTGTGAAGGGGTATGTGGGGGGGACTTGGTGAAGGGGGGAGCCTAGTAAACATAATGTTCTTCATGTAATTGTAGATTAATGATAGCCAAAAAAGAAAAAAAAGAATAAGTGCCATTGTCACGCAATAAACTTGTTAAAAATATTATAATAAAAAAAAAAAGAAAGATACAACAGAAAGCAGCCAGCATTAAAGCTATCTGATACATGGTACTTGGATAGTGTGGAGGTGCAGAGCTATAAAACCAGATAAGACATTGATGAATTAGGAAAACTAACAGGAGTAGCGGACAAGAAGGGAACAGATAAAAATTGGAGGCAGACAGGGCTTCGTGTCCTCTGTGGAGTGCACAGGTTGGCCATGGGGTGCCCACTGAGCCCCAAAGGAGGCGTGAAGCTGAGCCACACAGAGCCCAGGCAAGGCCCGGAGGCAGGAAAGGGCAATAAGGACAGAGGGAGTCCAGGCAGGGGCAGGGCCAGTGTGTGGCGGCTATGCAAGCTCCTTCAGGCCGGTCCTCTGGTGCCGGGGCTGTGGTTTGGAGAACAGTGCTGAGCATGGGTGTGTAAATTAGATATGGTGCCCTAGAGCTCCCTGTTCCCATGGAGTGAGTGGACTTGGACTTGTAGGAGCCAGCCGGGCAGAGCTCGCAGCAGCCAGGGAGCACCCCCTGACATGCTAGGCAGAACCCATTTTCTATAGTGACCCCATGTCACAAAGAGAAGCAGTGGCCCCACTGGTCTCATTGGGCTCCAGCCCTCTCCCCTCTCCAGACAGAGGGAAGCCCATTTGGACTCTTCAGTGGGACGAGACCCTTAAGAAGGAGACACTGGATCTCGAGTAATTGGAACAACAAAGGCAATGTAACTATTTGGAAGCTAATGTAGAGGAAGAAATCATATAAATAAGGGAGTGAGAGAAGTCCAAACAGAGTGTGAGGCCTTTGAGCTGTAACACCAGGGTCCCTTTGGGTCTTCCCCACTGGCCTCCTTGTTTCCAAGGTCGGACAGGGCAGGAGAGGGAGGGAAAGAAATGAGGAAGGCCTCAAGCTCCCCCTTTAGGTTAAAGCAGGCACCCAGGCGTTAGCAGTTGTCACAGGGCAGGACACTGTGCTCAGTGACATCCAGAGGGATTCCAAGACTCTGGGGAAGAGAGTAAGGGGTTGTGAAGTAAAAACTATTTTCATGACAATATTAAGGCATTATTTGCTTTCTTCACTTTGTGAGTTTGCACTGGTGGTACCAAAGCAATGGTGGGTAAAATCATGCCAGTATCATTTAAGAATATCCATAGATAAATGTGTAAAAAGCATTCATTTTATTAAATCTCAAAGTGAGTACATGGCTTTTAATATTCTATGTGATGAACTGGGAAGTATGCGTGACACATTTCTAAAGTATGGTAGCTGCCTGAAGGAAAAGCACGTGGGTGATTATTGAGTTGTGAATTGAACTAGCTGCTTTTTTCATGAAACACCATTTCTGCTTAAAAGAATAACTGATAAACTGAAAATTCACACTTGGATATTTAGTAGTTATTTTCCTGAAAAACGCTGAAGTGAGTCTCTGATATCAAGGAAAACAATGAAAAGAATGTGTTGCCTATGTTAAAAACTGAACTTTGAATGAAAAACTGTAATTATGGAATACTTGTGTCCACCATAATCTTGACAGCTTCCCAGTGCTTAAAGACTTTTCTGATGAGTCCAGCAGTGAAATGAATGTGAATTTTGATAGTGGATAATGAAAGGTCTGAACATGTGAAAGATCTGCACCTCAGGGAACTCGCATTTTGCAAACCAATGCATGATGTTGCAAAATGGTTACCGAACCAATCAAACCTGGGTCGACTCTCCTGACGCACAGCAAAGCCAAACGCTGACATCAGGGTGCAGTGAAAGAAAGTGGGCTAGTTGCAGGCACTATAGCAAGGAGTATGGGTGGCTAATGCCCAAGGTGGCCAAATCTCTGTTGGCTTATAAATAAGGGTTTCTAAAGGCAAACTGTGACAAAGGGTTGCAGGGTGTGTGACCAGCTCATGCCCATTCGTAGTGGTGAGGTGACAGGAGGTGGTTTCAGGAATCTTAGTCAATAGTCTTCTGGCTCCACCCAATCTGGTGTCTCCAGTGCTCATGATCAGCATCTGGCACATTGGTGGGAGTCTAAGTTCCTGTAAACACTTCATGGATACATGAGTCAAGAGTTTATCTATGGCCTTGAGAGGGAACTGAAAGTCCTGTGTCTGTGTAGTTTGCTTTACCTTGATTTCTCTAATCTCTAATTGCTTAGTCTAATTTCTACACTCTAGGTCACGATTAAGGGTCGTGGGCTTCTCTTTGTTCACGAGAAGTCTGAGGGGCTTCATCACAAGGGGGCTCCCTGTGCAGTTACAAAATCATATATGGGTAAAAGATCCCTGTGAAGTGCAAGATAAGGCAATCATACTGTAACAGAGGATGCACAGCTCATTGACAAGGCTTCAGACTCCACACTGTAACTACCTTAAAGAAACTACATCTGGTTGAGTTTTGGTGTACTTATCAAAAAAAGAATGTTTACAGTCACCTGAAGAGGTTTTTAAAAACCCTCCTCCCTTTTCCAACTCTGTTTCTAGGTGAGGCTGGATTTTCTTCATATCCTTCAAGCAGAACACATATCATAATGGACTGAATGCAGAGGTAGACAGAGAATCAGCTGTCTTCTTTTAAGCCAATCATTAAAAAATATGTGCAAAATATGTAAAACATTGCAACCTTTCTAATTTTCTTTTGTTTTGGAAATATGTTTTCCAATAAAAGAAGGTTTTTTTTATGTTAACATGTAATTGTTTTTAAAAAACAATTAGTAAATAAATATTTAATAGTTTTCTGTTTTAATTGCAATTATGGTAAATCTCAATAGAAATAACCCACATAAACAAAAGCTTCTTCAGATCTTCAAAAATAACAACAATAATAACGATTATAATAAAGAGGTCCTAGGAATAAAAACTTCAAGAACAGCTTCTCTGGGAATAACACAAATAGGTCTATCTGGCAGGATGCACATGGCTTTCAACTGTTCTGAGGCTACCTTTTAGTAGGTCCTGTTTGGCTGCCAGGAGTGGCACATCTTAAGACCTTATCTTGCCTTTGACAGCATCCTGCTTGAAGCACTGTAACACAGTCTGCTCCCATTTATGCCACCTCCTCATGCTGAAGAGTCAGGGTACCCAATGCCAAGGGCCATCTTCAGAATGTTTGATTACACAGATGGTCCCACGGATTCTGTAATGTCAGGGAGTCATTCAGTGGAAAGATTTGTAGTAGAGAATCTCCATTGCATCATTAAGTCCCATTGGAAGGAAAGGAAGGAAGACATGTGCACAGATGACAAACCATCCAGGAAAGAACAAGATACCCTTGAGCTACCACATAGCTGAGTTGATCTTTGCAGAGCTGTTCCAGCTTCTAACACCCCCCCACATTGTTGTGATGTACACATCACTTCTCATTGAACTGTGCCAACTTTAGCCTCACTCTCTACTCCAAGTTCTTGCACAGGCAACTGAAATGTTATACATGTGTTTGGACAAGAGGAATACATGCATAGATACATTTATTAATTGGATTTCCCAGCATCAAAAATCTTCCAGTTTTGTTGGAGCTGGGAAGATTGGTCAGATAGTCTTACTCAAAATCCTGAAAGTCCTAGACCAAAGTTTTTAAGAGAAGTTCTAGAAAAAGGTATGAGGTTATTTTACCATAAGCATATATTAGATATTGTTTCTCTTACCTTCTCAGATCTATATTCTGCAAACCCATCCTGCATTTGTGAGTCTGGAGATAAAAGTAGCAATTTTCTTCTACGCCATTTGGTTGCCCTCTGCTTAACTGTTGCATTTAAAAGTAAGGCAACCTGAGAAGCCCTGAAAAGATGGAGGTGTGAGAGGTGAGACAGAGGCCTACTCCCAAACCACATATAATATGAAAATATAATTAATACAACTAATCCTAAAAGAGCAACAGGAAAGAAGGCTGCACCAGACTGCATACATGAGGAGAAAAGATCAGACCTCATGAAACAGGTAACATACCAAAGCCATGATCCAGTGGGACCCAAGCCCTTCACTCACCCCAGCTCACTGGTGGGAGAAACAGAAACAGAGTGGGGAGGGAGTGGAGGCCTAGGACTCCTGAACACCCAGCCCTGGAGATCTGCTCTGGGAGCATGAACCTACATTGCATGGTGCTCTGCAGATTAGTGGGGTTGGAAAACTAAGACAGGAAGAATACTTGGACAGACTGAGATTCCAGCTGCTTGTAGAAAACGGATCCACATTCAGCTGCTCTGGGACAAAAGAAAGGCAGACAGTCTGAGGGACTTCTAACAGGGAGAGAGCTGCTAAAGGGCAAGGATTGCACAAGCTTGATGCTCAGAAGAAAGGATACATGGATGAAATTGTCTGGGCACATTCTTCTCAGCAGGTTGGAACTTTCAGGAGGTTCAGGCACTCCATCCCCCTGGCTAACTATGCAGCTCCAAGGCCCCACACCATGATATGTAGCCTGCTGTGCCTTCCTCCTGGCTGGCACGGCTCACAAATGAGCAGCCCCTGCCCTGGCACCAGGCCAGCCAGAGGGAGGCCCCACTCAGGGTAGCTACAAACTCAAAGCATAGAGGCATACACCTGTGTGCTCAGCCTACTGGTTCTCACAATGGAGACAGGCACAGCACCTGGGAAGCAGGAAAGAGCTCTTTCCTCCTCCCAAGCCCCAGCACTACTCCCCTGTGACCCCTGACATTGCTCCAGAGGATGAGCAGCTCTGAAGAGAAGCTCTGGGCACTAGAGGGCGCCACATACAAATATGAAATGTCAAAGCAGGCTGGTTCAAACCCAAATCCTACAAACACCAGAAAGAAGGCCAAGTGAAACTGAACTCATCAATCTTCCTGAAAGAGATTTCAAAATAAAAACCATAAACATGCACATGGAGGTTCAGAAAAATATTCAAGATCTCAGAGAAGAATTCAGGACTGAGATTCAATCATTAAGAAATTCAATATCTGAAATGAAACATACAATGAAGGGGTTTAAAAGCAGATTAGAAGGAGTAAAGGAGGTGGCTAATGAAATAGAGATTAGAGAAGAGGAATAGAAAGAAGCTGAGGCACAGAGAGAAAAAAGAATCTCTAGGAATGAAAGAATATTGAGAGAACTGTGTGATCAATCCAAACGGAACAATATTCACATTATAGGGGTACCAGAAGAAGAAGAAGAGAGAAAAGGGAATAGAAATTGTCTTTGAGCAGGTAATTGCTGAAAACTTGCCCAGTCTAGGTAAGGAGATAGTCTTTCAGGCCATGCAGTTCTCAGGAGGTGCACAGATCTCCCAACACAAGGGACCCAAGGAAGACAACACAAAAACATATAATAATTGAAATGGCAAAGATCAAGGATAAGGACAGACTATAAAAGCAGCTGGAGAGAGAAAAAAGATCACCTACAAAGGAAAATCCATCAGGCTATCATCAGACTTCTCAACAGAAACCTTACAGGCCGGAAGGGAGTGGCATGATGTATTTAATGCAATGAAGCAGAATGGCCTCAAATCAAGAATACTCTAACCAGCAAGATTTTCATTAAAATTTGAAGGAGGGATTAAACAATTTCCAGATAAGCAAAAGCTGAGAGAATTTACCTCCCACAAACCATCACCACAGTGTATTTTGGAGGGACTGCTATAGATGGAAGTGTCCCTAAGGCTAAATAGCTCTCACCACAGGAAATAAAACCACAGCAAAGAAAGTAGAACAATTAATTACTAAGCAGATGCAAAATTAAATCAACTACCCTCAAAGTCAGTCAAGGGATAGACAAAGACTACAGAACATGATACCTAATACATGAAGAATGGAGCAGGAAAAAAAATAAGGAGAAAAAAAGAACCTTTAGATTGTGCTTATAATAGCATACTAAATGAGTTAAGTTGAACTCTTAGATAGTAAGGAAGTTACCCTTGAACCTTTGGTAACAATGAATTTAAAGCCTGCAATGGCGAAAATAAGTACATACCTACTGATAATCACCCTAAAAGCAAATGGTTTGAAGGCACCAATCAAAAGACATAGAGTAACTTAATGGATAAGAAACAAGACCTATCTATGCTGCCTACAGGAGACTCACTTCAAACCCAAAGACACATACAGAATGAAAGTGAAGGGATGGAAAAAGATATTTCATGCAACTAATGGGCAGAAAAAAGCAGGAGTTGCAATACTTGTATCAGACAAAATAGACTTCAAAACAATGGAAGTAGGAAGAGACAAAGAAAGACATTACATAATAATAAAGGGGTAGGTCCAACAAGAGGATATAATTATTATAAATATCTATGCGCCCAACACAGGAAGACCTACAGACATGAAACAAGTACTAACAAAATTAAAGGGGGAAATAGAATGCAATGCAGCCATTTTAGGAGACTTCAACACACCACTCACTCCAAAGGGCAGATTAACCAAGCAGAAAATAAGGAAAGAAACAGAGGTACTGAACAACACTTTAGAACAGATGGACCTAACAGACACCCACAGAACACTCCACCCAAAAGCAGCAGGATACACATTCTTCTCAAGTGCACATGGAACATGCTAGGCCACAAAAAGAGCCTCGGTAAATTCAGAAGGACTGAAATTGTACCAACCAGTTTTTCAGACCAGAAAGGTATGAAACTAAAAATAAATTATACAAAGAAAAGGAAAAATCCCACAAACACATGGAGGCTTAAAAACATGATCCTAAATAACCAATGGATCAATGACCAAATAAAAACAGAGACCAAGCAATATATGGAGATAAAGGACAACAATAATTCAACACTGCAAAATCTGTGGGATGCAGCCAAGGCTGTGCTAAGAGGGAAGTATATTGCAATACAGGCCTACCTCAGGAAAGAACAATCCCATATGAACAGTCTAAACTCACCATTAATGAAACTAGAAAAAGAAGAACAAATGAGGCCCAAAGTCAGTAGAAGGAGGGACATAATAAAGATTAGAGCAGAAGTAAATAAAATTGAGAATAAAACAATAGAAAGAATCAATGAAAGCAGGAACTGGTTCTTTGAGAAACTAAAATAGATAAACCCCTAGCCAGACTTATCAAGAAAAAAAGAGAGTCTACACACATAAACAAAATGAGAAATGAGAAGGGAAAAATCACTATGGACACCACAAAAATAAAAGAATTATTAGAGAATACTATGAAAAATTATATGCTAATAAACTGGATAACCTAGAAGAAATGGACAATTTTCTAGAAAAATACAACCTTCCAAGGCTGACCCAGGAAGAAACAGAAAATCTGAACAGATCAATTACCAGCAATGAAATTGAACTGGTAATCAAAAACCCACCTAAGAACAAAACCCCTGGAGCAGATGGCTTCACTGCTGAATTTTATGAAACATTTAGTGAAGGCCTAATACCCATTCTCCTTAAAGTTTTCCAAAAAGTAGAAGAGGTAGGAATACTTCCAAACTTATTCTATAAGTATAGTTTCACCGTAATACCTAAACCAGGCAAAGACACAACAAAAAAGAAAATTACAAACCAATATCCCTGATGAACATAGATGCAAAAATTCTCAACAAAGTACATTAGCAAACCAAATTCAAAAACACACCAAAAAGATCATCCATCGTGATCAAGTATGACTTATTTCAGGGATGCAAGGATGGTACAATACTAAAAAATCCATCAACATCATTCACCACATCAACAAAAAGAAGGACAAAAGCCTCATGATCATCTCCATAGATGCTGAAAAAACATTTGACAAAATTCAACATCCATTCATGATAAAAACTCTCAATGAAATGGGTATAAAGGGCAAGTACCTTAACATAATAAAGGCCATATATGACAAACCTACAGCCAACATCTTACTTAACAGTGAAAAGCTGAAGGCTTTTCTTTGAAGATCAGGAAGAAGATGAGGATGCCCCCTCTCCCCACTTTTATTCAACATAGTTTTGGAGGTCCTAGCCACAGCAATCAGACCACACAAAGAAATAAAAGATATCCAGATTGGCAAGGAATAAGTTAATCTGACACTCTTTGCAGATGACATGATATTGTACATAAAAAAACCCTAAAGAATCCACTCCGAAACTACTAGATCTAATATCTGGATTCAGCAAATTGAAGGATACAAAATTAATACACATAAATCTGTTGCATTCCTATACACTAATGATAAACAAGCAGAAAGAGAAATCAGGAAAGCAATTCCATTCACAATTACATAAAAAAGAATAAACTACCTAGGAATAAACCTAAGCAAGGGGGTGAAAGACCTATACTCTGAAAAGTACAAGACACTCATGAGGGAAATTGGAGAAGACACCAAACAATGGAAACACATCCTTTGCTCATAGATAGAAAGAATTAATTTTGTCAAAATGGCCATCCTGCCTAAAGCCATCTATAGATTCAATGCAATCCCTTTCAAAATAACAACAGCATTCTTCAGCAAACTAGAGCAAATCATTCTAAAATTCATATGGAACCACAAAAGACCCAGAATAGCCAAAGCAATCTTAAGAAGGAAGAATAAAGCTGGGGGGATTATGCTCCCTGACTTCAAGCTCTAGTACAAGCCACAGTAATCAAGACAATTGGGGACTGGCACAAGAAGAGACCCATAGACCCAGACTAGAGAGCAAAGATATAAACCCACATATATAGTCAATTAATGTACGATAAAGGAGCCATGGATAAATAATGGGAAATAGCCTCTTCAACAACTGGTGTTGGCAAAATTGGACAGCTACATACAAGAGAATGCAACTGGATTATTGTCTAGCCCCATACACAGAAGTAAACTAGAAATGGATCAAAGACCTGAATGTTAGTCATGAAACCATAAAACTCACAGAGGAAAATATAGGCAAAAATCTCTTGAATATAAACATGACCAACTTTTTCCTGAACGAATCTCCTCAGGCAAGGGAAACAAAAGCAAAAATGAACACATGGGACTACATCAAGCTAAAAAGCTTCTGTACAGCAAAGGGCACCATCAGCAGAACAAAAAGGCATCCCACAGTATTGGCGAATATATTTGTAAGTGACATATCCAACAAGGGGTTAACATCCAAAATATATAAAGAACTCACACACCTCAACACTCAAAAAAGTGAATAACCCAATTAAAAAATGGGAGGAGGATATGAACAGACAATTCTCCAAAGAGGAAATTCAAGTGGCCAACAGGGACATGAAAAGATGCTCCGCATCTCTAATTATCAGCGAAATGCAAATTAAAGCCACAATGAAATATCACCTCACACCAGTTAAGATGGCCAACATCGAAAAGACTAAGAACAGCAAATGCTGGTGAGGATGCAGAGAAAGGGGAACCCTCCTACACTGCTGGTGGGAATGTAATCTACTTCAACCATTGTGGAAAGTAATATGGAAGTTCCTCATAAAACTAAAAATAGAAATATCATTTGACCCAGAATTTAACTCCTAGGAATTTACCTAAAGAATGAAAGTTCTCAGATTCAAAAAGATATATGTGGCCCTATGTTTATTGCAACACTATTTACAATAGCCAAGATATGGAAGCAATCTAAGTGTCTGTGTTCTTCCGTGGTCTGAGCATCTATTTCCTCCCCGTTTTGGGAAGTTTTCATCAATTATTTTTTCAAATACACTTTCTGTCCCTTTTTCTCTTTCTTCTTCTTCTGGTACCCCTATAATGTGTATATTGTTGCTTTTGGATTGGTCACACAGGTCTCTTAATATTGTTTCATTCCTGGAGATCCTTTTATCTCTCTCTGCCTCAGCTTCTATGCGTTCCTGTTCTCTGGTTTCTATTCTGTTAATGGCCTCTTGTATCTTGTCCCTTCTGCTTTTAAGTCCTTCCAGAGATTTTTTTTATTTCTCTAGTCTCTCTCCCTACTTTGTCAGTTAGCTCTTGCATTTTTCTCTGCAGCTCCATCAGCAAGTTTATGACCTTTATTTTGAATTCTTTTTCAGGAAGATTGGTTAGGTCTATTTCCCCAAGCTCCTTCTCAGGGGTTGTCTCTCTTAGTCTGGTCTGGATCAAATTCTTCTGCCTTTTCATGGTGATAGAGGTAGTTGTGGGGAGCTGGCACGTGTGTCAGCTGGGGGAACATCCCTTCTTGCTACTTTGTGGCCTTCCTCTCCTGTGAGAACAGCAAATCCTAGCAGCTTGTGCTGGGCAGCTGCGCGCAGACAGGGTCCCTAATTTTTGCCCAGCCAATGTGGAAGAAGCTCTGCTGGGCTGCTGTGGAATAAGCTCCGTGTTTGCTGTGGTCGTGGCCGGCCTCTGGCTGCTGCTCCTCTGTGGCATGGCCGCACCAGAGGGGGAACATGTGGAAGGCTGTTTATCACCATGAGGGTCCTCCAAGCTGCGCTGCTCCCCAGGGAGTTAGGGTGCCCAGAGATCCCCAGGATTCCCAGCTTTTGGGCTGAGTGTGCTGGGATGTTTTCATCCAGCTGTGAGGCTCCTCTCCCTTTAAGACTTTCAAAAAGCACTTGCTTTTCTTTGTCCCAGGGACACCAGCTACTGGGACCTGCTTGCAGGTTTTACTGTCCCGTTTCCCTAGTATCCAGCACACCACACAGTGTGTGTCTGCGCTCCTGGTGTGGATGGCTTGGGCTGGGTGTTCAGCAGTCCTGGGCTCCCTCTGCCTCCCCGCTCGGACTCCTCTCCTCCTGCAGGAAGCTGGGGTGAGGGGCGCTTGGGTCCTGCTGGGCTGCTGCTTGTATCTTACCCCCTTCGTGAGGTGCTGTGTTCTCGCAGATGTAGATGTAGTCTGGCTGTTTTCCTGTGTCTTCTGGTCTCTCTTTTAGGAATAGTTGTATTTGTTGTATTTTCAAAAATATATATGGTTTTGGGAGGAGATTTCCACTGCTCTACTTACACTGCCATCTTGGCTCTTCCCACTCCCATAGGTTGCCTTTTAATTTTGTTGATTGTTTTTCTGTGCAGAAACCTTTTAGTTCAATGTAGTCCCACTTAGTTATTTTTGCTTTGTTGCTTCTACTTTTGGTTTCATATCCAGGATATCACTGCTAAGACCCATGTCAAGGAACTTTTTCCCTATATATGCTTCTAGGAGCATTATGGTTTCAGGTATTATGTTTAACTCTTTAGTCCATTTTCAGGTTCATTTTTGTGCATAGTGTAAGATAGGGGCCCAATTAGATTCTTCTGCATGTGAACATCCAGTTTTCCCAATGCCATTTATTGAAGACACTACCCTTTCCCCATTGAATATTCTTGGCTCCCTTGTCAAATATTAGTTGTCTGTATATGGAAGGGTATATTTCTGGGCTCTTGATTCTGTTCCATTGGTCTAGGTGCCTACTTTTTATACCAGTATCATACACTTTTGACTTCTATAGCTTTATGGTATAGTTTCAAATCAGGATCTGTGTGTTCCTGCTGGCTTTGTCCTTTCTCAGTACTGCTTTGATCATTTGGGGTCTTTTGTGGCTCCATACCTATTTTAGGGTAAGCTTTTTTTCTATTTTTGTGAAAACAGCCATTGGAATTTTGATAGGGGTTGCAATGAACCTGTAGAATACTTTTGGTTATATGGACATTCTAACAATTTAATTCTTCCAATATATAAGTGTGGGATATCATTCCATTTGTTTGTATCTCCAGTTTCTTTTTTTTTTTTTGAGAGGGCATCTCTCATATTTATTGATCAAATGCTTGTTAACAACAATAAAATTCTGTATAGGGGACTCAATGCACAATCATTAATCAACCCCAAGCCTAACTCTCAACAGTCTCCAATCTTCTGAAGCATAACGAACACGTTCTTACATGGTGAACAAGTTCTTACATAGTGAATAAGTTCTTACATGGTGAACAGTGCAAGGGCAGTCATATCACAGAAACTTTCAGTTTTGATCATGCATCATGAACTATAAACAATCAAGTCAGATGTAATTATTTGTTTGATTTTTATATTTGATTTATATGTGAATCCCACATTTCTCCCTTATTATTATTATTATTATTTTAAATAAAATGCTGAAGTGGTAGGTAGATGCAAGATAAAGGTAGAAAACATAATTTAGTGCTGTAAGAGGGCAAATGTAGATGATCAGGTCTGTGCCTATAGACTAAGTATTAATCCAAGCTAGACAAGGGCAACAAAACATCCATGGATGCAGATTTCTCTCAAAACACGGGGGTGGTGGTGAGGTTCTAATCCTCACCTCTGTTGATCCCCAATTTCTCACCTGATGGCACCCCTGCGACTGTGCCTGTCTTAGGTTGTTCCTCCCTTGAGGAATCTTACCTGTCTCTGGCTAACCAGTCATCTTCTGGGGCCATACAGGGAAATGTGAAGTTGGTAAGTGAGAGAGAAGCAATATTCTTTGAAAAGGTTAAATTTACTTCTTTGCAGATTTATGCCCTGTGGCTTCTATGCCCAGCATTTGTCTTGAGGTATCTTTACCACTTGGAAGAATTATGATACTTGGTAATTGTCAATATGAGGCAGGAATTCTACTAAAGGGTTGTAATCAGGAAGGAAAAAGAAAAGCTATAGAAGTAGCAGATGGAAGAAAACATGGGAAGATTGATTATTTCTTTGACATATCTACTTGTAGAGTAACATAAGCATGTATAGGTTTTAACAAACTACTAATTAAATTGCATACACACATTAACAAAATAGGAATACAACTGCATTACAAAAGCAGACCTACAATTACCAGCCATATCCAGTGAAACCAAGAAAACCAGTTAGGTACCCTAGGCATTTGTGAAAACTTATCAATGATATGATGGATATTGTCTAACTGAATTTGAATAGTTTGAGAAAAATCAGCCAAATTAAAACAATACATTCCTGGGAACTGTTCACATCTCATATGTTCTTTTAACAATAGATAGTCCATAGTCGCACGATTTTGGAGCATTGCAACTTGTACTTCTCCTAATTCTTGGTTGAGTTCCAACAGTATAGATCCAGTCAAATTTGTTGTTTTACTGTATGCACAGGCCAGCTTAGATATCTCCTTCTTCATTCCAGTGGCAAGTCCAGGAACTGGTGGGATGAATGCAGCTACAACTGCAACAGCGCCAGGATCTTTGTTGAAGTTTTTGATGATCATCTTCTGGAATGACTCTTCCAGAGGATGTTGATGTTGGAAGTTCTTCTTCATACCGTATCTTAATTCGTTTTCTGGGTAGCCAAATTAGGCTTTGATCCTCTGTATAAACACAAACAAACACTTTGCCCACACTTTGATATGACCTTTATACCATTGTGAAAAACCTGTTGGAGATCACCACACAGGAACTGCTTTTTTTTTTAAGAGAAAGGAATATTATCAGAAAAATATACTTCTATAGCTGATCATCTGACACCCTTTAAAAGATCAAAATTAAGGATATGTAAAGCATGCATTAATCGTTGATTTGCAGTTAGTTTTATCCTACCAGGGAGTAATCCCCCTTTTCTTTCTCTTTTTTTTTGTTATCATTAATCTATAATTACATGAAGAATTTATGTTTACTAGGCTCTCCCCTACACCAATACCCCCCAACAAACCCCATTACAGTCACTGTCCATCAGCATAGCAAAATGTTGTAGATTCACTACTTGTCTTCTCTGTGATGCACAGCCCTCCCCTTTCTCCCACACCCCCACATTATGCATGCTAATCATAATACCCCCTTTCTTCTTCCCCTCCCTTATCCCTCCCTACTCACCCATCCTCCCCAGCCCCTTTCCCTTTGGTACCTGTTAGTCCATTCTTGGGTTCTGTGATTCTGCTGCTGTTCTGTTCCTTCGGTTTTTCCTTTGTTCTTATACTCCACAGATGAGTGGAATCATTTGGTATTTGTCTTACTTCACTTGGCTTATTTCACTGAACATAATACCCTCTAGCTCCATCCATGTTGTTGCAAATGGTAGGATTTGTTTTCTTCTTATGGCTGAATAATATTCCATTGTGTATATGTACCACCTCTTCTTTATCCATTCATCTACTGATGGACACTTAGGTTGCTTCCAATTCTTGGCTATTGTAAATAGTGCTGCAATAAACATAGGGGTGAATCTGTCTTTTTCAAACTGGAGTGCTGTGTTCTTAGGGTAAATTCCTCGGAGTGGAATTCCTGGGTCAAATGGTAAGTCTATTTTGAGCATTTTGAGGAACCTCCATACTGCTTTCCACAATGGTTGAACTAATTTACATTCCACCAGCAGTGTAGGAGGGTTCCCCTTTCTCCACCATCTTGCCAACATTTGTTGTTGTTTGTCTTTTGGATGGTAGCCATCCTTACTGGTGTGAGGTGATATCTCATTGTAGTTTTAATTTGCATTTTTCTGATAACTAGCGATGCAGAGCATCTTTTCATGTGTCTGTTTGCCATCTGAACTTCTTTTTTGGAGAACTGTCTGTTCAGTTCCTCTGCCCATTTTTTAATTGGATTATTTGTTTTTTGTTTGTTGGGGTGGGTGAGCTCTTTATATATTTTGGATGTCAAGCCTTTATCAGATCTGTCATTTACAAATATATTCTCCCATACTGTAGGGTACCTTTTTGTTCTATTGATGGTGACTTTTGCTGTACAGAAGCTTTTCAGCTTAATATAGTCCCACTTGCTCATTTTTGCTTTTGTTTTCCTTGCCCGGGGAGATATGTTCAAGAAGAGGTCACTCATGTTTATGTCTAAGAGATTTTTGCCTATGTTTTTTTCTAAGAGTTTTATGGTTTCATGACTTACATTCAGGTTTTTGATCCATTTTGAATTTACTTTTGTGGATGGGGTTAGACAATGGTCCAGTTTCATTCTCTTACATGTAGCTGCCCAGTTTGCCAGCACCATATGTTGAAGAGACTGTCATTAAGCCATTGTATGTCCATGGCTCCTTTATCAAATATTAATTGACCATATATGTTTGGGTTAGTGTCTGGATTGTCTAGTCTATTCCATTGGTCTGTGGCTCTGTTCTTGTGCCAGTACCAAATTGTCTTGATTACTATGGCTTTGTAGTAGAGCATGAAGTTGGGGAGTGAGATCCCCCTGACTTTATTCTTCTTTCTCAGGATTGCTTTGGCTATTCGGGGTCTTTGGTGTTTCCATATGAATTTTTGAACTATTTGTTCCAGTTCGTTGAAGAATGTTGCTGGTAATTTGATAGGGATTGCATGAAATCTGTATATTACTTTGGGCAGGATGGCCATTTTGACGATATTAATTCTTCCTAGCCAAGAGCATAGGATGAGTTTCCATTTGTTAGTGTCCCCTTTAATTTCTCTTAAGAGTGTCTTGTAGTTTTCAGGGTATAGGTCTTTCACTTCTTTGGTTAGGTTTATTCCTAGGGATTTTATTCTTTTTGATGCAATTGTGAATGGAGTTGTTTTCCTGATTTCTCTTTCTATTGGCTCATTGTTAGTGTATAGGAAAGCCACAGATTTCTATGTGTTAATTTTGTATCCTGCAACTTTGCTGTATTCCGATATCAGTACTAGTAGTTTTGGAGTGGAGTGTTTAGGGTTTTTAATGTACAATATCATGTCATCTGCAAATAGTGACAGTTTGACTTCTTCTTTACCGATCTGGATTCCTTGTATTTCTTTGTTTTGTCTAATTGCCGTGGCTAGGATCTCCAGTACTATGTGAAATAACAGTGAGGAGAGTGGGCATCCCTGTCTTGTTCCCAATCTCAAAGGAAAATATTTCAGCTTCTCACTGTTCAGTATGATGTTGGCTGTGGGTTTATCATATATGGCCTTTATTATGTTGAGGTACTTGCCCTCTAATCCCATTTTGCTGAGAGTTTTTATCATGAATGGATGTTGAACTTTGTCAAATTCTTTTTCAGCATCTATGGAGATGATCATGTGGTTTTTGTCCTTCTTTTTGTTTATGTGGTGGATGATGTTGATGGATTTTCGAATGTTGTACCATCCTTGCATCCCTTGGATGAATCCCACTTGATCGTGCTGTATGATCTTCTTGATGTATTTTGAATTCAGTTTGCTAATATTTTGTCGAGTATTTTTGCATCTATGTTCATCAGGGATATTGGTCTGTAATTTTCTTTTTTTGTTCTGTCTTTGCCTGGTTTGGTATTAGCATGATGCTAGCTTCATAGGGTCAGTTTGGAAGCATTCCCTTCTCTTCTATTTTTTGGAAAACTTTAAGGACTATGGATTTTATGTTATCTCTAAATGTCTGATAAAATTCCGTAGTGAATCCATCTGGTCCAGGGGTTTTGTTCTTGTGTAGTTTTTTGATTACTGACTCAGTAACATTGCTATTAATTGGTCTGTTTAGATTTTCTGTTTCTTCCTGCATCAGTCTTGGAAGGTTTTGTTTTTCTAGAAACTTTCCATTTCTTCTAGGTTATCCAGTTTGTTAGCATATAGATTTTCATAGTATTCTCTAATAATTCTTTGTATTTCTCTGGTGTCTGTTGTGATTTTTCTTTTCTCATTTCTGATTATGTTTATGTGTGTAGGTTCTCTTTTTCTCTTATTAATTCTGTCTGGGTGTTTATCTGTTGTGTTTATTTTCTCAAAGAACCAGCTCTTGTTCATATTGATTTTTTTCCTATTGTTTTATACTTCTCAATTTTATTAATTTCTTCTCTGGTCTTTATTATGTCCCTCCTTCTGCTGACTTTGGCCTCATATGTTCTTCTCTTTCCAGTTTCAATTATTGTGAATCTAGACTATTTATTTGGGATTCCTCTTCCTTTTTTAAATAGGCCTGGATTACTGTATACTTTCCTCTTATAACTGCCTTCCCTGCGTCCCACAGAAGTTGGGGGTTTCCACTGTTGTTTTCATTTGTCTCCATATATTAACTGTTCTCTGTTTTAATTTGGTCATTGATCCATTGATTATTTAGGAGCATGTTGTTAAGCCTCCATGTCTTTGTGAGCCTTTTTGCTTTCTTTGTACAATTTATTTCTAGTTTTTTATCTTTGTGATGTGAGAAGTTGGTTGGTAGAATTTCAATCTTTTTGAATTTACAAAGACTCTTTTTGTGGCCTAGTATGTGGTCTATTCTGGAAAATGTTCTATGTACACTTGAGAAAATTGTGTATTCTGCTGCTTTTGGGTGTAGAGTTCTGTAGATGTCTGTTAGTTCCATCTGTTCTTGTGTGTTGTTCAGTGCCTCTGTGTCCTTACTTATTTTCTGTCTGATTGATTTGTCCTTTGGAGTGAGTGGTGTGTTGAAGTCTTCTAAGATGAAAGCATTGCATTCTATTTCCTCCTTTAATTCCATTAGTATTTGTTTCACATATGTCAGTGCTCCTGTGTTGGGTGCATAGATATTTATAATGGTTATATCATCTTGTTTGACTTCCCCCTTTATCATTATGTAATGTCCTTCTTTATCTCTTGTTACTTTGTTTTGAAGTCTATTTTTTCTGGTGCAAGTACTACAACACCTGCTTTTTCCTCCCTATTCTTTGCATGAAATATCTTTTTCCATCCCTTGACTTTCAGTCTGTGTGTGTCTTTGGGTTTGAGGTGAGTCTCTTGTAAGCAGCATATAGATGGGTTGTGCTTTTTTATCCAGTCTATTGCTCTGTCTGTTAATCTTTGTCTTCAGTCCATTTACATTTTTGGGTGATTATCGATACATATGTACTCATTGCCATTGCAGACTTTGGGTTCATGGTTACCGACGGTTCAAGAGTACCTTCTTTACTATCTAACCATCTAACTTTAACTCACTTATTATGATATTACAAACACAGCATGATGATTCTCTGTTTCTGTCCCTTCTTATTCTTCTTCCTCCACTCTTTATATGTTATGTGCTTTATTCAGTACTCTTTTGTGTTTCCCTTGACTGCTTTTGTGGATAGCTGATTTTATTTTTTGCTTTTAGTATTTGGTTGGTCTTCTTTCTCTGTTGTGATTTTATTTTCTCTGGTGACATCCATTTAGCCTTAGGAGTATTTCCATCTAGAGCAGTCCCTTTAAAATACACTGTAGAGGTGGTTGTGGAAGTTAAATTCCCTCAGCTTTTGCTCATCTGCAAATTGTTTAATCAGCCCTTCAAATTTAAGTAGTAATCTTGCTGGATACAGTATTCTTGGATTAAGGCCCTTCTGTTTCATTGCATTAAATATATCATGCCATTCTCTTCTGGCCTGTAATGTTTCTGTTGAGAAGTCTGATGATAGCCTGTTATGTTTTACTTTGTAGGTGATTTTTTTTCTCTCTCTGGTTGCTTTTAATACCCTATCCTTTTCTTTGATCTTTGCCATTTTAATTATTCTCTGTCTTGGTCTTTTCCTCCTTGGGTCCCTTGTCTTGGGAGATCTGTGGGCTTCCATAGTCTGAGAGACTATTTCCTTCCTAGGTTGGGGAAGTTTTCAGCAATTATTTCTTCAAAGACACTTTCTATCCCTTTTTCTCTCTCCCCTTCTTCTGGTACCCCTATTATGTGAATGTTTTTCAGTTTGGATTGGTCACACAGTTCTCTTAATATTCTCTCATTCCTAGAGATCCTTTTATCTCTCTCTGCCTCAGCTTCTCTGTATTTCTGTTCTCTGATTTCTATTCCATTAACAGTCTCTTGCACCTCATCCAGCCTGCTCTTAAGTCCTTCCACTGGTTGGTTCATTTCTGTTATCTCCCTCTGAACTCCATCCCTTAGCTCTTGCATATTTCTCTGCAGCTCCATCAGCATGGTTATGACTTTTATTTTGAATTCCTTTTCAGGAATATTGGTTATATTTGTCTCACCAGCCCTCTCTCTGGCATTTGAGTGATTTTGGACTGGACCAATTTCTTCTGCCTTTTCATGGCAATAGAAGTGATCACCGGTGAGTTGTGCATTTGTCAGCTGGAAGAACAAAGTCCCTTCCTGCTTGCTGGTCACCTTGCCTTTCTTTGCTGCCTGTGCCAGTTACCTGCACACAGGGAATAGTCTCTGGGTTCATCCCCTGAGCTGCCATGGGTGTAATGGCCCTCACAATAGCCTAAGGCACTGGCAGCAGTTGCAGATGAGCAGCGTGTGTTCTCCTGGGAGAACGGTGCCCCTTCGTGTCTTCCGGACTTTGCACCGGCTTCCTCTGCCTGTGCCGGGCAGCTGCATGCAGGGAGCAGCATCTGAGTCTGACCCAGTTAGCTGCATCCTGGGAGGAGACTGTCGTTGCTGTGGGTGGGGCTGCTCCCTGGCTGGTCTGCAGCAATGGTGGGTCAGCTGGTTTGCTTGCTGACAGGGGATAATGATTGGCAGGCTGCTTATCACCGTGAGGGGCTTCGTAGCCTCGTTGCCACCTGTGGGTTTAGGGTGCCTGAAGTTCCTTAAATTTCTCAGCCTGCTGGGCTGAGTGTGCTGTGATGATTTTGTCCACCTGTTAAGCCCTTGTCCGTTTCAGACTTTTAAAGTGCCTGCTTTTCTTTTGTCCCAGGGGAGCCAGCTGTGGGGACCCACTCGCAGTCTCTGTCTTGGATTTTACTTTTCAGCTCCTCTAATATCCAGTACACCATGCAGTGTGTGTCTCTGCTCCCAGTGAAGATTACTAGGGCTGGTTATTTAGCAGTCCTGTGCTTCCACCCCCTCCCCACTCTGATTCTTTTCCTCCTGCAGGTGAGCTGGGGTAAGGGGAGTTCTTGGGTCCCACTTGGTCACTGCTTTGTATCTTACTCTTTTTTGAGATGCTGAATTCTTGCAGATGTAGATGTAGCCTAGCTATTGTACTGTATCTTTTGGTCTCTCTTTTAGGAATAGTTGTATTTGCTGTATTTTCAAAATATATGTGGTTTTGGGAGGAGATTTCTGCTGCCCTACTCATGCTGTTAACTTGAGAAATCCCCGAATTATATCTTTTGATAAATGATTCCCTCATTATTATCTAATGACCATTTTCTTCTCTTGTTACTGTTTTGGCTTAAAGACCATTTTTTGTCTGATATAAATATAGCTGCCTCCTCTTCCTTTGACTTCCACTTTCATGGAATATCTTTTGTCATCACTTCATTCTGAGCATATGTGTGTCCTTAAAGCTGAATTGAGTCTCTCATAGGCAGCATACAGTTGAGTCTTTTTTTTTTTAATCTACTCAGCCACTCTATAACTTTTGATTGGAGAATTCAGTCTATTTAGAGTAATTACTCAAAGGTAAGGACTTGCTAATGGCATCTTGGTAATTGTTTTCTGGCTATTTTGCAGTTTAATCATTCTTTTCTTCCTTTCCTGCTTCCTTCTTTTGTAAATTGATGATTTTCTGTCATAGCATACTTTGATTCCCTTCTTTTTCCCCTTTTTTTTGGCATCTGTTGTAGTTTGTTTGTTGCTTTGTGGTTACCATGAGGCTTGCGCAAAACATTTTATATATATATACCCTGTATTTTAAGCTGATAACAGTTTCCCTTTGGTCATACACAAAAACTCTCCTTTTATTCATAGCTAGTTCCCTTATGTTTTTGGTGTCACTATTTGCATCTTTCACATTGTGTATTCATTAAAAAATTGTTGAAGCTGTACTTATTCTTAATATTTTATCTTTTAACCTTTATACTAGAGTTGAGTAATTAGCACATTATCATATTATTGTATTAAGGTATTCTGAATCTGACTACATGTTTACCTTTATGAGTGTGTTACATATTTTCATACGTTTTCATGTTAGTGATTAGCATCCTTTTGTTTCATCTTGAAGAACTGATTTCAGCATTACTTGAAAGGCGATTGTAGGCATGATGAATTCCCTCAGCTTTTGTTTGTTAGGAAATGTCTTTATTTTGTGCTCAGTTCTGAAGGACAACTTTGCTGGGTAAAGTATTCTCAGCTGGCAGTTTCTTTCATTTATCTCTGATTATGTCATCCCATTATCACCTGGCCTATAAGATCTCTGATGAGAAATCTGCTGACAGCTTTATGGGGGTTCCCTTGTATGATATAACTTTTACTCTTGTTGCTTTTCTAATTCTTTGTGTTTACTTTTAGACATCTTCAGTATTATGTGCCTTAGTGAAAATTGTTTTGGATTGAAATTTTGAGGTGACCAATTAGCTTCATGAATTTGGATGTACAAATTTCTCCTCAGGTTTGGGATGTTTTCAGCCATTATTATCTTTAAGTAAGCTTTCTACCTCTTTCTCTCTCTTCTCCTTCTAGGATTCTAATTGTGTACATTATTTTTCTTGATGGTGTCCCATAAATCTCATAGGCTTTCTTCGTTCCTTTTCATTCATTTTTCTTTTTGATCCTCTGATTGGATAATTTCAAATGATCTGTCTTCAGCTTGCTGATTCTCTCTTGTGTGTGTACAAGTCTGCTGTTGAAGCTCTCTGTTCTCCAGTACAGTGATTATATTTGTCAGATCCAAAGTTTTGGTTCTCTTTAATGTTTTCAACCTCTTTGTTTTGTTCTTATTTTGTTTTCATGATAGTATTAATTTCTTTATCTGTGTTCTCTTATAGCTCTCTGAGCATCTGTACAGTTATTTGAATTATTGGCCCAGCAAGTTCCTAAATCTCTATTTCTTTGGTGACAGTTACTGGAAGTATACTGTATTCCTTTGGTGGGGACATGTTCACCTGACTGTTCTTTATGTCTATAGCAGTGTGTAGGTGTCTGAAGTAGTCACCTCTTCCAGACTTTATAGACTGATTTCAATAGGAGAAATTTACCTATGGGTAGGGAGTGCTGCACCATACTGTGATGTGGGGTCTAGTGGTGTATGGCATTAAGTTTAGGGTCATGTGGTGGCACTGGGTCCTAAGTGGTGTCCTGTCTCTTCAGCTCAGGCCACTGGGGTCCACACATAAAAAACTGTGTGGTCTTTGTGAGAGATGCAGAGAGTCTGTAAGTGGTTGCAAGATATGTTGGAGTCTTCATGAGTACTTCCAGTTCTGGGTGCTAGGGGACACAGTAGGCAGCAGTGATGGCCATAGTCAGTGCTGTGCACACATTCAGTTGTAGGGTCAGCTGCAGGTCTGCCTATGTAGTGGCAGAGGCCAGTTACAGACACACACATAGTGTTGGGAGCCAGGGCAGATGGCAAGTGCTGGGGGCAGCCATGGGTACACTGCAGAAGCCCTGGCCATCAGCATGCTCTCCCATGGTGGCACACTTTCCCCGAGGCATGCATACTTCAGTGGAAACCAGTGACAGGGATCAGGCTTGGGGTATGCAGGTACACAGCTGGAGAGGCTAGCTACAGAGAGGCATAGTGGTTCTGGTCAGTAAAAAAAGGCAGGGTCCGATCCATGCCCATGTGCTGCTGTGGGGTCCCTGGCTATCAGCGTGCTTACCTGTGGCTTCACAATCTCCCCTCAGGGATGCACACTGTAGTGGAGGCCAGTGACAGACATCAGCCTGATGGCATGCAGATGCACACTTGGAGGGGCAAGTCCTAAGCACAGACACAGTGGTGGGAATCAGCAGAGAGAGGGTTATAGGCTGGGGCCTGGCACTCACACAGCTGCAGAGGCCTGAGCTGGCTGTGGGCATGGCTCCTGGGCTCCAGCAGGGGCAGGGTGAGGAGGGAGTAAGGAGGCACTCAAGCAGCTGGCATCAGTGAGCAAACGCGATTACCTGTGGTGTAAAAGCTGGCAAAGTCTTCAGCGCATCTGTGGCAGCTGTGCTGGCCATTGGCTTTATCAGTGATGAAATCTGCTGAGTTTGTCTGCAGATCAGTTCTCAGTGAACTGTTTGCTCCTGCTGTATGTCTGCTAATAATAGCCACTATTTTTCTTCTTTGTTCCTAGCCAGTTCTATATGCTTCAGTCTTGCTAGTCTGGGTGGCATGAAGTAAGTCCTTTGAGTGGTGCCCCAAGAGTCTAGAAAAACTGGTGGCTCACCCTGCTCTTCCTTCCTTATGAGAGGAACTCTTTCTAACTGGTAAGTTCCTTCTTGGTGCTGCACAATGCCAGCCTAGGTGGTAGGATGATGCAAGTGAAATGAAGTTCTTGTATGATTATTCTCAGATTTTTCGGTTATGCAGTGTTGTTAAACTGTTCTTTATGTCCATAGCAGTGTGTAGGTGTCTGAAGTAGTCACCTCTTCCAGACTTTATAGACTGATTTCTGTGGGATGACAGGAAGCTGGGTTCTCCTGTGTTACCATTTTTTAAAAATAACCATTAGTCTCTGTTATCCTTCTCATGTTACAGATAAGGAAACTGAGGGTGAGAACAGCCAATAACTGACCTACTGAAGGTTCTACAGCATCTAAGTATTCGATCTTACTAATTCTAAAGCTGATCACCTCAGTGAGGGTGTTCTGTTGACAGGGATGGTTTCACAGGGGTGGCAGGATGCAAGGGAATCTCAGTTATGATGCATCATGCACATTAGCTGACCTGGTGAGAGGCTTGTGCTCCTGGGGGTTGGGTCCTCTGAGGGCAAGTCCTCGCTTGCCGCTGCCTTCAGGCCTGAAAAGAGAACCCATCTTATTTTCAACTTAGGCAGTACAGAGGCTCCACGGTGTCTCTGAAGAGAACAAAAGTTCCCACTTAGGAACACAACTGCCCTTTGGGGTTGGAGACACTAGTGAGGTCCCGTAGTTCTGACCAATATCAGGCCTGTCTCACAATGGTGATGCCATGAGATCTTCCCTGCCGTATGCTCTTTATTCCAATGCCATCTCCTTTTCCACCTCCTTCTGCAGCAGGCCTTCCCATGTCTTCCTCACCCTGTAATGGAAACCTTTTTATCCTCAACTTCCTTCACAACTTCCTCCCTGAAGGTTGTTGTATCTCCTTGCTCTCCTTGAGGGCACTTGCAGCCCTTGGAGCAAGTCCTGTTAATTCTACCAGACTTATTCCAAAGTTCCATGAGCTCAGAAGGACTACTGGCTTTCTCATCCTTCTCTTTGTCCCATTCAGGCCATTACTTAACTTCTTGTAAGCAACCACTCTTCTCCCTTGAGGTACACATAACTCAGCTCCACCTGCCCTCCTGTGGGCTACCACTTTTCTTCTTGAATTATTTTCCTTTTCTGGCTCTGAAGTCAGAAATAATAAGGTGAGGTAGGGGTGTGTGATGGACTGTGCAGAATGCACTCCTGGAAATGCCAGGTGCAAAAATAGAGCCTGTCTTTAAATGTTGCCATTCTGCTGAGCCAAGATAGCCATGAAAAAGATCCCGTGGAATCATAAAGATTTGTCTGCCCCTAAAATTTTAGTCTATCTATATTCTATACAAATCTTAGAATACAGATGCCCATAACTTTAACAGAATATGAAATATGTTAGTAGACATTGAGACTAAGGGTAACCGAACTTATCAAGGCCGTTCAAGGGCCTAGAATTTATTAAGCATGTGTATTACAGGAAACTATTGAAGGAGATTAATGCTGACTGGTGAATAAAGAGATATCCAACTCTAATGCAGACCTCAGAGTGGAGGGAGCAGAGCTGGATATCCTTCCTCACATGCACCAGGGCACAGAGCCACTCAGCAAGACTCCAAGTTACCAGAACTTTCTTTCTACCTTGTGATGTTTGATGCTATTATAACAAGGAGAAAATGAGCAATATGTTAGTGTTCACAACCCACCTAAAATTTGAGTTGCTTTTTTGTTATATTTTCTAGTCAAATTGCTAGTTCTTTGAATATGACACCTTTACCGAGACTGTCACATGAGCTTAACATGTAGGTTTACATTTTAAGGCTTACTATATGATATTTTATAGCTAAGATATGGTGGTCAGCTGTATCTTAGATTAAAATCATTTCCATAGGCCCAATCCAAGAATGTATCTTCCCAGCAACATTGTTGGATTTATAGAGCTTCAGAGACAAGTGGATCAGATCACAAACCATTATGGATTGGGACAACCACAAGGAAGACAAAGAAAAATATGGTAAATACATGGTTTGGGAAGTTCGGCCCTAAATATGAGGTGAATTCATGAAGTTGAGGATGTCTACAGTCAATGGCCCACTATCCTGATTTTTCCAGGACTGGGATGCAAGACTCTTAGGGGTAAAACCAGGAGAGTTCCAGGTAAATACAACGATGATGGGAATACAAAATGTACTAAAACGTATGAGTTGGTCACCTCATCTAAAAGATGCCTTCATGAAATTACCTACTAGAAGCTGACTTTTAATTTAGTCTCAGAGGACATATAATTTCATGGGAAATTAAGAGTTTTTCTAGAATGGCAAAGGAGGTTGGTAGCAGATATGCCAAGACAAGCTCACAGTTTCTCCTAAACTTCTTAGGCTGAGCCAAGTTCTGCTGAGAACTGTGCTGTTGCTGTGAATTCACAATGAAGCAAGCTTTCAAGTTACTGCTATTGAGACAGGGACCGTGGGTGTAGTCAGAGTAGGGTGAGGGCCTCCGGAAAAAGCAAGGCAGGATATTTGCAGTCAGAGCAATGTAACTACATGCAAGGAAACCCCCTAATAAAACTCTGTGTTAAACATTCAGCTCTAGAGTCATTCTTCAGTGAGATCAGTTAATATTCCCCAGATAAAGAAGAGTAGCACATGTTTTTATTATGCTAATCATTTATAATCATGTGTAAGATTCACGTTAGCATGCTAAAAGGCCCAGGCCTATGTGCTGTCTTTTGTCCTTCAGATCTGATGAGGTGATTTGCAAACTGGGCAACTAATTTAGCATGCAGGCCCAGCCATAAACAACACAGTAAAAGGCAAGAAGGATTCCACCTTAAAGATAAGATTGCATTTTAATACCCAAGAAGTTAAGACGTTAGAAATTCTTAACTTACTCTTTAGCAAACAGTACCTCAGCCCACCTTGGGGCTGGGCAGGTGGCCTTATTTCATATGCTCCCAGACGAAGGTGCTGGTATCTCAGAGAGAAATCATCAGAGCAGGAAGTTGTTCGTGTTAAGTTAATTCTAAATAATCAGGGTCCACTTAACAAGTCCACACCCCCAAGCTTTTTTTTCAAATTCTCAAAGAATCCTCAACTGCCTATAAAAGCCCTAGACAAAGCACCACTAAGGACTCTCTTGTCCCATCCTAGCGTGAGCCGGGAGCTCTGTCCTTTCCCTTTATCTCTAAATAAAAGCCTGTACTTTGCTCTCCTACCTTGAGTGTTTGTGAAGCTCATTCTTCGGCTTCATGAACAAGAACCCCGGCATCACTATGAGCTTAAAGAAACTTGAGAAAGTTATGTGGTGGATAATGGTGCCGAGTCTCCAGTGATGGCTCCCAATTAGTTATACCTATACTGATTTATGCCCTTATGTGATTATCTTCCTCCTCCTTGAATCTGGGCGGATCTGTGACTTACTTTCACCAGTAGAATATCGCAGAAGTGGTACTGGCTTGACTTCTAAGCCTTGGCCACGGGGGCCTTGCAGCTTCCCCCTGTGTCCCCTAGCATATCATGAGGGAAGCCAGCTGCCGTCTAAGGAGCTCGACTGCTGTGAAACCACCATGCTGCGAGGGAGCCCAGGCTGGGTGGAGAGGCTGGGTGAAGAGGCAGCTGCCTGGGCAACCTCTGGCTGAGCCAGCTGTTCCAGCAGAGGCTCCAACATGTGAGTTAAGAAGCTGGGTTGATGTCCAGCCTTCAGAAGACTGTGGCCCCAGCTGCTACCTGCCAGCAAGCACGTGAGAAACCCCAAGTGCAAACCACCCTGCTGAACCCAGTCGACTGACACAACCATGAGAAATAATAGTAAAGTGTGATGTTAAGCCACCAATTTTTTTATTTTGAAAAAATGGTAAAATAAGATTTGCATTAAATTTAATCTCTTAACTATTTTTAAGTGTATTGTTCAATGGCATTTTTTAAAGTACTTTCATGCTGCTATGCAACCATCACCATGCCCGTATGGAGAAGTTAGACATCCCCAGAAGTCTTTTGGTGCCCTGAAGCTGAAACTCTGGACCCATTAAACAGTAAATCCTCATTCCCCCCTCCCACCAGCCCCTGGCAACCACCCTTCTTCTTCCTTCTCTATGTCTCTATAAACTTGACTACTCTAAGTACCTCATCTGTGCGGGATCATACTGTGACTGGCTTATTTCACTGAGCACCATGTCCTCAAGTTTCATCCAAGTTGTAGCCTATGTTACAGTTTCTTCCTACTTAAAGCTGAATACTCCATTGCATGCAGATACCACATTTTGTTTACCATTCATCCACTGATGGACTGCAAAGTTGCTTCCACCTTTCGGCTGTTGTGGATAATCCTGCTTGCACATGGGTGTGCAATCTCTCTTCAGAACTCTGTTTTTGAGTCAAGCCACACAAGTTTGAGGGGGCTTGGTTACATAGCAGCTTACTATGGTCAGGGCCAGTGAAACGGTGCAAGAGTAATGATCACTGGGGAGAGAGACGCATCACCTGTGAGACAGAGTCAGGTCACTTGCTGACTCAGTGCCACTAGGACTCTTGCTTTGTAGGTGGAAACTCTCATTTCCCTAGCTGCCCGGGGGTTGGATAAAGCAGGTTGCAGAGCAGCCGCAGTGTGTGAACCGCATTCATAACGGTACGTCGATAAATGGAAAGACTACTCCGTGTTTGTATTCAGATCGGACAGGCTGCTAAAGGGTTCCCTCCCTTACCAGAACAATACCAGAGCCAAGCTCGAAAATCAGAGGTGACTGGGCCAGGTGCGCTGAGGACCAGGAATGGCTCATCAGTCTTGGGTTTCATCACAAACCAGACAGGCTAAATGCTCTCTCTTATCGAAGCTTATCAGGGCTGAGGAAGAAAGAGAAGGAGCCTTGGCTACCTTCCTAAGCAAGTCCAACAGACCGAGATCAGGTCTAGCTACTAGGGCTCACTTGGGGGTTCTGAAGTTAAGGCAGGTGAGCCCCACTCTTTTCAAGTTGGCCCCTGCCACTGGTGGTGGGGATGAGAGTTTCATAGCCGCTTTGAAAAATAGTGTATTTAATGGAACATTTGAGGTATACTAAAGCTAAAAAATCAAGAGACAATGGCCACTGAAAAGATGGTTATTGCTCACAGTTCCTAGAGGAGGGGGCACACCACACCATGGTGGGGGCCACTCGGGGAAGCATCTGGGTCCGCCAGGAGGCGGAGGGGGCGGAACTGTGGGCAAGAGCTTTTATTGTGGTTTCCATGGAGAGAATGGACAAGGCAGGCCCCAGGATGAGTAACAGTCCAGTGACGCCTCCAGCCTTCTCCACTTCCAGGGGTTGGACCCGAGCCCACGTTTGCTCTGGTTCTGGAAGCACGGGTCATTTAGTGGTCCCTGTGAAGGAAATAACACAGTGAGTGCAACTTTGCCCTATCTTGCTACACACAGAGACCCTGGCGGAGGGAGGGATTAAGCCCCCGGGCAGTACCTTTGCTCCCTCGTCTGCAAAGAGAAATGTTGATGGGAACCCCGTGTCTTCCAACATCCTGGGGGAATCCTGATCAACTGGAAGAAGAAAAGAAAGAGGTGGGTTAGGGGAAGGCAAAGCTCCTCTGGGAGTTGCCGTAAATATGCTTTCCCTCCTCCGAGTGCCTCACACAGACTGAGCAGGGGAGGAGCACAAAACTCTATAACCTTTGAACCTTCCCTCCTGTTGCCACCTCCCACTTTCTCATTAGAGCAATTCCTGGTTCCTGGGATCTATTCTGTGCAGAATCTGGGTGCTAAGAAAATAAAATAAGAAAATGATGGAATCCAGAATGGCTAAATTGATAGAATAGAGATAGGCAGAGAGGAGAGGTGGGAAGGAGGGAGAGAGGCACGTGCGCTGGGCATCAGATGGTCAAGGGGGCTGGAGGATGCGGCTCTGGGAAGCTGTAGAGGGAAGGGGAGAGAGGGGCGCAGACATCTAACCTTGAATAGATGCTTTACTGTGTCTGAAGAAAAAAAGTTTCCCCTTTTAAGTTCCCTCAAGAGACTAAACACAGATGTGGACTGCTCTCAACCCTACTTTTATGTGGACTGTTACTTTTTGGAAGGTGATCCATGCTGGGACTGGGTCATCTTGGGGTCCCTTTTATGGGTTACATTATATTGACTGTGTGTTTTCATAATCTATAATCAGTGAGGATTTTGCTACTGTCCAATTTTTATAGAAAAGCAGAAAAAGTGTGTTTAGCTTTCGTGTTTTGGAAGAGAAAAAGAGAGAAAAGGTCAGTGGGTGTTCCGATTTTGTCTCCATCCCAGCCGCACAAGCCCAGACTTTCTATTCGAATCTCAGGCTTGGAGGTAATGGGGGCTTTTTTTTCTTCCTGAGAACCATCTGCACAAAGTCAAAGAAACTGGAGGAGATGCAAACAGGTAACAGCCAGCGGTTTGGTCTGTGAATGACAAAAGGGATGGTTTGGCTGACTTTGTTTTTCTCCACTGCTGCTCTTTCACACAATTGTCTTAACTGAGTGGCGGTTTTAGTTTAAGATGGAGCACAAAGCTTTTGCGGTTTTTCGCAGCCAGAGAGAGTGCAGCTCTTGGTTCTGAACAGCAGCACTGTCCGGTCGGGTGTGACTCACTTGCGGCCCGTGGGCGGCCAGCTTATCGGTGAATTCGGACGGGAGGCCTCACGCAGGGGGCAGCGCAAGTGAAAAGGAAAAGGGGGCGCATCAAGTAGTTAAGCCAAGCCGGAGAGCAGCTCTCGGGCACCTCTGATGGAAAACCTCTGTTGAAAAAGAGACACCCCCTTGCAGCAGTGTAAGGTCAAAAGAGTAGCTGCTACTTCCTGTCTTTAACTCCGAGGGGATCAGTCGGAGCCTTCAGATGGCATCCGCGGAGGTCCTGGTCTGAGTCCGCTGACTCGGGAGATCAGAGCACGCCCCCCCTGCCCCCCCAGGACCGCACACTTCTCCTTAATTGGCTTGAAAAATTGCAGCTGGACCCCCACAGCTGCTGCTCCGGGCTGGGTCAGGAGCCTGGAGCAGGCGGCAGATGACAGCTCAGCACTCCTCACGGCAAAACCCCTCCAGGGGCTTTCATGCTGCTCCCCTTTTCCTGCCCCCTGAGTTTGTTTCTGCCCCGCCACCCCCCCTCCCCCCCGCGACTTTCCCTACAGCCTGGTCACGTGTCCTAGCCTCGTCTCAGCGGCGGTGATGACACTTCCCGCCTGTACCCCGCCCCCCCCCCCCAGGGCACGTCATTAGCGAGCCAGTCTCTTCCCAGCCACCGCCCCCAGGCCCCACAGGCGGCCCTCTTTTGCTGGTACCTTTGATTTCAAGCCTGCCGGCTTGTTTTCTTTCTAGCATTTCTCCTTCTGTTCCCTAACTGCTCACTTGCCTGCCGTAGGGTTCCCTAAACATGCCAACCTGGCTGCTTGCCTGTCCAGGCATCTTGAGGAAGCAGAGCCATTCGGGTGGACATTCAGGGACACTCATGAGGGTGTAGCAGCTCCCTGACCTCTGGCTTGGAGAAGTACGAGCTGTGCTGGCTTTAGCCTCAGTTTCCTCGTCTGTAAATACAGAAGTATTCCAGCTAAGTAGAAAAGGAATGACAGAATGAGAACATCACCAATTTGCAGTTCCCAGTGATTTGTGGGCTCAGCAACAACCGCGAACAACTGCCAACATCACCAGAAAGACCAGCAGGCTTTGGATCTTCCCGACGGTACGAAGTCCCACCATCTGTAAAGTCGCTCTGTCCCCGCTCCCAGCCCCACTGCAAAAACAAAGCAAAACACTGAATCTGATCAAACCTCTAGATCTAATGAAGGATTTATAGGAAAAAACAGACAGGAGGAATATGTTTAAAAAATCATGGAGATACAAAACTGAGGCTATGGGACTCTCTCCAAGGCAAATGACCCAGTTTCTTCATGAAAATATTGCATGAAAAATAAACAAAAAAGAGATGGAGGAGGGAACCTCTAAGCAAATAAGCTATAACCAACTAATCAGCCAATCACAATTTGTTCTCAAATCCCTTTTTTCTTCTGGCTGATAAAAATTGCATTCAAGCAAACGCCAGTGGGAAACATGTCCTACAGAGAACCCTGCCCTCATGGCTCCGTGCTCTCCTTCCCAGCAGCCCTCGGGCCCCCACCGAGCTCCGCTGGCAAATTACCAGGCTGGACACTCCCCAAAGGCCCTTTAAGCTCTAACAGTCTGGGACCCTGTGACTCAGAGTTTTCAGGAAGGACCCCAGGAGAGGAAAGCGAATCTGCCGCAGAGCAGCCTTGCCCCCACCGCGGTTGGGTAAGTGCCCTAGGCCGAGGGCTGGGGTGCGAGCGAGAAGCAAATGTTCATCATCAACAGTGGCTACCACTCGTGCTGCAGTGGCCCTTAGCCTCAGTACCCCTAGAAGCAAGTTGGGGGAAGCAGGAGCAACGGTCCCTGGCCCACCCTGGGAGGTGAGGCTCAAGACAGGCCCCATTGAGGTGGTTGCTTTTGTGTTTCCAGTGCAATGGAAAGTTACTGAAAGGTTTTAAATATAGGCTCAGCATTGTCTGATTTACACACTTAGCAGATTTTCATGTTAGAAGGACCAGTGTTAGTGTGGAGAGTGGTTTGAGAGGATAGGCCTGGAGGCAGGGAAGAGGCGAAGTTCATTCACCACTCTTACTGAGCGATGATGAGACACCCAACGGAACTGAACCACAGAGAAACTGTACAGGAACCGTCGAAGCAGCACTATTCACAGTAGTTTCCAAGGCAGAAACAACTCTCATGCACACCAGCTGATGAATGAATATGCAAAATGTGGGCTAGTCATGCAATGGGATACTATTTACCTATAAAAGGAATAAAGTGCTGGTACTGAGAGGTGCTACAGGAAGGATGAGGCTTGAAATCAAGCTGAGTGTAAGAAGCCAGACACAAAAGAGCACATACTGTCTAAGTTCATTGTATGAATGTCCAGGACAGGCAAATCACTAGAGACATAATGTGAACTGGTGGTTGTCAGGGAGCAGCAAGGAGGAGGATGGGGGTGACTACTGATGGGCAGAGTCTTCTTTCTGGGGAGATGACACTGTTCTGCATTAGTGGTGATGACTGTACAACTTTGTGGGTATACTAAAAAGCTAATGAATTGTCTATTTTTTAAGTATAAATGTTATAGTATGTGGATTATATCTCAATTAAAATAATGTTTTTTAAGAAGAGAGAGATGACAGGAACTGGACAAAGAGTGTTGGGGATGAGCAGGTTCTAGAACTTTTAAAGAAGAGGAATAGAGTTTGCTAACAGGTTGGATATGGGGTGCCAGAGAGTGTCAAGGCTGGTTCTCAGGCCTCCAAATGCCAGAGAGCAAGACAGGTACAGAGAATGGGCACAACACCACAGGGAGTTGTGGGATGGGAGAGGCCTGTGTGCAGGGAGGGCCCCATGCACTGCCTTGAGGCAGGGCTTGCATGCAGGTGTCCAGTGGGCAAAGCAAAGTCTGCCCTGAGATGCAGAGTCAGATGCTATTAGGTGAGTGGGACTGAAAGCAAAGAGCCACGGAAACCAGCTGGGCCACCACCCCTGCTCCTTTATGCTGTGGGCCACGCAGCTCCCTCCTTGCAGAGCAGCTTCCCACCTTCTCTGCTCCAATACCGCTGCTCTTTCCTCTAGCAAGTGCACCTAAACCACACGTTCCCCCTCTCACCCCAGGCCTGGCCCTGTGCCTGCCTTTGCCTTTTCTCTGACAACGTGATATTGAAAGTGAGTGTTTTCAGTCTGTCTCCCCCAGTAGGACAGGGTTTCATCCAGTGCCAAGTTGCTGCTATGTGGCAGGAGCAGGCATGCAGCACATTGTCCTGGAGTCACGCTGGGCCCTTTTGCTCACACATATCAGAAAATCATGGAGGCACCAGTCTTTTTTTTTTAGATAATTATTTTTTATTGAAGGGTAGTTGACGCACAGTATTACATTACATTAGTTTCAAGTGTACAACACAGTGATAAAACATTTATATACATAATTCTAGGTTCCAGCTATCACCCTACCAAGCTGTTACAATATCTTGACTATATTCCTTATGCTATACATTACATCCCGGTTACTTATTTATTTTACCATTGGAAGTCTGTCCTTTTTTTTTTTTTTTTTTTTTGTGAGGGCATCTGTCATATTTATTGATCAAATGGTTGTTAACGACAATAAAATTCTGTATAGGGGAGTCAATGCTCAATGCACAATCATTAATCCACCCCAAGCCTAATTTTCGTCAGTCTCCAATCTTCTGAGGCATAACAAACAAGTTCTTACATGGAGAACAAATTCTTACATAGTGAATAAGTTACATAGTGAACATTACAAGGGCAGTCATCACAGAAACTTTCGGTTTTGCTCATGCATTATGAACTATAAACAATCAGTTCAAATATGAATACTCATTTGGTTTTTATACTTGATTTATATGTGGATACCACATTTCTCTCTTTATTATTATTATTTTTAATAAAATGCTGAAGTGGTAGGTAGATACAAGATAAAGGTAGAAAACATAGTTTAGTGTTGTAAGAGAGCAAATGTAGATGATCAGGTGTGTGCCTGTAGACTATGTGTTAATCCAAGCTAGACAAGGGCAATAAAAGGAGGCACCAGTCTTTTGCAGAGAGTTTTATTGTCAGACAGCCACACAAGGAGCCAGGAGACTGGCTCCAGTCTGTCTCCTTGACTTCAGACAGAGTTCAGAATTTATACAGGAGGCTTATGCATATTTGGCAGGGGCTGGTGAAATGAACAGAGTTGAAGGGGACGTTTCTCCTGTACCTGATGGCATGTTGACATGTTATACATACACTATAGGTTCAAACAGGGTGGCTAAACCCTGCCCAGAGGTAGAGATTTTAGCAGGGTGATGAAGAAGGGGTAACTCACGGTCATCTGGAACTGTTCCTTAGCGGGCTCAGGTGAGGGTCAGTGGCTCCACCAGCTTGGACTGTAAGATGGCTCCAAGGGTCCTGCAGAAACAACTCCTGATTTCTCTGTCTCAGAAAAGACAGCACAGAAAGTGGTAATGAATTTGAACAATGTGGGGAGTAACAGCGGCAGGAATTGATTTTTGGCTTTTTTATTAAAAGGCCATGGTTTCAATATGGTTATTGAACTGGATTAAAAATTTTATTTAGAGTTCCTTCATCCTCTTAATTATTTGGAATTCGTTTCCCCACCTCCAACCCCAGTTTTTAAGCTACAGTGGCCTAAACCCCATGTGGCATTCCAAGTTTGGAAGTACCAGGAGGCAGAGGACAAAGATAGGGCACAGAGAGGGATTTCACTGGTCTGGTTCCCAGTTTTGGTTCAGCTGTGAGCTGGCTATTTCTCTTTAGCTGGATTATTTTATACAACCTCTAGGACTTAGCTACTTATCTATAAAATAAGGCGGGTAACCTAGATTTCTCTGAGACAGTGCTGCCTGACAGAGCTTCCTATGGGGACAGAATGTTCTATGCCCGTGTTGTCACATATGGTGGCCACCAGCCACCTGCAGCCTCCGAGACCCTGAAACGTGGCTGCTGTGGCTGTGTTGGAAGCCAAGCTCTGATTCCTTGTGGCTTCACCGTATCATTTGCTTCAAGTGGTGTCTTATCTTCAGGACAACTTCACCATTTGGTTTTCTTTTTATTAGCTAGGAAAAAAAACACCCCAGCAATTGTTATAGTTTCCTGCTATTTATATCATATTCAATTTTATCTGAATTAGGTAGAGCCCAAAGTGAAAAAAATCAGTCAGAACTTTTTTTTATTATATTGATTAATCAAGGTAATCTTATATGAAAGATATTTTCTTTGTTTATTGATAATTATGGCCCCTTTCCTACATATATATTTGTATATATTTTCAAATGGGCTATTCCTGCATATATTTGTATATATTTTCAAATGGGCTATCATTTGTAATTTCAACGTGGCTGTAAAAATACTATTTATAAGTGTAGTTAGATAATATTTATGAGATAATATTTGTCAAGTATTTAATCATTATATTCAACAGTTTCACATGTATTAATAAACCGTGAGCAATCCTGTAAGATGGTATTATTCCTGTTTCATAGTAATGAAAACCAAGACAGAGTAAAGCATAAGTGTTTCCCTCAAATCTATGAGAAGGATCAAGTTCCAAATATTGAAATACGTGTATCCCTAAAGTTTTTGTATACATAACATAGAAAATAATTACTTTTTAGTTAAGCTAAAGTTTTTATTTGCTTTTTGTTTTAAAACTAAGTTACTGAGGTATAATTTACATGTATTAAAATTAGAATATACAGTCTGATGAGTGTTAAAAACAAAAATTCAACTGAATAAATTTTAAAGATTTTGGCTTTATTCAATGATTCATGAATTGGGCAGCATCCAATCTAGCAAATAGGAAAGAGCTCCAAGAAACTGCACAGAATGAAAGACTTTTTTATGCAGAAGAGAACAAGAAAGTTAGACTAGACAAAAAGCAGGGTGATTATTGCAAACTTACTTTCCTTTAAGGGCTAGTATGGGTCTATCAGACTTACCTCACTGGTGCTGATTAGGAGACACCTGGAAGAGGGGTTTAGGATTCCACTTCTGGGAGGGCTGAAACTATAATTTACTCTTGATTTGGTGACATGGGGCTTAGCATAGCAAATCCATTTTAGACCTATTGTCTTATTTTTAACATGAGTTATGACACTTGTTTTTTTAAATTAAATTTTGAGGTTTTTCTTCTTTAGAGTCCACATATAAGTGACATCATACAGCATTTGTCTTTCTCTTTCTGACTTATTTCACTTAGCATAAAGCCCTCAAGTTCCAGTCATGTTATCCCAACTGGCAAGATTTCCTCTTTTTTAAAAAAATTTTTTATTAAGGTATGATTAATTTACACTCTTATAAAGGTTGTACATGAAAGAACAATGTGGTTACTATATTTACCCATCTTATCAAGTCCCCACCCATACCCCACTGCAGTCACTGTCCATTAGTGTAGCAAGTTGCCAGAGATCCACTATGTCCCTTCCCTGTGATACACTGTTCTCCCCATGATCCCCCACACCATGCGTACTAAACATAACACCCCTCAGTCCCCTTCTCCCTCCCTCCCCACCCACCCTCCCACAACCCTTCCCTTTGGTAACCACTAGTTCATTCTTGGAGTCTCTGAGTCTGCTGTCATTTTGTTCCTTCAGTTTTGCTTCATTGTTATACTCCACAAATGTGGGAAATCATTTGGCATTTGTCTTTCTCTGCCTGGCTTATTTCACTGAGCATAATGTCCTCCACCTCCATCCATGTTGTTGCAAATGGTAGGATTTGTTTCTTTCTTATGGCTGCATAGTATTCCATTGTGTATATGTACCACCTCTTCTTTATCCATTCATCTACAGATGGACACTTAGGTTGCTTCCATAACTTGGCTATTGTAAAAAGTGCTGCGATGAACATAGGGGTGCATATGTCTTTTGAATCTGAGAGGTCATATTCTTTGGGTATATTTCAAGAAGTGGGATTCCAGGGTCAAATGGTATTTCTATTTTTAGTTTTTTGAGGAACCTCCATACTGCTTTCCACAATAGTTGAACTAGCTTACATTCCCACCAGCAGTGTAGGAGGGTTCCCATTTCTCTGCATCCTTGCCAACATTTGTTGTTCTTAGTCTTTTCCATGCTGGCCATCCTAACTGGTGTGAGGTGGTATCTCATTGTGGTTTTAATTTCATTTCCCTGATGATTAGTGATGTGGAGCATCTTTCATGTGTCTGTTGGCCATCTGAATTTCTTCTTTGGAGAACTGTCTCTTCATATCCTCTGCCCATTTGTTAATCGGGTTATTTGCTTTTTGGGGGTTGAGGTGTGTAAGTTCTTTATGTATTTTGGATGTTAACCCCTTGTCAGATATGTCATTTACAAATATATTCTCCCATACTGTAGGATGCCTTTTTGTTTTGTTGATGATGTCCTTTGCCGTACAAAAACTTTTTAATTTGATGTAGTCCCATGAGTTCATTTTTGCTTGTATTTCCCTTTCTCAAGGAGATGGGTTCAGGAAGAAGTTGCTCATGCTTATATTCAGGAGATGTTTGCCTATGTTGTCTTCTAAGAGTTTTATGGTTTCATGACTTACATTCAGGTCTTTGATCCATTTTGAGTTTACTTTTATGTATGGGGTTAAACAATAATCCAGTTTCATTCTCTTGCATGTAGCTGTCCAGTTTCGCCAACACCAGCTTTTGAAGAGGTTGTCATTTCCCCATTGTATATCCATGGCTCCTTTATCATATATTAATTGACCAAAATGTTTGGGTTTATATCAGGGCTCCTCTCTAGTCTGTTCCATTGGTCTATGGGTCTGTTCTTGTGCCAGTACCAAATTGTCTCGATTACTGTGGCTTTGTAGTAGACCTTGAAGTTGGGGAGCATAATTCCCCCTGTTTTATTCTTCCTTCTCAGGATTGTTTTGGCAATTTGAGGTCTTTTGTGGTTCCATAAGAATTTTAGGACTATTTTCTCTAGTTTGTTGAAGAATGCTATTAGTATTTTGAATTGCATTGAATTTGGAGTGGATTCTTTAGGGGTTTTTATGTACAATATCATGTCATCTGCAAGCACGGACAGTTTAACTTCTTCCTTGTCAACCTGGATGCCTTTTATTTCTTTGTGTTGTCTGATTGCCATGGCTAGGACCTCCAGTACTATGTTGAATAGAAGTGGGGAGAGTGGGCATCCTTGTCTTGTTCCCGATCTTAAAGGAAAAGCATTTAGTTTCTCGCTGTTAAGTATAATGTTGGCTTTGGGTTTGTCATATATGGCCTTTATTATGTTGAGGTACTTGCCCTCTATACCCATTTTGTTGAGAGTTTTTATCATGAATGGATGTTGAATTTTGTCAAATGCTTTTTCAGCATCTATGCAGATGATTGTATGGTTTTTTTCCTTCTTTTTGTTGATGTGGTGGATGATGTTGATGGATTTTCAAATATTGTACCATCCTTGCATCCCTGGGATAAATCCAACTTGATCATGATGGATGATCTTTTTGATGTATTTTTAATTCAGTTTGCTAATATTTTGTTGAGTATTTTTGCATCTATGTTCATCAGGAATATTGGTCTGTAATTTTCTTTTTTTGTGCTGTCTTTGCTTGGTTTTGGTATTAGAGTGAAGCTAGCCTCATAGAATGAATTGGGATGTATTCCCTCCTCTTCTATTTTTTGGAAAACTTTAAGGAGAATGGGTATTAGGTCTTCACTAAATGTTTGATAAAATTCAGCGGTGAAGCCATCTGGTCCAGGAGTTTTGTTCTTAGGTAGGTTTTTGATTACCAGTTCTATTTCATTGCTGGTAATTGGTCTGTTCAGATTTTCTGTCTCTTTCTTGGTCAGCCTTGGAAGGTTGTATTTTTCTAGAAAGTTGTTCATTTCTTCTAGGTTATCCAATTTATTAGCATGTAATTTTTCATAGTATTCTCTAATAATTCATTGTATTTCTGTGGTGTCCATAGTGGTTTTTCCTTTCTCATTTCTGATTCTGTTTATGTGTGTAGACTCTCTTTTTTTCTTGATAAGTCTGGCTAGGGGTTTATCTATTTTGTTTATCTTCTTGAAGAACCAGCTCTTGCTTTCATTGATTCTTTCTATTGTTTTATTCTTCTCAATTTTATTTATTTCTGCTCTAATCTTTATTATGTCCCTCCTTCTACTGACCTTGGGCCTCATTTGTTGTTCTTTTTCTAGTTTCATTAATTGTGAGTTTAGACTGCTTATATGGGATTGTTCTTCTTTCTTGAGGTAGGCCTGTATTGCAATATACTTTCCTCTTAGCACAGCCTTGGCTGTATCCCACAGATTTTGTGGTGTTGAATTATTGTTGTCATTTGTGTCCATACATTGCTTGATCTCTGTTTTTATTTGGTCATTGATCCATTGGTTTTTTAGGAGCATGTTGTGAAGCCTCCATGTGCTTGTGGGATTTTTCATTTTCTTTGTGTCATTTATTTCTAGTTTCATAACTTTGTGATCTGAGAAACTGGTTGGTACAATTTCAATATTTTTGAATTTACTGAGGCTCTTTTTGTGGTTTAGTGTATGATCTATTCTTGAAAATGTTCAGTGTGCACTTGAGAAGAATGTGTATTGTGTTGCTTTTGGGTGTAGAGTTCTGTAGATGTCTGTTAGGTCCATCTGTTCTATTGTGTTGTTCAGTGCCTCTGTGTCCTTACTTATCTTCTGTCTGGTTGATCTGTCCTTCAGAGTGACTGGAGTGTTGAAGTCTCCTAGAATGAATGCATTGCATTCTATTTCCCCTTTTAATTCTGTTAGTATTTGTTTCACATATGTGGGTGCTCCTGTGTTGGGAGCATAGATATTTATAATGGTTATATCCTCTTGATGGACTGACCCCTTTATCATTATGTAATGTCCTTCTTTGTCTCTTATTACTTTCTGTGTTTTGAAGTCTATTTTGTCTGGTACAAGTATTGCAACTCTTGCTTTTTTCTCTCTGTTAGTTGTATGAAATATATTTTTCCATCCCTTCACTTTTAGTCTGTGTATGTCTTTGGGTTTAAAGTGAGTCTCTTGTAAGCAGCATATAGATGGGTCTTGTTTTTTTATCCATTCATTGACTCTATGTCTTTTGATTGGTGCATTCAGCCATTTACACTTAGGGTGAATATCGATAGGTATGTACTTATTGCCATTGCAGGCTTTAGATTCATGTTTACCAAAGGTTCAAGGTTAATTTCCTTAGTATATAAGAGTCTAACTTAACTCACTTAATATGCTGTTATAAACACAATCTAAAGGTTCTTTTCTTTTTCTCCTCATTTTTCTTCTTCCTCCATTCTTTTTATATTAGGTATTATATTCTGTATTCTTTGTCTATCCCTTGATTGACTTTGCGGATAGTTAATTTAATTTTGAATTTTCTTAGTAATTAGCTGTTCTACTTTTTTTACTGTGGTTTCATTTCCTCTGGTGACAGCTATTAAACCTTAGGAACACTTCCATCTATAGCAGTCCCTCCAAAATAGACTGTAGAGATTGTTTGTGGGAGGTAAATTCTCTCAGCTTTTGCTTATCTGGAAATTGTTTAATCCCTCCTTCAAATTTAAATGATAATCTTGCCAGATAAAGTAACCTTGGTTCCAGGCCCTTCTGCTTCATTGCATTAAATACATCATGCCACTCCCTCTGGCCTGTAAGGTTTCTGCTGAGAAGTCTGATGTTAGCCTGATGGGCTTTCCTTTGTATGTGATCTTATTTCTGCCTCTGGCTGCTTTTAACAGTCAGTCCTTATCCTTGATCTTTCCCATTTTAATTACTCTGTGTCTTGCTGTTGTCTTCCTTGGGTCCCTTGTGTTGGGAGATCTGTGGATCTCCATGGCCTGAGAGACTATCTCCTTCCCCAGACTGGGGAAGTTTTCAGCAACTACCTCCTCAAAGACACTTTCTATCCCTTTCTCTCTCTCTTCTTCTTCTGGTATCCCTATAATGCGAATATTGTTCCGCTTGGATTGGTCACATAGTTCTCTCAATATTCATTCATTCTTAGACATCCTTTTTTCTCTCTGTGCCTCAGCTTCTTTGTATTCCTCTTCTCTAGTTTCCATTTCATTTATCATCTCCTCCACCATATCCAACCTGCTTTTAATACCCTCCATCTTGCTTTTCAATGATTGGCTCTCTGACCTGAATTCATTCCTAAGTTCTCAGATATCTTTCTGTACCTCCATTAGCATGTTGATGATTTTTATTTTGAGCTCCCTTTCAGGAAGAGTCATAAGTTTCATGTTATTTAAATCTTTCTCGGGGGTTATATTAATTTTACTCTGATCCAGGTTCCTTTGGTGTTTCATGTTTGTATATGGCGCCCTCTAGTGTCCAGAAGCTCTACTCTGGAGCTGCTCAGCCCCTGAAGCAATGTCGGGGGTCACAGGGGAGCGGTACTGGTGCCTGTGGGGAGGAAAGAGCTGTTCCCCGCTTCCCGGCTGCTGTGCCTGTCTACACTGCCTGAGCCAGTGGGCTGGGCACACAGGTATAAGTTTTTGTCCCAGAGCAGCCAGATATGGATCCCTGCTTTCCACAAGCAGCTGGAATCTCAGTCTCTCCAGGAACTCTGCCTGTATTAACTTTCCAACCCCGTAGTCATGCGAGTCTCATGAAAGCACCATGAAATGTAGGTTTGTGCTCCCACAGCAGATCTCCGGAGCTAGGTATTCAGCAGTCCCAGGACTTTCACTCCCTCCCTGCTCCATTTCTCTTCCTCCCGCCACCGAGCTGGGGTGGGGGAAGGGCTTGGGTCCACTGGGCCACAGCTCTGGTACATTACCCTGTTCAGTGAGGTCTGCTCTTTTATCCAGGTGTGTGCAGTCTGGCACCATCCTTTTTCTTGTTGCTCTCTCAGGATTAGTTGCACCAACTATATTTACTAATTGTATCCAGTTTCAGGAGGAAACCTCTGTCTCTCCTCACAGGCTGCCATCTTTAATCCCAATCAAGATTTCCTCTTTTTATGACTGAATAATATTCCATTATAAATACATCTTATTCATCCATTCATCCATCAATGGACACTTAGGTTGCTTCCATGTCTTGACCATTATAAATTATGCTGTTGTAAATATGGGGGTGCAGATAACTTTTTGAGTTAGTGATTTTATTACCTTTGGATATATTCCTAGATATAGAATTGCTGGATCATATGGTTATTCTATTTTTAACTTTTTGCAGAACCACTATACCACTTACCACAATGGCTGTACCAGTTTATGATCACAAAGGTTCCCTTTCTCCATATCCAAGCCAGCATTTGTTATCTCTCATTTTTTGATGATGGCCATTTAACAGGTGTGAGGTGATATTTCTTTGTGGTTTTAATTTGCATTTCCCTGATGACTAGTGATGTTGAGCATCTTTTCATATACCTGTTGGCCTTTTGTGTATCTTCTTTGGGGAAATATCTATTCAAGTCCTTTGTCCATTTTCTAATGGGTTATTTGTTTTTTTGCTATGAGCCCCTTATCAGATACATGGTTTGCAAAAATATTTTTTCCCATTCTGTAGGTTGTCTTTCTATTTGTTAATGGTTTCTTTTGCTGTGCAAAAGCCTTTTAGTTTGATGTAGTTCCACTTGTTTATTTTTGATTTTGTTGTCTGTGCTTTAGGTGCTAAATCCAAAAAATCATTACCAAGACCCATGTCAAGGAGCTTTGTTCTTACATTTTCTTCTAGGAGTTTCATGGTCTGAGGTGTTACATTTTAGTCTTTAATCCATTTTGAGTTAAATTTTTTAAGTTAATTTTTTGTGGGTCCAGTTTCATTCTTTTACACGTGAATATCTAATTATCCCAACACCATTTATTGAAGAGACTGTCTTTTATCTACTGAGTTTTCTTGGCTTCCTTATCAAATATTAGTTGACCATATATGCTTGGGTTTTTAAAAACTTTTTAGAGCATAATTTGTTAAATGTGTATTATAAATAGATCCAAGAGGCACAGGGTGGTTGCCTATACAGTATCTTAATACATGGAAAGTTGACAGGTATTCTGATATATCAATAAAATCTCACTAATTTCATCAAATTGAGAAAAAGTCCAGTGTGACTTAAATGGAACAACTTTGAATTTAGAATATTTGTTAGATAAATGTACTTATTACTCCTTAGAAATTCGGGTTTCCTGCTGTGAGATCACAGTGCGTCCTCAAGCAACTCGCTTCATCTCTTTGGATCTCCTGGATCTCTCCCAGCTCAAAAATTCCATGACGTTCATTTCTGGCTTTCTGAGCACTAACCCAGCCCACACTTGGGGAGCTCTAGGCCTTGCCTTCTACCACCCCCACTCTCCTGCTTTCCCTCTTCTTCCTCCTGCTGCTCTTCCTTCAGCCTCTTCTTAGGTGTTGGAGATCCTCAGGCTTTGTTTCCAGGCCTCCGATGCTGGAACTGTTACCAAACCAGTCAAACCTGGGTCTGCTCACCTGACATGCAGCAAAGCCAAACACTGATGTCAGAGTGCGATGAAAGGAGGTAGGAGTCGTCTATTGCAGGCGCCATTGCAAGGAGAACAGGTGGCTAATGCCCAAGATCCCAAACTTGCCATTGGCTTAGAAGCAAGACTTTTTTTTTTTTTTTTTTAAATTATTTTTTATTGAAGGGTAGTTGATGCACAGTATTACATTACATTAGTTTCAAGTGTACAACACAGTGGTAGAACATTTATATACATAATTCTAGGTTCCAGCTATCACCCTACCAAGCTGTTACAATATCTTGACTATATTCCTTATGCTATACATTACATCCCAGTTACTTATTTATTTTACCATTGGAAGTCTGTTTTTTTTTTTTTTTTTTTTTTGTGAGGGCATCTCTCATATTTATTGATCAAATGGTTGTTAACGACAATAAAATTCTGTATAGGGGAGTCAATGCTCAATGCACAATCATTAATCCACCCCAAGCCTAATTTTCGTCAGTCTCCAATCTTCTGAGGCATAACAAACAAGTTCTTACACGGAGAACAAATTCTTACATAATGAATAAGTTACATGGTGAACAGTACAAGGGCAGTCATCACAGAAACTTTCGGTTTTGCTCATGCATTATGAACTATAAACAGTCAGTTCAAATATGAATACTCATTTGGTTTTTATACTTGATTTATATGTGGATACCACATTTCTCTCTTTATTATTATTTTTAATAAAATGCTGAAGTGGTAGGTAGATACAAGATAAAGGTAGAAAACATAGTTTAGTGTTGTAAGAGAGCAAATATAGATGATCAGGTGTGTGCCTGTAGACTATGTGTTAATCCAAGCTAGACCAGGGCAATAAAACATCCACGTATGCAGAAGAACAGGGGGGGTGAGGTTCTAAGCCTCACCTCTGTTGATCCCCAATTTCTCACCTGATGGCCCCCCTGCGACTGTGCCTGTCTTAGGTTGTTCCTCCCTTGAGGAATCTTACCCGTCTCTGGCTAACCAGTCATCTTCCGGGGCCATACAGGGAGATGTAAAGTTGGTAAGTGAGAGAGAAGCCTTATTGTTTGAAAAGGTTAGCTTTTTACTTCTTTGCATATTTATGCCCTGTGGCTTCTATGCCCAGCATTTGAGAAGCAAGACTTTTTAAAGGTAAATTGTGGCAAAGGGTTGCAGGGCATGTGATCAGCTCCTGCCCATTCTTCTGGCTGGGCAGTGGTGAGGTGACAGGGGACAGTTTCAGGAATCTTAGTCTTTAGTCTTTTGGGTCCGCCCAGTCTGGGGTCTGCATCTGTGGTCAGCAGGTGGCTCATCTGGTGGGGGTCTAAGTTCCTGTAAAACATCTCAAGGATACATGAGTCAAGAGATATTTTTAGCCATGAGGGGGAACTAAGAGTCCTCTATTGGTCTAGTTTGCATTACCCTTTGAAAATTCCCATTTTCTTTAATCTCTACTTACTCAGTCTAATTCCCATGCTTTAGGTCATGATTATGGGATGTGAGCTTCTCTTTGTTCATGAGAAGTTTGAGGGTCTTCATTAAAAGGGGGCTCCCCGTGCAGTTACAGAACTAGCCACTGTTCATGGCTGTAGCAGCCACCTGCCTGCCAGGAAGTTCCAAATCCACAGGGCTGCTAGAAGTCCACAACACGTGCAGCTTACCAGGGCCAGCGGGGCTCCTCTCTTCCCTCCAACCCCAAACGCTGTTTCTTTTCCTATTTTCCTTGTTTAACTGAAAAGCCCAGCACTTATTTAAATCTCAAAATAGCCCTGAGAGCTATTATTTTCCTATTATATGGAGTCTACATGCTAGAGTTGAAAACACTGAAGATTGGAGAAGCTAAGGAGAATGTCTAAGACCGCACAGCTGGCGAGCAATAGAGTTTGGATTTAAAGTCAAGCGTCTCTGACTCCGAGGCTAGAGCTCTCACCCACTGTCCAACGTCACTCCTCTGTCCGAGCCAGAAACTTGGAGCTACGCTCAATTCCTCCCTCTCCCCACCCCTGCCCCACCCAGTGTGGGGACAGGACCGAGTGGCTCTCAGATCAACTCCCCTGCCGCAGTCTGGCAGAGCTCATCCACCTATCCTCGCTCGGACAGCATCTCCTCACCTGTCTGTCTCCACACTTCCTGTCTCCAACCCTGCCTTCCAGTGAGAAAAAGTGTTTTTTCTGCAACACAGTGCATGTCCCTCACTCTCCTGTTCAAAGAAAGCCCTTCAGTGGCGATGCACGGCTTTCGTTACAAGAGCAAGGTTTTCACTCACCAGCTGGCCTCCGTCGGCCTGTCTAGCATTACAGACGGTCTTCATTGTTTGAGGATTACATCTTCACCAGTCTGTCTACTCTCTAAAATGTATTTGCAAGCCCCAAAGCCAGTACGCATGGTGTTTTCTGGTCATTTGCAGACATGTGCAGAGAGGGGGAGAAACTTGACTCACCCAACATGCACGTTTCAGGGGAGCTTGAACACAGGCCTCTCTGCTTTCCACTCCAGCTCATACTATAAATGTGGTCTCTCTGTAGTCCATTTAGTTTCCTGCTGTTTGCATTTTTGCGCCTTTTGCTGGTGATTTCATATTGAACATGGCCCGAAGCAGAGTGCTGAAGCGCTAACACCCAAGTGCAGGAAGGCTGAGATGTGCCGCAGGAGGAAACTGGTGTGTAGAGGAGCTTCATTCAGGAGTGAGTCATGGTGCCACTGGCTGTGGGTTCAATGGTGAGGAATCACCAATACACACATCCCCAAGAAGGTAGAGGAATTCGCCATCTGTACATAAGGTCACCCTAGAAAGTGCTGTTGCGTGCTGCTCATTTCAGTGTTTTCTCGGGTGAAATGGGAGTGAACTAAAACCGCAGACAACACAGACAACACAGACAAATAGACAATGGCTGCAGCCCCGATGTGGCGCATACTGCCTTTCTCAGACCTCAGCCAAGTGCTATACTCATATTTCCCTTCACAGGCCAGAACATCTTGTTGATTTTCTTAGAATCTGCTTAGTAAACAGGGGCGGTGTTTTCACAAGTCCTCAAGATCTCCCTATTTTCAGCGTGAGGCATCTTGGCTCGTCTTTGAGGACAAGATACGCTTTTGTGGGCAGATAACTTCCAAGCACTGCACCAGTTGTTCTCAAGCTGGTGCTTCTCCATGCTGCATTCAGACATGGGGGAAGACAAAGGCTGTCCCCTACAAGTGCTAAAGTAACATCAACTGTGTGTGGTGAAATTATGGAAAAGGTGGAAAAGCAATTGGTGGATTCATGAGACGGATAAGAAAATATAGTGGGCATTACTGTCGTAGGGAAAACCAAAGAAACTTGTGGCTAGGAAATGTTAAGTCCTTCTCAGCTATGCTGCTGATTCGCATGTTTCAAAAGGTGGCACGATGTGAAAAGTATTAAACTTGCAGGTGAGGCTGGTCCTGTTGATCAGCCTCAGAAGAATTTTTAAAACACCTGCTAAGTGTTGCACAGGAAAAGGGTTCTGTGGAAAAGCATGTATGCAAAGGTGATGAGACAGGCTGCTTTTACAAGGACGTCAGCAAATGAGCCCTGCACAAATGGGATTGTGATTGGCCTATGCGACTGGAGGCTCCCTGGAACTTAAGCCTGTGTCCCAGGAGCACTGTTACAGCACTCGCTAATTCAGCGTTTGCAGGAAGTTCATAAGACAGAAGTACCGTAGATAACAAGAACTGACTGTCCCTCCCACTCTCCAGCCAGGCGGGCCCCAGCCCAGTGAGCCAGCTGGAATTGCCTGGGGGGCTCTCTCCTTCTCTCCACCTGATTCATCCTCAAACCTCAGCCCAGTGGTCCCCAGGAGGCTACTGGGGTCCCAGCCCTATCATGACTGACACAGCCCTCTTCCATGTTTGCAAACACTGTGTGCACACACCTCTACCTCAGCCATGTAGGCCTTGGGGGTGTCTGGCGTCTGAGAGCAGCTCTAGGATTCAATAACCAGCTGTGTCCCCAGGGTGGGGCGCTTGCTTCTCCTGGAGCTGGGCTCCTGCTGTGGAGACTCCAGGTGCTTCTTGGCTGTGGTGTGTCCTGACTCATCACTCCTACCACTTTTCTCTCCGTCTGCCTTGTGCTTCTGCCCAGACCCAGAGATGCTGATGGTCTCTACAGGTCTCAGATCCATATCCCCACAAAGAAAGGGTCCTGAGCAGAGATCTCATACCAGTCCACTCCTAAGATGAGGACACCCTACAAACAACTGCCCTTGGGAGACCAGTACCTCTTCCTTGACCAGGATAGTGGGAGGCACAGCTGCATTCTCAGAAGGCCTGTAGGCAGGGGATGCACTCAAGCCACACCACTGGGGGCTCCTCTGAGTGAACAGAGGGAGATGCTGAGCCTAGAAAGTTAGGTGGATCATTCCACGGAGGGTCATTTCAAGCCCACTGTGATCGAGGTCTCTGACGCACATCATCTCCCTAATTCAAGAAGACTTGCCTGTCTGACTGTTTCTCTCAATCTGCCTTATATGCTTGGGTTCAGCCTGCAAGCATTAACAGATGCATCTGGTTTATGGAACGTCTAAATGTATTGCCAATGGATCATTTATCAGAATTACTTCTGGTTGAAAATTAAGCACGTCTGATATCACTGGAACATTGAATGGGTAGCCCACAACACACTGTTTCTATTCATTTTTTTCCCCTTACTCTAAGTAACTGAGTTGCCACTTTAAAAATATGTAATGCTGCAAGAGAAACTGACATGAAACCTACCTGAACTTGCTGTAACTTAAAAACTATAGTATTGTTTTTGTTTGAGAAGTTTGAAGCAAGGCACTATGGAAAGTAGTATTTAGTTAATTGGTATTTATTGAGACCCAACTATGTAACAGACATTGTACCAAGCCCTGGGAATACGGCAGTGAACATGACAGATTCCCTGCTCTCGTGTAACTTAAATAGTGTATATTCAATCAATCTGTTTTTCCACTTTTTTGAACAGTGAAGAGTAGGGTTGGAGTGAGGGTGAAAAGTAAGACCTAAAGTCCTGCACCAAAATTTTCTAATGAAAAGTATGAATGAAATACTTAAGACACCAAATCAGCAGTTTTACCATTGAAAATGGCAATTTAGCACCAATCTGAGCAAGATGTGAGTCAGAATAAGACCGTGATGATACGTCTAATAATTAATGGTCTTGCTGCCCACTATGGTCTCTTCCTTTTCCTTCACCCCCAGTCTCGTTTCCCCTGACTGAAAAGAAAAAGAGCCCTTCACAAATAATTAGCAGCAAGCATCTTAATTATTGGATTGGTTGTAGACTTCCATAAACCCAGTGCTGTATGACAGACCTCAGCCTTGCAGCCTGAGACGTCACCAGTTTCCATCACAGAAGGCTCGTTACTGCCTCACCAGGGTCCTCCCTCCCTGTTACTCAGACCCAGGCCGGCGTGGAAGCCCCTCTCCTATTTACTTCCAGCTCTGATTTACTTTTTCTGCAGCAGGTTCCTCACTGTCCACAAAGCAGGTCCTTTGAAACAGTTCCATTAAAACTCCAAAGCACAGGCCTGAGCGTGGGGTGCTCTCTCCTGATGTTGCTCTTGGCACTGGTGAGGGCACACTGCCAGAAGTGGAGTCTCAGCAGCAGATTTCTGGAAAGCACGTCAAATATAACTTGACATCTACTGCTTGATATCCCCTAGAATTGGCAAAGGCCTAGATTCCTGTGGGGGGGCCCCTGTTAACACGGAGCATCAAACCCCAGATCAGAGCCAACAGATAACCTCGTAACTCCCCAGAGCAAAGCATACTGAACCCAAAAGTCAAACTTTGGCATGTGCCTGAACATTATCATTCATATATAGTATCATTATTTACAATGGGACACAGATTCACCCCTTTGAGCTATATTGCCCAGCTCTCCTTCTACACTTGACAGTTTGTATACTCTGCTTCCTCAGTCAAAGTTTCTACCCATCCTCGGTCCCCTGACCATTTTTCTACATAATTAGTAAATATACTCCCTCTTCTGTCCCACCTGAACCGCTCCCAATTGAGATGGTGCTGTAATCCCCAACAGCAAAAGTAAACACTCCTGGAACTGAACCACAAGGCAGTTTCACTGGGAAAAAGGTACATCAGATCCCCTGTCCTCCTAGGAAATGAACCAGCAGACAGATTCACCTGAAAGCTATGCTTACGTTCACTTGCCTGAACTTTAGGTACTGATGGATTCACAAGTAAAGTGTCCATGCAGCTTTATGCCTACCCTGTGGAAGAGTTGTTGGGAGTCAGAATCAGGATTGCATGTTTATTATGAAATGAAAGTGAAATATTTGTCATACTCATAAATTTTTAAGACTGGAATAGATTTTCCTAAAGTTGTATCCATTATTATCATGGTAATTCATTCTTGTATTTAAAAATAATGATAATGTCAATTATTATTGAACTCTGGTAAGCTATTCTATAGCCTACTGATATATGTAACATGAGACAACTTAAATGTTAACCAGGTGAAGTTATTCATGTGAACCAGGTGAAGTGTGGCTTAGTTTTTGGTGAATCTTTGACACTTGATAAGGAAACAGAGAGAAATTTACATAACACTCTCTGGCTTTCCTTATTGTAATTTTGGGGATAGGAGTTACATGACTTGGTTATAAAAATAAAGGTCATCTAGAATATCCATAATATGCTTTTCTCATTCTTTTTTAGATTACCATCTAAAATAAAACATTTAAAAATACTTTTGAGAAATCTGGACTCTTGGGGACTATGTCCATAGACCTGTCAGAGTTTGAAAACTCTGCTACAGGTTTGTTTTTGTAGACACAGTCAAGAGCTCCATCTGTCCTTCTTAGGATTTGGAGATTCCCATAAAATGCCAGATTGACCCACCAATCTTGATCAGATGGTTATGCTAATAAATATGTTGTAATGACCAGTTACAAATTTTAACTAAATGGGCTTTCTTCTTGAAGGATACATTTAAAATTTAAAAGATCATATAAAATACTGTCCCTGATTTCTGATAACGATCCTGTTATATCACCTACATAACTGTAAGAGTAAATATCGGAAACAAAGAAAAGTATCATTGTGAAAATAAAGAAATCCAATTTAAAATTAATACCAAATAAGTAAAAATCTCAATAGAGTTTTAAAAATAGAAATTGACAATCTTATTCTAAAATTTATGAGATGTTAAAGACCAAGAAAAGTTAAGACATTCTTAAAGAAGAACAACTAAATAGGAGAAACTAGTCAATTGACCCAAAGACTTAATACAAATCTACACAAATTAAGACAATAATATTGAAACAGGAATAGAAACTAGACTGATGAAAAGATCAGTGCCCTCAAACTGACACACACATATGTGAGCATGTGATCTATGACAAAGCAAATATTGTAGATTCTTGATAAAAATACATTTAAAAATTAAAGGTGCTAGGTCACTTGGATAGTAATATGTAAAAAAGCAAATCTTGAAACCTATCTACACCATCCACAAAAGACAACTCTAGAAAGAAGCTTTAAATATGAATGTTAAAAAACAAACTTTCATAAGATCAAATAAATAATTTTTAGGACCTTGAGGTAGGAAAAGATTTCTTAAACAGATCACAAAAAGCAGAAATTGTACAGTAAGTGACTGATAAATGGGACTACTTTCAAATTAGGAATTTCTGTTTATTAAAAGATACCTATTAACAGAGTGAAGAGGAAAGTCATAGAGTGGGAGTAGATGTATGGAACACATATAACTGACAAAGGGCCCATGTCTAGAATATGTAACAAACTGTTATAAATCAGTAAGTGAAAAAAACAATTCACTAGAAAAATGGGTGAAGACCTGTACATGTAATTTACAGAAGAAGATATCCAAATGGTCTTCAGCTTCTTCAATAACCATGTAAATTAAAATTCAAATTATGATATTTTACACACATCTGCCAGAATAGCTAAAATTAGAAAGACTGACAATACCAATGTTGGTGAAGATATGGAGCAATAAAAGTCTCATTTACAGCTAGAGGGAGTATATTGTGTTTAGCATTATATGGCATATCCTAGAACCCAAGTATTTTACTCTTGAGGTAAAAGAAATGCACGCACATGTGCATCAAAAGACACATATAAAAATGTGTCTTTTTATAACTATAAACTAACAATGAACTAGAAGAAAGAGAAGTCAGGAAAACAACTCTGTTTACAATTGCATCAAAAAGAATACACTACCTAGGAATAAACCTAACCAAGGAGGTGAAAGACCTGTACTCTGAAAACTACAAGACACTCATGAGGGAAATGACAGAAGACACCAATGAATGGAAATCTATCCTGTGCTCATGGATAGGAAGAATTAATATTGTCAAAATGGCTATCCTGCCTAAAGCAATCTACAGATTCAATGCAATCCCTATCAAAATGCCAACAGCATTCTTCAATTAACTAGAACAAATAGTTCTAAAATTCATATGGAACCACAAAAGATCGTAAACAGCCAAAGCAATCCTGAGAAAGAATCCTGACTTCAAGCTCTACAGTAATCAAAAAAATTTGGTATGGGCACAATAACAGATGCATTGATCAATGGAACAGAATAGACAGCCCAGATATAAACCCACACATCTATGGTCTATTAATATATGATAAAGGAGCCATGAATATACAATGGGGAAAGAGCTCCTCTGCAACAACTGGTGTTGGCAAAACTGGACAGCTACATGTAAGAGAATGAAACTGGATTATTGTCTAACTCCATACACAAAAGTAATCTCAAAATGAATCAAAGACCTGAATATAAGTCATGAAACCATAAAACTCATAGAAGAAAACATAGGCAAAAATATCTTGAATATAAACATGAACAACTTTTTCCTGGACATATCTCTTCAGGTAAGAGAAACAAAATAAAAAATGAACAAATGGGACTACATCAAACTGAAAAGCTTCTGTACAACAAAGCACACCATTAGCAGAACAAAAGGTATCCCACAGTATGGAAGAATATATTCATAAATGACTCATCTGATAAGGGGTTAACATCCAAAATGTATAAAGAACTCATATGCCTCAATATTCAAAAAACAATCTGATAAAAAAAAATGGTGCAGGATCTGGACGGACACTTCCACAAAGAAGAAATACAAATGGCCAACAGACATGTGAAAAGATGCTCCGCATTGCTAATAATCAGGCAAATGCAAATTAAAACCACAATGAGATACCACCTCTCATCAGTTAGAATGGCCACTATCCAAAAGACCATAAATAACAAATGCTGGTGAGGGTGCAGAGAAATACGAACCCTCCTGCATTGGTGGAACTGAAAATTGGTGCAACCATTGTGGAAAGCAGTATGGAGGTTCCTCAAAAATTCAAAATAGAAATACCATTTGACCCAGTAATTCCACTCCTAGGAATTTACCTGAAAGAAAACAAAATCTCTGATCAAAAAGATATATGCATCTCTATGTTTCTTGCTGCACTGTTTGCAATAGCCAAGATATGGAAGCAACCTAAGTTGCCCTCAATAGATTAATGGATAAAGAATATGTGGTACATTCATGGTAATGGAGTATTATTCAACCAAAAAAGCAAAGAAATCCTGCCATTTGCAGCATGTTAATGGATCTACAGGGTATTATGCTCAGTGAAATAAGCCAGGCAGAGAAAGACAAATAGCATATGATTTCACTTATTTGTAAAATATAAAAACAAAGCAAAACAGAAGAAACAAAACAGTATTAGAATCAAAGACGCTAGGAAGTGACTAGTAGTTACCAAGGGGTAGGGGCACAGGAGAGGAGGAGGGAGACTGTTGAAGCATTGTGAGGTACATTTGATAAAAAAAGAAAGTCAAAATAAAATTGATTAATTAATTTAAAAAAAGAATGTGTGTAGCAATATTATTTGTCATGGAAAAAGAACTTGAAAGAAAAACTGAGACTTTTGGTTTCCAACCTGAATTGTCACTCCTGTCCTTACAGCAGGAAAAAAGCTGAACAAATTGAAAATAAACAAATTTTCTTAGATTTATCAGAGAACTGGAATCCAGCGCAAAATGCTACCTCCAAAATTAGAAAGACAGGTGAATAATGAGGATCAATGCTTACAAGGAGCAGAAGTTGCTACTAGAGTCAGTATGGGGGCAAGAAAACTTACACTATAATTGACACATTGATGGAGGCTCAGTGTGCACAAGATTGAGAATAAAAAATTAAGAGGGGCCCAGTCTTATTTAAGGGTCCCAGTAGTTTCAGGAACACTTCTCCAGGAGCCCCACCAGATGATGAGGGTGACATCAGAGAAAAACTCTCTCCTATTTTCCACAGGGGAAGGGAGAGGTAGCCACTCTGAAGTATTCCCAGAGAATTCTGCTATTCTTAAAAAAGTCTGCCCTCAAGGAAGCTATTCTTCCAGAGCCTAACCATCTTGGCATTGACCAGAGGCTAACAGATCTGGGGTATAGGAAATACCCAACTCTAGCTCCCTATCGCCCTCCTTTCTCACCTAAGTAGTGGGGGACAGGGGAGTGTGGCAGTTGCCCAAGAAGCACTTTGTGAAGATCGTAGCCTAGGGCACAGGCTCACCAAAAGGCTGAGGTCGGAAAGACTAGGTCTAGCAACACTTCCCCTCCCTCCACACCACACCACCACATCAATAGGTCTCCAGTTGTAGCAGGAGATTACAACAGAAAGAACTGCAAGCCTCAGGCCTTACTTAGTAGAAAAAAATCTCTAGGAAAACCCAGAGACAGCAGGAGAGAAAAGAACAAGGACACAGGAAATGTCAGCTTCTAACATTTATAGCTACAGTAAAGAGGAGACACAGCTTAACTTCCAGCCAGATAAAACCTCACATTAACAGCACATCCATTTTCCAACAAGAAATTACAAAGTATGATAAAATAGAAAAATACAGCTTGAAGAGACAGAGAAAGCATCAGACTCAGAAAAATTAGAATTATCAGACCAGGAATTTAAAATAACTATGATTAATATGCTAAGGACTCTAATGGAAAAAGGAAACAATATGCAAGAACAGATGGGCAATAGAACCAAAGAGATGGAAACTCTAAGAAAGAATCAAAAGGAAATGCTAGAAATAAAAAACAATGTAATAGAAAAAAAGAATCCTTTTGATAGGCTCAGCAGTAGACTGGATATGCCAACAAAATAATCAGTGAGCTTGGCAATAAACATCAATGGAAACTTCCCAACCTAGAAAGCAGACAGGAAAAACAATTAAAGAAATGGAATAGATTATCCAAAAACAGTGGAACAGTCAAAAAATGTGTAACATAAACATAATGGGAATACCAAAAGGAGAAGCAAGGCATAGAGGAAATATTTGAAGTTGAGAATTTTCCCTAAGTTTATGATAAACACCAAACCACAGACCCATGAGAACACTATGCAAGCAAATACCAAAAAATCTACACTAAGACATATATTCAAAATTGCAGAAAAATCAAAGACAAAGAGAAAATCTTGAAGAAAGCCAGAGAAAATAAAGGGAGAAGGATAAAAATTCCATCAGACTTCTCACAAATCATGCAAACAAGGAAGAAAAAACTCATCAACCTAGAATTTTGTATCCAGAGAAATTATCCCTCACAAGAAAAGGAGAAATAGACATTCTTAGACAAACAAGAATTGAGGGAGTTTGTCACCAGTATACCTCTTGGCAAGAAATGTTAAAAGAAGTTCTTCAGAGAGAAAGAAAATGGTATAGGTTGGAGACTCCCATCTACAAAAAGAGGGAACAGCACTAGAGGAGCAAATGAAGGAACATCTCAATCCCCTCCTTTGAGGTACTGGAGCCATGCCCAGCACCCAGCACCCAGCACCCAGCCCTCATGCCCCCACCCATGCTGAATCATGCAGACACGGAGAAAACAGTGGATGGATTGATGGTTTCAAAAAAGAGCAGCTTTCTCAACCCACAGCTGCAACCTCTGCACTTAAAGATCCCTGGAATGGACACAGCGAGTTCTCTGGCTCACGGAAGAGAGGAATCTCCTCCAAAGACTCCAGGCAAACTTTCAAATAAGAAATGAAAATCTTATGAAAGCCATCATCTCCTCAGCCATTATGTACCTTATTGTGTTTTACACAACAGAACTTTTTTGTTATGTCATCCTACTAATTAAGTTGTGGCATCATTTTGTGACCAAGCTTTTCAAACCAGAAATGAGAATGGCACTGACGCATCTTATATGCTTTAGATTTCAAAAAGGTAAATATGGATTGCCATCATCCACATGAACAAAAAGCCTTTCAGGGTACTCCCTTGGCCTTTAAAAAAAAAGTATGAGTTTCTTGAGACAAAAAGTGAGAAAAACCACTGGGGATTATCCTCAGCCATGATTGGTGCATTTCTTGCTGTGACTTCTTAAGGAACCTTAAGGAATTCCAAGCACCTATATGAGTCTGTGGCTGGGCCTAGACTTTTGGTCCTTGACCTGGGGAGCTGACTTTTGGTGACCTGAGGAACTGACTTCAGTTAGCTTTGGGTTTTTGTCTATTTTGTCTATTATTTTCTCCTTCTCTGCTTCCTCCTCCCATCACTCTTTTCTTATTCTCTTTTTAAAATTTTGTTGTTTTTTTCTTTCTTTTTAATTTCTCATTTTTCTTTGCTCTCTTTATTTTTTCTTTATTCTTTTATTTTTGTTATCTCACCTTTCTTCTTTGTGTTTTCCTCAGTTTTTGTTTTTATTCTTTGATTTTGCCTTTTCCAACCTTTTTCTTTATTCTTTTTTTAAATCTAATTTTTAAAAATTTCCACTTTTTTCTCTCACTAAAATTTTTTTCTCATATTTTCATTTTCTTTTATAGTTTGTTAGTATTGTTAGCATAGTTAGCATTGTTAGTACAGTTAGTATTTGTCTTAGTATTGCTAGTATTGTTAATTAGCACTGTTAGCACTGTTAGCAAGCACTGTTAGTATAGTTAACAGGTCACCATGCTGCAGGGCCTCTCAGCCACCTCTACTGTCCAGACCTATATTGACAATTACTGGCTCCCAAGACCATTGGCCAGGACAGCCTCACCAAGGTGAAGGTGGTGCAGGGCTTCCTGACTGGGACAGAGGTGACCATGGAGGTTGTTAACTGGATCAGCCATGTACCCCCAGCCTCCAGAGACAATTCTGCAAAGTCCAGAGCGTGAAGGCCCTGAATTACCCCCAATACCTTGAAACAATTTGAGGTGATCTGGACCCAGGAAACACTCTACCTGGTCATGCTGTATGCTAGTCTCCGATCACCTACTGGACCACTGCCACATGTAAGGGAAAGAGGCTTGTGACAAATTCCTCCAGACAGTGTTGCTGTGCGGTATTGCCACCAGAAGGGCATTCTCCATGGTACCTAAAGCCACAGAACCTGCTTTTGGATGATGACCTAACATCCAGGTTGCAGACCTTGGCTTCAGGAATGAGGTCACTTGTGAACAAACTAGATGGCTACTGTGGCAGTCCCCCTGCAAACGGCCCTGGAGCACTTCCAGGGCTGTAACTATGACAGCCCCGAGGTGGATGTGTGGAAAGTGTCATTCTCTATACAATGGTCACCTGGTCCTGCATTTTAATGGACAAAACTTAGAAGACTTATGGCAAAGGAGATGGAGAGGAAGATGCCCCATTCCCTTTTACATATCTGTGGAATGTGAAAAATCTGCTTAAGAAATTCCTGATCCTCAACCCCAGTGAAAGAGACATTCTAGAGGAAATCATGAGGGACCCATGGATAAGCACAGGCTATGAATAGGGACTGAGACCTTACATCAGCCTCTTCCTGATTATAAGGACTCTCTGCAGACTGAGTTGATGTTGTACATGGACCACAAGTGGGAAGAGATCCTGGACTCATTGATGGGCCCAAGGCATGAAAAAGTAATGACCACCTGTTGGCTCCTGGGCTACAAGACACCCCGGCTGGGGGGCTACACCACCACCATGAAGCCCTGCCTTCAGCTGATCCCACCAACCATGGTCATTCTCCATCCAGGAGGTAGAGCCAAGGGTCTCTGCCAATTTAAAGCACCTAGGCTTCTGGAACCTGCTGTTTCTGCTTCTACTTCATTCTGTAACACAAAATCAACAACATGAGGACCAGGGCTCTGGGTGGAGGGCCAGCAGATCAGCCTAAGTAGCTTCCAGTCTCCTTGCTGGCCTGGAGACCAGCCCCTGCAGCACAGCCTTCCAGGTGGCCCTGCAGCCTTGCCCTCCACCCACACCAGCAGCCCTAGTTGAGCCCCAGAAAGACCCCACTGCCCCCATGGTGTGTCCTCCAAAGGAAATTCCCTCCACACCCGGCAGGTCCTGCTCAGGACCAGAAGAATTTGCCTGAAGGTGTGACCCAGCCTCTCCCTCTGGCAACAGCCAGGTCCATCAGGGGCCACTGGGAGGTTCCTCACCTTCATAAGCAGATGTGTGTATCAGGTCGACCAGGACAGCACGCAGCTCCCTGCAGACTGGAGCCCATCAAGCCTCCTAGAACCACAGGAGGTCAAGTTGCACTCCTTGCACTTTACATGAAGCATGAGGACCCCGAGCTCCAAAGAGCCCAGTGATGCGCAGGAGATGCCCAGTCCTGACACAATGACTGTGGGGGGGAGCAGAGCAACGAGTACACATGAAGTGTGTGTGTGCACACCAGGCTGAGGGGACTTCATCCAGTGGATGATGAAGGGATTAAAAATGTCTGTGGGATTGTTCCCCTTAGATCCAAATTAATAAGCTATCCAGCACCTCCATGGCATTCAGACACACTGTGGCCAAAATGACTGCTGGACTCAAGTTGATGGGATTGCCAGGAGCCCCTGGGGGACAGCAGAGAGGCGGCGACTCCACGCATACCTGGAGACGCTCCAGAGCTGGGACTGTTTCCCGGAGCACTCCTCCCTCCCTGCTCCTCTCCCTCTTTCCTCCCGTGTTTGTGGGGAAAGTAGACGGTTCCATAGACACCAACACAGTAAAAAAAACTGTAATGGGTAAGCATCTGACATCTTACTTTCTGAGTTGCTTTTGATGATGGGTTGTGGGAGGAGATTATTGATTTGAATCATTCACACATGTGTTTGTCACACAGCATACAAGGCTGTCACTGCCTTGAGCAGATTGTTTAATAACAGTAGCCACACCATTAAATAACAATAGCATCTGTGACTGTCCAGAGGGGTTCCCTGCCTCTCTGGCTCAGTTTAGCCACAAACGCCCGAGCAGCAGACTGGGGACTGAGTGCTGAGGGAAGGGAGGTGGCTCGGTGGTATCGCAGAGCAGGAGAGTGGCTGTACACTCAGCCCGCTGTTCTGCGGCCGCTCTGTGCTCTGGTGTGTGGCCTCCGCACTCCTGTCCCATGGCATCCTTTTGAGGTTGGTTACTCTGTGTCCCTGAAATGGGTAATTGAGTCCTAGGAGAGAGGGGACGCCCAGCCAACTTGTGGTGCACTTTTCAGTGCTCCTTGTGAATGAGCTGTGAGCATCTCCCAGGTTCTCTGCAACATCAGGGTGCAGCCCTGAGTATAAACTGTGCCTTGAAAATCTGCAAGAAAAATGAAGCTGCTGAGTGCGGGACATGGGCCGTAGGGACCCTATTTAGCCCAAGGGGTGGTGCCTGGTTGGCCCTTGGATGCAGGTTGTCACAGATTCTGGAGGTGCCTGACCCAGATCTGAACCTGAGGGTGGTGGCTGGAGGGGGATGCCCTGCTCCGCCCCTGGCTCCTGTCAAAACCTGTGCGAGAGAGCACGTGTGGAGTGAGGACTTCAGGCTGAACTTCTGTGTGTTTAAGATTCACCTGTTACATTGGAAGAGCCCATTCCCTGGCCCACACCTTTTCTATTAATGTACAAACTCATTTATCCAAGTAGTTAAAATTTCGACTCCTGGGAGGAGGTTAGGAGCTGGGTATGCATATAATATGTATAAGTATTTGTCAAACAAATTTATTTCTTGGGAAGGTAGTACATGCCTGAATCACAATGCAGAGCTAGAAAGGTGAGTAAAATGTAATGCTTGTCTTCAAGGAGCAGTCGCTGGTTGGAGATGCATTCACAAGGATTTATTACGTGCCCAGCACCAACGGTAACAGGAGCGTCTCCACTTTGAGCTGGTGAGGATGCAGCTAAGTACAGAGGATGGGAACTGGCTGAAGCCTCAGGTGGGAGGGCTTCCTAAAGGCAGTGACCACTGATGATGCAAGGGAGGAAGGGCGCTGCTGGGGGAAGGCAGAGGGCGGGCGGACCTCAGAGCTTTGGCCACAGAAAGGCAGCAGAACGCGCAGCCCAGGAGTCTGTTTCTGCAGGAGGTGGTGTGGCGACAACAGCACTGCTTCTCCTCGGAAGGGCGGGCCAGCCAGAGGGTCAGACAGCTCCTTTCCCCCACTGGCCGGGGTTGCCTAGAATATAGACACTGGTTGAGAAGATTTCAGTGCACAAACCCAGTGCTTTCCAGAAGATGTTATATAGACACAAAGTGCTTGGATATTAATAAATGCTGCATAATAAATTAGGCCCCATGGGCAAAATGGCTCAGAAAATGCTAATAGCCATTGTGAGTGTTTAGAGAGGGTGAAGTCCAGTTTTCCAGAAGGTTCTGGAAGCTGCATAATAAATTGGAGAAACTCTGCTCAGAGTCCAGCTGGGAAAGACCGGGTCAGCACTCACGTGGTTCGCAGGCTCCCTGGTGGGTCTTAGGTCCGATGCTCCCTGGAGATGCGCTGCTGTCCAGAGTCAACACAGCCCGAGGCACGTGGAGGAAGGCGGGGGCAGGCGCACTGATGACGGGAGACCCACAGATGCAAACTGAAAGCTGTTGTCCTGTTGACTGATTTCAGTTTGACCCCCTGCTCCCTGATCTGTGCTGGGTCTGGTGAGCCCAGCAGCTCCCCGAGGGCCGCCTTTACTAGGCAGCTGGAAAGCATTTACTCCTGTCCAGCATTCCTTTGAGCTCTTAAGGCAGCACAGAGGCTGGCACGGGTACTGAAGTTACCGCTCTGCTCATAGGTGGAATAGTGGGAGAAAGCAGGACTCTTGATGGATGGGAGAGGCTGGGGAATTGATTGATTTTTGGTTCCTTGGAAGTTGAGAAATTGTGCATTCCAAGAATTTTGGTTTGGGGAGTTAAAAGAAGCTAGCTAAATTTTTTTTTTTTAGTGAAAGGTCTGTCAGAGCCATCTCATCTCTATTAGAAATGTGGGGGTTGATTAAAGATGGTGGTGTGAGAGGTGAGACAGAGGCTTCTTCCTAAAAACTCATATAATGTGAAAATATAATTAATACAACTAATCTTGAAAGAGCAACAGGAAAGAGGACTGCACCAGACTGCATACACCTGGAGAAAAGAGCAGACATCGCAAAACAGGGTAATGTACCAAAGCCAGAGCCTGGTGGGACCCAAGCCCTTCCCCCACCCCAGCTCACCTGTGGGAGGAAGAGAAACAGAGCGGGGAGGGAGTGGAGGCCTGGGACTCCTGAATACCTAACTCCAGAGATCTTCTCTGGGAGCACAAACCTACATTTCATGGTGCTTGAATGCTACTCTCATGATTAAGGGGTTGGAAAGCTAAGACAGGCAGAATTCCTGGAGAGACTGAGATTCCAGCTGCTTATGGAGAGCTGGAATCCATATTTAGCTGCTTTGGAACAAAAGAAAGGTGGGCAGTTTGAGAGACTTCCTAACAAGGAAGCCCTTAGCAAGAGGGCTGCTAAAGGGGCAAGAATTGCACAGAGCTTACTGCTCAGGAGAAAGGACAGGTAGACAAAATTGTCTGAGTGCACTCTGCCCAGCAGGTTGGGAGCTTTCACGATCTTCAGGTGCTCCAGCTCCCTGGCTGGCTACACAGATCCAAGGACCCCTCTGTGATAGGCAGCCTACTGCACCTTTCTCCCAGGCAGCCCCACCTGGCTTGCAAAACGGCAAATCCTTCCCTGGCATTAGGCCAGCCAGGAGGAAGATCTGTCTACAGCAACTACAAACGCAAAGCACAGAGGCTTATACCTATTTGCTCGGCCCACTGTTTCAGGCAGAGGAGACAGGCATAGAAGCCAGAAAGGAGGAAACAGCTCTTTCCTTCCACCAGGCACCAATACCACTCCCCTGCGACCCCCAACATTGCTTCAGTGGCTGAACAGCTCCAGAGAGTAGAGCTTCTGAGCACTAGAGGGCACCATATACAAATATGAAATGCCAAAGGAACCTGGTTCAAAGTAAAATTATTAATACAACTCCTGAGAAATAATTAAATGACATTTACCTCATGAATCTTCCTGAGAGGGAGTTCAAAATAAAAATCATTAACATGCTTATGGAGGTACTGAAAGATATTCAAGAACTCAGAAATGAATTCTGGTCAGAGATCCAATCATTGAAGAGCACAATGGAGAGTATAAACGTCAGGTTAGATATGGTGGAGGAGATGATAAATTAAACAGAAACTAGAGAAGAGGAATACAAAGAAGCTGAGGCACAGAGAGAAAAAAGAATCTCTAAGAATGAAAGAATATTGAGAGAACTGTGTGACCAATCCAAACAGAACAATATTCACATTATAGGGATACCAGAAGAAGAGAGAGAAAAAGCGATAGAAAGTGTCTTTGAGGAGGTAATTGCTGAAAACTTCCCCAATCTGGGAAAGGATATAATTTCTCAGGCCATGGGATGCAAGATCTCCCAACACAAGGGACCCAAGGAAGACAACACCAAGACATATAGTAATTAAAATGGCAAAGATCAATGATAAGGACAGACCATTAAAGCAGCCAGAGAGAGAGAAATAAGGTCACATACAAAGGAAAGCCCATTAGGCTAACATCAGACTTCTCAACAGAAACCTTACAGGCCAGAAGGGAGTGGCATGATGTATTTAATGCCATGAAGCAGAAGGGCCTGGAACCAAGATTACTTTATCCAGCAAGCTTATCATTTAAATTTGAAGGAGGGACTAAACAATTTCCAGATACGCAAAAACTGAGAGAATTCACCTCGCACAAACCATCTCTACAGTGTATTTTGGAGGGACTGCTATAGATGGAAGTATTCCTAAGGTTTAAGAGTTGTCACCAGAGATAATAAAACCACAGTAAAGAAAGTAGAACAGCTAATTACCAAGCAAAAGCAAAATTAAATTAACTATCCCCAAAGTCAACAAAGGGACAACCAAAGGATACAGAATATGATACCTAATATATAAAGAATGGAGGAGAAATAAAAAGGAGGAGGAAAAAAAGAACCTTTAAATTGTGGGTGTAATAGCATATTAAGTGAGTCAAGTTAGACTCTTAGATAGTAAAGAAGTTAACCTTGAACCTTTGGTAATCACAAATCTAAAGGCTGCAATGGCAATAAGTACATACCTATTGATATTCACCCTAAATATAAATAGATGGAATGCACCAATAAAAAGATACAGAGTCACTGAATGGACAAAAAAACAAGACCCATCTATATGCTGCTTACAAGAGACTCATTTTAAACCCAAAGACATGCACAGACTAAAAGTGAAGGGATGGAAAAAGATATTTCATGCAAGTAAAAGAAGAAAAAAAGCAGGAGTTGCAGTACTTGTATCAGACAAAATAGACATCAAAACAAAGAAAGTCACAAGTGACAAAGAAGGCATTACATAATGACAAAGGGGTCAATTAAACAAGAAGATATAACCATTATAAATATCTATGCACCCAAGAGAGGAGCACCTACATATGTGAAACAAATACTAACAGAAGTGAAAGGGGAAATAGAAGGCAATGCATTCGTTCTAGGAGACGTCAACACTCCACTCACTCTGAAGGACATATAAACCAGACAGAAAATAAGAAAGGACACAGAGACACTAAACAACACATTAGAACAGATGGACCTAACAGACATCTACAGAACTCTACACCCAAAAGAAACACAATACACATTCTTCTCATGTGCACATGGGACATTTTCAAGAATAGATCATATACTAGGCCACAAAAAGAGCCTCGGTAAATTCAAATAGATTGAAATTGTACCAACCAGTTTCTCAGACCACAAAGGTATGAAACTAAATAAATTATGCAAAGAAAATGAAAAATCCCACAAACACATGGAGGCTTCACAACATGCTCCTAAATAACCAATGGATCAATGATCAAATAAAAACAGAGATCAAGCAATATATGGACACAAATGACAACAATAATTCAACACCAAAAAATCTGTGGGATGCAGCAAAGGCCATGCTAAGAGGAAAGTATATTGCAATACAGTCCTACCTCAGGAAAGAAGAAAAATCCCATATGAGCAGTCTAAACTCACAATTAACAAAACTAGAAAAAGAAGAACAAAGGAGGCCCAAAGTCAGTACATGGAGGGACTTAATTAATATTAGAGCATAAATAAATAAAATTGAAAAGAATAAAGCAATAGAACCAATGAAAGCAAGAGCTGGTTCTTTGAGAAAATAAAAAAAATAGATAAACCCCTAGCCAGACTTATCAAGAAAAAAAGAGTCTACTCACATAAACAGAATCAGAAATGAGAAAGGAAAAATCACTATGGACACCACAGAAATACAAAGAATTATTAGAGAATACTATGAAAAATTATATGCTAACAAATTGGATAACCTAGAAGAAATGGACAACTTTCTAGGAAAATACAACCTTCCAAGGCTGACCAAGGAAGAAACAGAAAATCTAAACATACCAATTACCAGCAATGAAATTGAACTGGTAATCAAAAACCTACCTAAGAACAAAACTCAAGGACCAGATGGCATCACCACTGAATTTTATCAAAAATCTAGTGAAGACCTAATACCCATCCTCCTTAAAGTTTTCCAAAGAGTAGAAGAAGAGGGAATACTTCCAATCTCATTCTATGAGGCCAGCATCACTCTAATACCAAAACCAGGCAAAGACACCACAAAAAACAAAATTACAGACCAATATCCCTGATGAACATAGATGCAAAAATACTCAACAAAATATTAACAAACCAAATTCAAAAATACATCAGAAAGATCATCCATCATGATCAAGTAGGATTTATTCCAAGGATGCAAGGATGGTACAATGTTCAAAAATCCATCAACATCATCCACCCCATCAACAGAAAGAAGGACAAAAACCACATCATCATCTCAATAGATGCTGAAAAAGCATTTCACAAAATTCAACATCCATTCATGATAAAAACTCTCAACAAAATGGGTATAGAGGGCAAGTACCTCAACATAATAAAGGCCATATATGACAAACCCACAGTCAACATTATACTTAACAGCAAGAAGCTGAAAGCTTTTCCTTTAATATCGGGAACAAGACAAGGATGCCCACTCTCCCCACTTCTATTCAACATAGTACTGGAGGTCCTAGCCATGGCAATCAGACAACACAAAGAAATGAAAGGCATCCAGATTGGCAAGGAAGAAGTTAAACTGTGTCTGTTTGCAGATGACATGATATCGTACATAAAAAACCCTGAAGAATCCACTCAAAAACTACTAGGTCTAATATCTGAATTCAGCAAAGTTGCAGGATACAAAATTAATATGCAGAAATCTGTGGCATTCCTGTATACTAACAATGAACTAGCAGAAAGAGAAATCAGGAAAACAATTCCATTCACAGTTGCATCAAAAAGAATAAAATACCTTTGAATAAACCTAACCAAGGAAGTGAAAAACCTATACTTTGAAAACTACAAGAAATTTACACCACAGAATAATTCTTTAATCTGAAATTAAAGAAGATACTAATAAATGGAAACACATCCCATGCTCATGGATAGGAAGAATTAATATTGTCAAAAAGGCCATCCTGCCTCAAGCAATCTACAGATTCAATGCAATTCTTATCAAAATACTAACAGCATTCTTCAGGAAACTTGAGAAAATTGTTCTAAAATTCATATGCAACTATAGAAGACCCCAAATAGCCAAATCAATCCTGACAAGGAGGAATAAAACTGGGGGGATTATGCTCCCCAACTTCAAGCCTTCCTACAAAGCCACAGTAATCAAGACTGAAAGGAAAGGAGCGACACACAGCAGCAATTCACCGGGGAATTCCGCTTTATTGGGGAAAGGTGCTGGGGCATGGGGTGATTGTGGTGTTACTTCTACGGGGCTGGTGGCTATTGGCTAAGTGCTGGGAGTGGGAGTGGGAAGAGAGGTGATTGGTCTTTAGGTGGTGCCATCGGGAACTGAGGACCCGGAAGAGAAGCCGGAAGTTCACCATCTTACTGGTGGGGGCCCTTCATTCCCCCCTTTCTCCTCTATGGGGTTGTGGACGTTGCTTTCTTTCTGACTGCTTCTTGCTGAATGGGGGCGGAGAAGGGAGTGAGGGCTTGAGGATTGGGGGGAAAGGGTTGATAGGACTCCCCACAGTAAGGATGAGTAGATGTGGACTTCTTCAGGTTGGAAATCAATGAAGGTTCCTTGTAACTATAGGTCGAGGACTTGCTGATTCCAATGGTGCCAGGAGGATACGGGTGCCAGAAGCCAGGCGTCTGCAGCTATTGTTTCTAGGAACAGTTTCTAGCAGAGAGAGGGGCCCATCTCAGCGTGTGGTGAGGAGGTTACATGAGGGTGAGGGATCTTCTGTGGCCAGAAGCTGATAGTTCCTGAGTAAAAGCTGGTTGAAAGTTTGATTAGAGATTTTTCCAACTTCGGATTTGATGAACTTTATTATACAGGGTAAGAAGAGACAGGTGAGAAGAATGATTATTATGGGGCCTGCAATGGGCTAGAGCCAGGTAAAGAGGGGGTTTGTTAGTATTGAAGAGAATGGGTTGGAATTGGAAGCAGAGTGGAGGCTGGAGGCAAGGTCGGTGAGTTTGGTAATGTCAGTTTCTACAATGCCGGATTCGTTAATGTAATAGCAGCACTCCTCTCGAAGGAAGACGCAGGTGCCGCCCTTCTCGGCTGTAAGCAGATCTAAGGCTCACTGGTTTTGAAGGGTGACCGTAGCTAGCGAAGTGACCTGTCTTTGGAGAGAGGCCAGGGAATCGGCAGTGGATGTCAGGGCTCCCTCAAGTTTGTCGTTGAGATTTCTTATTGCCCATAGAGAATGACCCAAGGCTCCTCCCAAAAACCTTGCCCCAATGGCTGAGGTGGTCAAAGAGATACCGACCATGATGGGAAGGAAAGCAGCCCTTTTTGTACACGAGGGCAAGGGAGGTTGGAGCTCAAGAAATTCTGCCATGCTGTAAAGTGTAAGCTGTGGGATTGGGGTGATGAGAATGCAGGGTATATCGGAGTTGGGAGGCAGTGAGTTAAAAAGACTGCCATTGCACCAAAAGAAGTGTCTCGGTTGAGTGAAAGTCTTAGAGCTGGAGGTAGGGGTGTAGATAGAGAGGCAGTGAAGTGCGCTGTAGGGGGGTGGAGCTGGGCCTACACAGTGGTGGATGGTGAGATTATCTGCATATTCTGGTTCTCATAGGGGTATGTCTGCCAGGGGGCGGAGGGGTGGTTCTTCTGCATGGAAGGAGTAGTTGGAAATATTAAGGGGCACGGCGTCCAGCAATGGGCGCTGTAGTGATGCACACAGGAAACAATTGGCGGTGTTGAGGGTGTGATTGAGAAAGATGGTGGTGTCTTGAACAAGCTGTAACCAAGAGTAGGAGGAATAAGAAGATGAAGAAGTGCCGTCAAGAGTTTGGATAATGACTTTCTCAGAATGTCTATGATTCGGGTATGGATGACAAAGGGGGTGAATGGGAGATGTGGAGTTTCAAGGATCAGAGGGATGAGGTGTGGTAGAGTAGATATCTGATGCAACTTGAGAGATCTGGGAGTGAGAGGGAACATACTCTCGAGAGATATGAAGGGTACCAAGAGTACCGTGGGGGGGTCGAGGATCTCGCATAGTAAACTGAGGCTGTGACCCTGGCAGCCCATCGAGAGTCCCAGGGATCTGGGATTGATAAGGAGAATGAGCCGTTGGGGTATCTCATGAAACGGTTGGAGCAGTAATACTGTGAGTACTGGGGGTTACTCATGTAGTGAATGGCGCAAGACCTGTAGGGACATCACCCGTAGGTGTCTTGCTATTGCTTACAATAGGCTTGTCTTTGGTCATAGAGGAAGCAGAGGTAGGGAGAATAAAGGTAGCTGCTAGTGAACACTTCAGTGGAGGGAGGAAAGTGGAGGTATAAAGGCTCGGAGCAGCCTTTTAGAGGGCAGTCTGACGTGGCAATGAGGGCAGTAACTTTTGTTTGATGCTGCATGTAAGTCTGTCTTACTTTGAATCGCCATACAAAGGAGGCTGGGGTGGCAGTAGGAATGAGGAGAAAAAACAAGAGAGCGGTAAAGGAGGAAAAAGTCATGATTCAGGTATGGATGACAAAGGGGGTGAATGGGAGATGTGGAGTTTCAAGGATCAGAGGGATGAGGTGTGGTAGAGTAGACAGCGTCTTAGGCTGTATCCGAAGGACTCTGGATTGTGACTGATGGGTCTTGGGTGTCCAGAGAAGGTGGGTCTTGGGTATTTGGTTTCAACCTGGAGATATGAATCTAAGGGGTGACAGAGTTATCAGGCAGTAAGAGCTTGGCGGCCGAGGGGGTGCAGAGAATAACTGGGTGTGGACCTTCCCATTTCAGGGTGAGAGAAGGCCGGTCCTCTGGCGGCTTATAAAACACTAGTTGGCTGGGCTGTAAGACAGGAGGATTTGGGGAGGCAGATGGATCAGGAAGGAGCCAATCTTGATATTTCCACAATTCAGTGCGGAGGAGAGAGAGTAGCGGAAAGGCCATATTGGGAGGAATTGGTCTTTTGTGGGAAGGGAGACCCGGGGGTAGAATCGGGTGGCCGTACATGATCTCAAAGGGTGACAAGAAGGAAGGTTTCTTTGGGAGGGCCCGAATGCGGAGTAGAGCTAAGGGAAGTAGGCGAACCCAGTCAAGGTGTAGTTCTAGAGATAGTTTGGTCAGGATGTCCTTTAGAGTTCTATTGGTTCTTTCTACTTTTCCAGAAGCTTGTGGCCGATAAGGACAATGTAAATGCCAGGGGAGCGAGAGCGACTTGGAGAAGTTCTGGATAATTTGGGCAGTGAACTCAGGGCCGTTATCTAATTGGAGGGAGGTGGGCATCCCGAACCTAGGAAAGATCTGGGTGAGGAGGATAGAGGTAACTGCAGACGCTCGTTTGTTAGTGGTGGGGAAAGCTTCGACCCATCCTGAAAATGTATCTACTATCACAAGTAGGTATTTGGTACGCCGTACGGGGGGCATGTTAGTGAAGTCTATTTGCCAATCTGCGGCGGGGACATTACCTCTTGCTTGATGAGCTGGGAAGGGTCGGGCTTTGAGGGGGTTATTAGGGTTAGTGCGTTGGCAGATTGTGCACTTGCGGGTGATTTCGTTAAGGAGGGTTTTGTCTTCAGGAGAGAGAGAAAAAAAGGATTGTAAAAAATGGGTCAAGGATTGGGGGCTGGAGTGGAACAGATCATGTAAGAAGCAGAAGAGAGACTCTTTGTCCTGGGAACAGAGGGTGTCTTGTGATAAGGCTAAAACTGCAAGGGCAGATGGATTGTTGTCTGGTGTGTCTTCTGATAGGGCAACTGACCGGGTTACTCTGTCGGCTTTGTTGTACCTCTTGCAATGGGGGAGTCATCTTTCTGATGTGATTTGCAGTGGACTATGCCTAGTCGGTGTGGGAGTTGTGAGGCCTCTAGAAGTTTAGTAATTAAGGCTGAATTAGTTACAGAATTTCCTTTTGTGGTGAGGAGGCCTCGTTCTTTCCATACTGCCGCACGAGACAAAAGAATGTGGAATACATACTTGGAGTCAGTGTACAGTGTGAGAGACGTGTCCCAGGCCAGAGTGCAAGCTCTGGTGGCTGCAATGAGTTCAGCCTGTTGATTGGTTGTACCAGGGGGCAGGGCTTGTGCCTCAATGACATCTTCGAGAGAGACTACTGCGTATCCTGCATAGGTGCCCTCATGTTTAAAGGAGGACCCATCAGTAAACCAGATGAGGTCGGAATGTGAGAGGGCTCCTTCGGAGATCGTGGAATGGCATGGAAGGAAGTTGTGAAGGGCTTCCAGGCAATCATGCAAGGGAGTATGAGGAGTGTAGGGTAGAGGAAGAAGAGTGGCCGGATTCAGGGGCTGGCAGGGGAGGAAAGAAATGTCTGGATTTTGGAGGAAAGAGGACAGTAAGGTCAGGAGTCTGGAGGGAGGGAGAGTCTGTAAACTTTTGTAGGTTAAGAGATCTTTTAGGTGATGTGGGGACAGAATGGTAAGGGGTGCCCCGAAAGTTAGTTTATGAGCTTCTTTCTGCAAGAGCTGCCCAGCGGCTAATGCTCGTAGGCAGGGGGCCCATCCCCGAACTGTGGGGTCTAATTGCTTGGAGAGATAAGCTACTGGGGCAAAGGATGGGCCATAATATTGGCCTAAGACTCCTAGAGCTTGACTGGACTTCTCATGAATGTATAATGAGAAGGGTTTCGACAAATCAGGGAGATGGAGAGCTGGAGCTTCTACAAGGGCTTGACGGAGCTTAATGAAGGAGTGTCGGGGTGAGGATGATAATGGTTCTTTGGGGGGGCCCTTGCTGAGGTCGTATAGGGGTCTTGCTAACAGGAAAAAGTTAGGGATCCATGCTCTAAAATACCCAGCTAGGCCCAGAAAGGAAAGGATTTCTGTCTTGGTTTTGGGAACAGGCAGGTCAGAGAGGAGCTGTTTTCTGTCTAAGGTAATGGACTTTCTTTGTTGAGATAGAAGAAATCGGAGGTAAGTGACAGAAGGGGAAGAGAATTGAGCTTTGACAGGGGATATCCGGTAACTTCTGGAAGCTAGAAGGTTAAGTAGGGAGGCAGTGTCAAGTTGAGACTGTTCCCACAAGGGACTGCAGAGTAGAAGATCATCCACGTATTGTAAGGTGGACTCGGAAGACTTGTGGCAAAACTGTCCAAGTGAGTTGTTCAGAATGTCTTGTGTATGGGTCCGTCCAGGTGAAGGTGAAAAAATCTTGGGAGGAGGGGTCTCGGGAGGCTAAGGCAGGGCAGCGATAAAAAGGGTGTATGGATTTGGGACTAAGGGATGGATAGGGACAACGGCCATGTCGATGAGGCGAAGGTCTTGGACAAGGCGGAAAGATTCGTTGGTTTTTTTAACAGCTAATATGGGGATATTAAATGGGGAGTGAGTGGGTCTAAGGTAATTTTTGTTTAAGAGATCTTGGATGATGGGTTGGAGGCCTATGAGGGCTGAAGTGGTTAGGGGGTATTGGGCTTGACAAATATACTGAGAGGGGTCATGTAATTTGATGGAGGCAGGAGGACATAGAGCCACGGAGGGGCTTGTAATGTCCCAAACTCTGGAATTTACAGGGTGTATGAGGGCGGAACTGGAGCTTTCATTGGGTAGAGGGGGGTCGTCGGCTATGAGGGCCATCAGAAAGGGGGTACTGGGGGCTGTGGGAGTGGATATAGTTATGGGAACATGGAGGAGAGAAAGGATGTCCCGTCCTAGTAAGGGGATGGGACACTGGGGCATAACCAGGAAGGAGTGGGAGAAAGGTATGGGATTGTCTTGGATTGTGCATAAAAGGGGGGGGTTTAATGGGAAAATCTGTTTACTTCCTACCCTGACTATAGGAGTAATGGCAGGCATGGTAGGGCCCCGGTATTCCTGCAAGACTGGGAAGGTGGCTCCTGTATCTAGGAGGAAGGAGATGGGGCGACCGTCTACTATTGAAGTAACCCTGGGCTCCTGGTTGGTGATGGAAATGGTCGGGCGAGAAGCCCCAGAGCCCCATCAATCTTCTTCTGCCAGCCCCACTATGGCAGGCTTAGGATGGGGGTTGCTTGTCCAACCTCCCCTTTGGGTGGTTGGGCAATCAGACTCCCAGTGGCCCTTTTTGTGGCATCTGGGGCATGGGGTGGTAGGAGATCTGGGGGAGGGGCACGCCCTTGACCAATGTCCTTCTTGTCCGCACTTGAAACAAGCTCCTGGGGGGGGCTTGTTTGTAGAGCGGTGCCCAGGTTGTGGTTTTATCAGCTGGGCCAACATTTGGAAATTGGCCTGATCAGCCTTTTGTTTACGGCGTTCTTTCTCCTCCTCCCGGTTATGGAAGACTTTAAAGGCCACTGTTAGGATCTCAGTCTGTGGGGTAGCGGGGCCCTGTTCTAACTTTTTGAGTTTAGCTTTAATGTCGGGGTAGCTTTGAGCCAGGAAGTATGTCATAAGGACATGTCTCCCGTCAGGCGTTTCTGGGTCCAGGCTGGTAACTGTAATAGGGCTTGGGTGAGTCTAAGAACTCGGAGGGAGCTTTTGAAAATTGATTATTTACGAGCTGTTTTTTTTCAGACTTGCTATTAAGCAGCAGGCGAAGATATCTCGAGAGCGGAGACTCACGGTGGTGTTATAATCTCAGTGTGGGTCTTGTTCGGGGACAGCGGTGGGGCCAGGGGGATAGGTGGGGTCAGTCCTGTGGGTTTAGGTGGCGTAGTCTCAAACTCATCTATGCTCTTCAGGAAGGAGGGTATTGGCCAGGAGCATGAAAATGTCATGATGTGTGAGGCTGTATGACTGGAGGGTCTATTGAAACTCTCTGATATATGTCGTGGGATCAGTGGAAAAGGAATCTAGGCGTTTCTCAAGTTGGGCTAAATCTCTTAAGGAGAAATGGACGTGAACGCACACGGTGCCTTCGGATCCTGCTACTTCTCGGGGGGGGGTGATAATTTTGGGAGGCCCTCGGGACTGAGTGTGAGGGGGACTGAAGGGTTCTGGCCCAGTCTGTGGGGGAGAAACAGGTGATGGGGGCAAAGACGGAGGAGGCTGTTGGAACTTAGTTAGAGGGGGGCTGAAAGGCTCAGGCTTGAACTGCAAGGGGGGTGAGGTGGGGGAGGAGATGGTGGGGGAGGAAGGGGGAGGGGCTGTTGTAGGAGAGGAGGGGGAAGGGAGTGGGCGGGAGGCTTCTGCGGGGGAGACGGCTCGCAGGCTGGGAGAACTTGGGGGGGCGGGGGGAGGAGGCGGAAAGCTTCGGTACAGGGAATCTCCTTCCATTTCTTCAGGCGCTGGCCGTAGTTAAAGGATCGCGAGTGATGTCAGGATCAAGAGCTCACCCTGCGGGCCATTGGTTGTGACTGTCTAGGGGGCATGTCGGCCAATCTTGGGAGCAGTATTTATGGAGAAGTTTTGGTTTTATATCAGGCGTCAGGGAGAGGGTGGCTAGATACTTGAGCAGGCATTCAAGAGGTGAACTTCCAGGGAGGGATGAGGAGGCTCCCATGGCTAAAGGATAGAGAAGGAGACAAACAGGGAAGACGAACGGAGACCCTCGGACTGGGAGCAGACGGCAAGGAGACAGAGGGCGTCCCCGGTGATCCCTGGGGGTCTGCGGAAACTCGTATACTAGTCGGTTTCTTAGGAAGTGTGGGTCGTCACCCAGACTTCTCTAAGAAGGCAGAGTGCCGGAGTCCGAGGTACCTGGTACTAGGAGTTTTTGGCAGACGGAACAAATTTCAACAGGTAAAACGGAAGAAAGGAGTGGAAAAGGGAGCGTTCTCATCCACAAAGGAGTCACCTCATTTATGGCTGTTGGAGGGGGGCCTGAGGGTCTGCTGCAGCCGTGAAGGCCGGAGGCGGGGAGAGTTCTTTCTTCGTCCCCGAGCGTCAGGGCCTTGCCGGATGATCACGGTCAATGGTGCTGCAATAGCTCGGGGAAGAGCGGCCCACCCGGGGGAAAACTTACCTAAAGGCCAAAGAGGAGTGGTGAGTGTGAGGAGCCAGCGCCGGAAAAAGAGGACGAGGGCAAGCTGCTGCTGGTGTCGGGGGAAGACGGGGCCCAGTTGGGGTGTCCCATCTCCCGGGTTTCAGCACCAATGAAAGGAAAGGAGTGACACACAGCAGCAATTCACCGGAGAATTCCGCTTTATTGGGGAAAGGTGCTGGGTTATATAGGAAGGGGCATGGGGTGATTGTGGTGTTACTTCTATGGGGCTGGTGGCTATTGGCCAGGTACTGGGAGTGGGAGGGGGGAGAGAGGTGATTGGTCTTTAGGTGGCGCCGTCGGGAACTGAGGACCCAGAAGAGAAGCCAGAAGTTCTTCATCTTACTTATGGGGGCCCTTCAAAGACAATATGCTAATGGCACAAGAACAGACCCATAGACCAATGAAACAGACTAGAGAGTGTCCTGATATAAACCCAAACATACATGGTCAATTAATACATGATAAAGGAGCCATGGAGATACAATGAGGAAATGATGGCCTCTTCAACAGCTGGTGTTGGCAAAACTGGACAGCTACATGTAAAAGAATGAACTGGATTATTGTTTAACCCCACACACAAAAGTAAACTTGAAATGGATCAAACACCTGAATGTAAGTCATGAAACCATAAAACTCTTAGAAATAAACATAGGCAAACATCTCCTAAATATAAATATGAGCAACTATTTCCTGAACGCATCTCCTCAAGCAAGGGAAACAAAAGCAAAAATAGTCATGGGACTACATCAAACTAAAAAGTTTCTTTACAGCAAAGGATGCCATCAACAGAACAAAAAAGCATCCTACACTATGGGAGAATACATTTGTAAATGACGTATCTGACAAAGGGGTTAACATCCAAAATATACAAAGAACTCATACACCTCAACACCCAAAAAGCAAATAGCCCGATTTAAAAATGGGCAGAGGATATGAAGAGACAGTTCACCAAAGAAGAAACTCAGATGGCCAACAGACACATGAAAAGATGCTCCACATCACTAATCATCAGGGAAATGCAAATTAAAACCACAATGAGATATCACCTCACACCAGTAAGGATGCCCAGCATCAAAAAGACTAAGAACAACAAATGCTGACGAGGATGCGGAGAAAGGGGAACCCTCCTACACTGCAGGTGGGAATGTAAACTAGTTCAACCATTGTGGAAAGCAATATGGAGGTTCCTCACAGAACTAAAAATAGAAATATCATTTGACCTGGGAATCCCACACCTTGGAATTTTTTATGCAATGAATACAACTTTTCAGATTCAAAAAGACAGATGCACCCCTATGTTTATCGCAGCACTTTTTACAATAGCCACGATATGGAAGCAACCTAGGTGTCCATCAGTGAATGAATGGATAAAGAAGAGGTGGTACATATACACAATGGAATACCATTCAGCCGTAAGAAACAAACAAATCCTACCATTTGCAACAACAGGATGGAGCTGGGGGATGTTATGTTCAGTGAAATAAGCCAGGTGAAAAAAGACAAGTGCCAAATGATTTCCGTCATATGTGCAGTGTAACAACAAAGCAAAACTGAAGAAACAAAATAGCAGCAGACTCAGAGACTCCAAGAATGAACTAGTGCTTACCAAAGAGGAGGGGTGTGGAAGGGCGGGTGTGGAGGGAGGGAGAAGGAGATTGAGGAGTATTATGTTTAGTACACGTGGTGTGGGGGATCACGGGGAGAACAGTGTAGCACAGAGAAGGCACATAGGGAATCTGTGGCATCTTGCTGCACTGATGGACAGTGATTGCATTGGGGTATGGGTGGGGATTTGATAATATGGGTAAATGTAGTAACCACATTGTTTTTTCATGTGAAACCTTTGTAAGAGTGGATATCAAAATCATACCTTAATAAAAAATTTTTATAAAAGAGAAATGTCAGGGTTATTGGTGAGGACCTTGTCTTTCAGAGAGAATCTGACCTACTCTTCGGCATCAAAGGGAAGAAAACAGTAGATTTTTCCTGTTTCCGTTGCGTTTCTCTTCTTGGGTCACAATGGTCATTGCCCTGGATACTGTCCTGACATCAGTGATAATTTCAAAAAGTGGTGTGATTTGTATTTTTCATGATGCTCAAGTTCTTTTAAAATCCTATTTGGAAAAAGGTTATAACAGGTGATGTGGAATGGTGTATGGGACTGATGTGTTTGTTCTTGGGGTGCTTGTAGAAGTTGCCTTCAAGACATGTGTAGGAGGATGGGACGGCTTGGTCCTGAGAAAAGGGCAGGAGGAAACAGCCTGAGCAGAGGTAGAGACAGGCCTGCAGGAGGTGTTGAGGGCAGAGTTCTGGTGTTCATTCATCTTTCCCTGTCATCATAACTGACCCTGGCCTCTGTGCCTTAAAGGAGACAAGGTTAGGACAGTGCAGGGAAGGTGCGTTGAGAGCAGGCACACAGGGAGGGGTGCAGAGCAAAAGTCTGTCATAAGCTTCGTTGCATCAGCTTCACCCCATGAGGCAGATGTCTTCTGTGTTCAGTGTACACTCCAGAATCATTTTTCATCCGTATAGAAATCTGTCATGTAAATGGCTTAATTTTGAAAGTTACCTTGTCTCTGAGTAAAGTGTGGCTGGATGTTGGAAGCTCCAGCCACCACCTTTTCCTCTAAGTCCTTCACACTCTTATCCTTAGAAGTGTTGATGCATTTTTGGGGAATCATTAATAAGGTATAATTAGATACCTGCTTACCTTAAAGATGTGCTTTATGGCCCAGAAAAATAGTGGTACTCAAAATACATGATGTGAAGCGAAGTAGATATCTTGCATTATTTTAAATGAGCTCTTGGTATTGAAGCCTTGTCGTGTTTGTGTCTCCCATATGTGAGGTAAAAAAATCTTGAGAAATTCATTAGTTTTAAAAGTGTCATTTAATCTTGAAGAAATTAGAGACCTCTGTTGACTTGAGTGAGTGATAATCCACAACCTGATTTCTGGGTTACAGTTTGAGGGGTGGGAATGATGTCTCTTCTTTTGGGCAGGTACCTCTGAGAAGTGGTAAAATATGTTAATAAGGCAAGATAATCTCAGAATCCTTTCTTTTCCCTTTCTCCAGAATGGCTGATGACTTACCATTCCGGCTTCCTCTCTGTGTTTGTCCCTCTCTTCTCAGTTGATGTCCCAGAGTTCTGCTCCCGCCTCTTGGATAATCAGAACCACTGGGAACTCACTGTCATGGACCTGCTCCTGAGCTGGGCTGGCTCTCATCTTTCTGCTTGGGGTTCAGCCTCTCTGGGCTTGTGTCCTCTCAGACGGTCCCCAGGCATAGGGCAATGAGGTCTCATTAGAGGATGGAGCTGAGCTTTTTCCAGAGCCAGACTGCTTGATGTGTCCACTGAAGCGTTCTACAAGGTCCTGTCCTTGATTGAAAATTTCTTGGTAGAAGTCTTTGGCATGCCCTCCAGGCTGAGGTGCAATCCTTCTTGGCGGGGACTTTGTCCTTGAATATGACTAGTGCAGTGCCTGGCACATAGCCATGCTCAAGAAGTAACATTTCTTCTTTTTCCCCTACAAGGGAGTTACAGAAAAAGAACTTTGCAGAAGAAAAAGACCACTGTATAGGCTAAGGTGGATCAGGAATGGTGTGTGGATGAGGCTGATCTGAGCCAAGAACAGAGGATAGGCTCCTTCACTCCTTCCCCAGGTGCTGTGATCTACCTGGGATATTTCAGGTACTGATGCGGAATGATAATCTAATACTTACCATGAACAAATTCAGCGGTTTGCAGTCCGGTGAGCCAAACAAATATGAGTCCAATAATCATGTAAATAAATTTAAATTTAAATGGAAAGTGACCTAATGTCCAGTGAAAATGGAGAAATAAATTATGCCATATTCTTTTCATTTAATCTCATGTTGCCACTGAAATTGTTTCAAAGAATTCTGAAATGATTGCAGTCACGCTGCATATTAAAATGAGGGTTATAAAAGTATAGCCTATAATCCTTACTTTATTAAAACAAATGCATGTTTGCCTGTGTATAGGAGGGTTGGTTATATAGCACATTGAACTGTGATTTATCCCTAATGATGAGACTGTGAAGCATGGAGCATGTTCTCATAAAGAGTATGGTTTTGCCCAGAAGCAAATAGATTTATTTTTCCATTTTTTGAATTCACAATTAAATGCTTTATATGCTTTAAATGAGAAACTAGAGCTTTAACATGAATTCTTGGTTGTGTTGGTTTGGCTTGGATGGGGGTGAGGGAAGCAGACAAAATGTCACAGGACTCTTCTTGTTGAGTGAGACAAGAAAGATTCTTGTCTTTCTATAGGGTGAAAGCCCTCGCCCTATGTGGCTCCTGGGGGTGTGATGTGGGGCATCGACCAGCTCTCATTGCCTGCCCACACCAGAGTCATCATCGTCTGTCTGCTGTTTGTTTTGTTTTGGTTTAGTTTTTGTCTGCTGTTTTTGAAGACAGCCCAGAGGGAAAGTTCCAGAAATGGTTCCAGGGATGATGGGAGTTTGATTTTCAAGTGAGTATCCCCAGGCATCAGATTATATTTCTTTGTTATTAACCAGTATTTGGATTGTTCTGGAATAGTTCCATCATTCACAGTGACAGCTCCCATTTTCAAACATCCTTACCAAAAATGATTTTTTGAAAGCTTTTTCCCTTGGAAGACACTGGTGTGTTATTACTTTCATCAGGTTTAAAAAAATAATTGTTTCCAAATTTTTGTTTTTGGGTTTTTTTAAGCAGCTGGGTATTTCAAGCTGACAATTAAAAGTATTTATTATGGAGGAATTGGTGACATACCATTAGGATAGACAGGGGCATATAAACTGTTATAAGTTGTAAAAATTCTAGAAAGTTGTTCCTCTGATCTGCAATATTTCTCCCTTCTCAAGAAAGCTTTTCTCTATGTTCTACAACTTATTTTAAATTCCCCACTCAGTCATTTAAAGTAACATAGTTCCGATGGGCAGGAAAATGTTGCATATACCCCATCTTTCATACCATCTTGGATTGCCATGCTTTGCACAGTAGAGATACCATGGGTTGGCCTTATGAAGAGAGGGTTATTTTTACTTTTTAAAGAGATACTGGAAAAACCTCCTACTGCTTTCCTTGTGCCCAAATCACACATTAGAGACAAGCTTTTAAGTCTTGAAGACTTTTCATCCTGAGTTTCTGTTAAAATACAAATATCTAGGAGGGAAAGCAGCTGTCATCCGGAATCTTACCAGGGTTTCCTGCAGCCACCTGGGAAGACAGAGCAGAACAGCAAAGCTGGTGAAGGTCTCATTAGTGCTGGGCCCTGGGGAATAGCTGGCAGGAAGCTGGCCTCACTGAGGACTTTCGCGGCTGACCTTGGTTCTGCAGTGACAGCAGCTCCTATTTTCAGGATGTAAAATTACTCAGAAAAGGGCAGGATAATGCATACACATTTTACCTGCTTTATACTGATTGGCAATTTACTTCTGGGATTTATTCTCTATACCAATTAATTTTAAATTGATTCCACTTTCTCTTCCCTTACCTGCCAATCACTTCTCTTACCAGAGATAATTGTAGAGGATAGACTATATATTTCATCAAAGTGCTTGTTACAGTTCTGTTCTGCTATTGTGAGAAAATATGGATCCTCCCACCTCTCACCCATTTTTGGAGCAAGTTAGTGAAGGAGAAGTTGAGCCATTTTTGTGAAATGAATTTCTATTTACCAATGTAACAGAGAAACATGATAAACTGTGTACAAACAGTGTTTAAGAAAATGTAGCTGTTTACCTTAATAATTTAATGACATGAGTGATGGAATTTAGGCTTTCCTCACCTTTCCAGGCTTGGCTTCTAGCCCCTGAGATGCAAGCCTGCTTCTAGGAAGATATGCACTAAGGTCACCATGTTCAGCTGAAGGAGAGTCAGACTGGCTCTCCATGGAGAACGGATCACATGTATCCTTTGCCACTTCCCTGCCTCCGTAGATCATCATGTTGAGAGACATGCCATCTCTCCATAAGAAGGGATTGGTTAATAAGCTCTGGTAAACATCTGGTTCCTTGTACTTCCCATGTAGCTCACAGGTGCAGATCTCTAGAAATCTGAGCATTTACGGAAAAAAAGGCTTGCACTTTAAAAAATGTTCCTTTCAATTATTTTAGTCTTTTTAGATTAAAAAATATTTCTATGTGCATCTGAAAGAATAAAATACCTAGGAATAAGCCTAACCAAGGAGGTGAAAGACCTATACTTTGAAAAGTACAAGACACTCATGAGAGAAATTAAAGAAGACACCAAAAAATGGAAATACATCCCATGCTCATGGATAAGAGGAATTAATATTGTCAAAATGGCCATGCTGCCTAAAGCAATCTACAGATTCAATGCAATCACTATCAAAACACCAACAGCATTCTTCAACAAACTGGAACAAATAGTTCTAAAATTCATATGGAACCACAAAAGACCCTGAATAGCCAAAGTAATCCTGAGAAGGAAGAATAAAGCTGGGGGGATTACGCTTCCCAACTTCAAGATCTACTACAAAGCCACAGTAATCAAGACAATTTGGTACTGGCACAAGAACAGACCCATAGATCAATGGAACAGAATAGAGAGTTCAGATATAAAACCACACATATCCCACAGTATGGGATAATATACTATTATCCCATAAAATAGTCTTCTCTATTTTAGAGAAGGAAATGCAAATGAAAACCATAATGAGATACAAACTCACACCAATTAGGATGGCCAACATCAAAAAGACAAAGAACAAAAAATGCTGGTAAGGATGCAGAGAAAGAGCAACCCTCCTACACCATTGGTGGGGATGTAAATTAGTTCAACCATTGTGGAGGTTCCTCAAAAAGCTAAAAATAGAAACACCATTTGACCCAGAAATTTCACTCCTAGGAATTTACCTGAAGAAAATAAGATCCCAGATTGAAAAAGATGTATGTACCCCTCTGTTTATTGCACCACTATTTACAATAGCTAAGACATGGAAGCAACCTAAGTGTCCATCAGTAGATGAATGGATAAAGAAGAGGTGGTACATACACACAGTGGAATATCATTCAGCCATAAGAAGAAAACAAATCCTACCATTTGCAACAACATGGATGGAGCCAGAGGGTATTATGCTTAGTGAGATAAGCCAGGTGGAGAAAGACAAGTACCACATGATTTCACTCATTTGTGGAGTGTAACAACAAAACAAAACTGAAGGAACAAAACAGCAGCAGACTCACAGACACCAAGTAGGGAGTAACAGTTACCAAAGGGAAAGGGGGTGGGAAGGGAGGGAGAAGGGGTTTAAGGGGTATTATGATTAGCACACATAATGTAGGGCAGGCATGGGGAAGGCAGTGTAGCACAGAGAAGACAAGTAGTGACTTTACAGCATGTTACTATTCTGATGGACAGTGACTATAATGGGGTGTGCGGGTGTCTTGATAATAGGGGGGAATGTAGTAATAAAAGTGTTGCTCATGTGAAACTTTGATAAGATTGTATATCAATGATACCTTAATAAAAAATGTTATAAGAAATATTTCTATGCTGCTTGGTTACTCCATAGATACATAACATATCAATTCCTTTTGTGGGTCTCATCCTCTTGTAAGCTGGCAGCTGTGGTAGATGCTTGAAAAAAATTTTTAAATCTTCCATCAAAGGAGAAAGGAACTGCTGGCATACTGCATGCCAGAGCACTTGAAGCCAATCCATTTCCAGTTTGAACATTGCAGCTAAGGAAATTGCCAGCATGACGCATTATTAACTTTTGCTCCCTGATGCTAAGTGCACCTAATGGTCATGCAGAGGGCTGCTCCCTCTGCCATCCAGCGGTGGGATGATCCCAAATGGAGTGCCCTCCCGGGGCTGGCATTGTCGCAGTGCTTTGCCTGCCTCCTTGGGTGGGACCAGTTTCAGCTGTGTTTAGCTCCCTCCAGGCTTTCCTATACACTAATGATGAGCTAGCAGAAAGAGAAATCAGGAAAACAATTCCATTCACAATTGCATCAAAAAGAATAAAATACCTAGGAATAAACCTAACCAAGGAAGTGAAAGACCTATACCCTGAAAACTACAAGACACTCCTAAGAGAAATTAAAGAAGACACTAACAAATGAAAACTCATCCCATGTTCTTGGCTAGGAAGAATTAATATTGTCAAAATGTCCATCCTGCCTAAAGCAATCTACAGATTCGACACAATCCCTATCAAAATACCAACAGCACTCTTCAATGAACTGGAACAGATAGTTCTAAAATTCATATGGGATCATGAAGAAAGACCCTGGATTAGAGGTTCAACATGGCTTCCAGTGAAATGCTGGGAACTTTTAATGTTGACTTATGGATCTCCAACTGAAGAATAGGGTTATAATAAAGTAAAAAAAAGAAAATGGGGAAGAGGAAAGGGGAGACCGCGACATAAATTTACTAACGATGAATTGCATATACTTAACCTGGCATTTGAAGACAATCCATATCCTGATTTTACCACTAGAAAAGAATTGGCTGAACAACTCCACTGTCAAGTGTATGTAATTGATAACTGGTATCAGAACAAAAGAGCCCGACTACCACCTTGAGAGAGACCCATAATATTTGCTGCTAGGAAACGACATGAGTTCCCTGTCCAGCGTCATTTGCTTTTAGCCTCCAAGATGCCCAGGCAGAATCTCCACTATTCGGTAAAGTTGGCTGTTCTCCAGAGACACGGAGGGTTCCCAGTCAACAGGATGGCTCAGCTGACACTGATTCCAGACATTAAAAAGGAACCAAGCTGTGCTTTGGAGTACCAAGGTGACATGGGAAGTAGACTTTGTCCTGCCTATTATTTTACAGCTACAAATCAGTGTTCTTTCTTCATCCTCCTACCTATTCTGTGCAGTATTTTTAGAGGGACAGACCTGAGCAAGAGGAAAGCCAGAAAACAAGGCCCTTTGTTTTTGCACTGTTTATAGTGTGCAGGGAAGAGGGAGAAGGAGCAGATGCCCCTTGTCATTACTCACTATTTCAAGGACAGCAGTGAAACAGTTACTGATTCCTCTAGAGCAGCTCAACATTTGCAGAATGATAAAGAAAACTGTGCTTCCAGAATCACCTTCTAATACACCTGAACTACAGTGATTGAGGGCAGCAGGCACACACCCTCTCTTGGTCGCAGCAGCAGGATGAGTGTTTGTCAAGCTAATAGTGGTGAGATTTCTGTCAGTGCCTCTTGGGAAAGACACACAAAGAGCTGCAGAGTGACCCAAATCCCAAATGCAGCGGCTTGGGGTGAGAGATCTGCAGAGGTCTGCCCTGGGACCAAGAAAGTGGCTCCATTATATTGGTTCTAAGCTTCAGGAAGAACAGCCATAGTTTATCCATAGTCATCCATACAGCAGTCCAAGACAAAGGCCTTTCCAGAGCCAATGCGTAAGTACTGACTTCAGGAAAGCTCCATGAGCTGTCAATCTCTTCCTGTAGGCAGCAGTGTCCACCAGCATTATAGCCCCTGACTGTGCAATTCATCATGGAGAAAGCTGGGCTAGACTATGAAGCCTAAAACCAACGAATACAAAGGCAGCAAGACGACCATCAAGCAGCAGCAGCTACCAAATCTGAAGCCAGTTGTGCTTCAAAAGAAGGTTCTTGCACAGTACCTGCCCCAGATACTATCTTCCTTTCAAAAGCAAGATGCCCAACAAGAAGTACAAGACTATGAAGGACCCTAGTACAGCAGCCTTTAGATGAGGCCTCCAAGGCTGCCACTGCAAAGCTGTCTGCTTGGGAACCATGGCAGCAGCCATATGTCCTGCAGCCAGCCCCACCAAAGCCGTGACTGTGGAGAACACCCCAACATCAGCTCAAAGGCAGCCCATTCACTGAAGCCACCCTTTCCCATTTAAGGCAAGAACTCCTGATGGAACTGCAGGCCCAGCTGTTGCACTCTGAAGAGCCCCTGGGAGAGGAGCCCATGCACAGCCCTCACCAACCCCCTGAGATGAGAGCCGCTTCCTGAGGGAATCCAGAGTGTTGTGACCCAGTCACCTGTGGATGTGGAGCAACAAGATGTCACAGGATCTGAGAGTACCCAGTTGAGCATATCTGAATGCCATGGTGTTAAACTGGTTTCTGAGGGAAAGCTTGGTATCTGTGAACCAACTTTGAAATGGTTTTCATAACTTTGAGCCTTAGGATCTAGAATCATGTCTCCAGTGTTTCAGAGTTTTCTCTCAGTTGGAGCAGGTCCTGGCAGGGCTGTCATATACATCTGGGCAGGTGGTGTCCACACCATACTGGGTGGCCCACTCACACAGCAGTGTCTGAGCCTAAGAGGAGAACAAGTTCTTCCCAAATATCAGAGTTGCCTCCAAGTGAGATTTATGTTAAAGCATACCAATGGTAGAGTGCTCTTTGTTATTTCTTTCCATTTTTTTCTTGAAAATATTTAATAACAAAACAATATATTCTGGTTACAATCATTCAAGCAATACAGTGATTTCAAGTTGTAAAGGAAAAACACTCTTTTCTTGCACTCCAAGTTCATATTACTGAAGTAACCATTGTAAAGAGTTTAATATGGTTTTTCCTATGTTGTGTAATGTTTTGCACATATATTCCATATTTTTGACTCAAATTGTGTCATGCTAATTAATTTGCACAATAAAGCATGTGTTGTACATCTTTTTCTCAAGGTAATATAACAGACAGATCCAGATCACTTTGTAAAATATCTCCCATCTGTTACCACAATAAGATGGAGAGAAGGTAAGGAAATAGCAACTCTTATGCACATGCAATGGTGTGATTTGCATAATTTAGACAACCACTAGGAATAGTTATTGAAATCGCAATTGTCCAGCAATTCTACTAGATGTGCCCCATAGAGAAACTCTTGCATGTGCTTATAGATCAGAGCCCCAAATAAGAAATATAAAATAATAAGCTGGCATAGTTAAAAATAATAGACTAGATCTGTGTAATTGAGAGAGCGCTGGGATACAATGTTCAGTGAAAATCAAGTTGCCTAATTCATATTATAGCATGATAATTATGAATATAAAGCATAAAGCAGCAAATAAAATTGATTCTTCTCAGATTCTCATAAACACATTCCTAGCAAAAATATAAAAACACAGAATGGGTTTATATTCACTGAATTAATGAGAATTGCATTTGGGCAAGGAGGAAAATGAAATAATACATTTTATATGTTATGAAACATAGCTTATAAATATGAATAAATCTACTATCTCTTTGACTGGGAAAAAAAATCATATGGAAGCACAAAAGACCCCAAATAGCCAAAGCAATCCTGAGAAGGAAGAATAAAGCAGGGGATCTCGATTCTGAACTTCAAGCTCTACTGCAAAGCCACAGTAATCAAGACAATTTGGTACTGGCACAAGAACAGAGCCACAGACCAGTGGAACAGAATAGAGAGTCCAGATATTAACCCAAATATGTATGGTCAATTAATATATGATAAAGGAGCCATGGATATACAATGGGGAAATGACAGCCTCTTCAACAGCTGATGTTGGCAAAACTGGGCAGCTACATGAAAGAGAATGAAACTGGATCATTGTCTAACCCCATACACAAAAATAAATTCGAAATGGATCAAAAACCTGAATGTAAGTCATGAAACCATAAAACTCTTAGAAAAAAACATAGGCAAAAATCTCTTGGACATAAACATGAGCAACTTCTTCATGAAGATATCCCCCTGGGCAAGGGAAACAAATGCAAAGATGAACAAGTGGGACTATATCAAGCTGAAAAGCTTCTGTACAGCAAAGGACATCATCAATAGAATGAAAAGACATCCTACAGTATGGGAGAATATATTCATAAATGACATATCCGATAATGGATTGACATCCAAAATATATAAAGAGCTCACGCACCTCAACAAACAAAAAGCAAATAATCCAATTTAAAAATGTGCAGAGGATATGAACAGAGAGTTCTCCAAAGAAGAAATTCAGATGGCCAACAGACACATGAAAAGATGCTGCACATCGCTAATCATCAGAGAAATGCAAATTAAAACCACAATGAGATATCACCTCACACCAGTAAGGATTGCCACCATCCAAAAGACAAACAGCAACAAATGTTGGTGAGGTTGTGGAGAAAGGGGAACCCTCCTACACTGCTGGTGGAATGTAAATTAGTTCAACCATTGTGGAAAGCAGTATGGAGGTTCCTCAAAAATCTCAAAATAGAAATACCATTTGACCCAGGAACTCCACTCCTAGGAATTTATCCTAAGAATGCAGCAGCCCAGTTTGAAAAAAAGGACATATGCACCCCTATGTTTATCACAGCACTATTTACAATAGCCAAGAAATGGAAGCAACCTATGTGTCTATCAGTAGATAAATGGATAAAGAAGATGTGGTACATATACACAATGGAATATTATTCAGCCATAAGAAGAAAACAAATCCTACCATTTGCTACAACATGGATAGAGCTAGAGAGTATTATGCTGAGTGAAATAAGCCAAGCAGAAAAAGACAAGTATCAAATGATTTCACTCATCTATGAAGTATAAGAACAGAATAAAAAACTGAAGGAACAAAACAACAGCAGACTCACAAAACCCAAGAATAGACTAGCAGTTACCAAAGGGAGAGGGACTGGGGAGGATGGGTGGGAAGGGGGGGATAAAGGCTGAAAAGGGGCATTACAATTAGCAGACATAATATAGGGGGTGGTGGGCATGCCGAGGTCTGTACAACACAGAGAAGACAAGTAGTGATTCTATAGCATCTTACTATTCTGATGGACAGTGACTGTAATGGAATATGTGGTGGGGACTTGATGATGGGGGGAGTCTAGTAACCATAATATCACTCATGTAATTGTAATGATACCAAAGTTGAAAAAAAGACTTACTTTGGGACCTCGATGAGTTAGTGCAGCTTTTAATGTTGCTAAATATAATCTCAAGAAAATAAAGTGTTGCTTAGGGTATAAAGATATATAATTATTCTTAAGGGAAAAGCTGGGGGGTTTTTTCAACAAAGAAAGCCATCAAATGAATTATCAACTATTTTTGAGGAATATAAATAAATAAAAACTGTATAATTCCCCCCCCAAAAAGAAGTAATTCTATTGTAATTTGGTATAAGTCCTGGTGTAATATATTAAATCTATTGTAGTTTTATTTTAAATTTTTAAAATTTATTTGTAATGGTGTAAAGCTACCAAGTTTTAAAATAAGTCATGTGCCCTTAGTTAAATTTCTTCCAACACCAGAGTGATGGTTTGGAATTATGAATATGAATGAGCCTAGAATGAACTCTCCAATATCTCTGTATTGAGTATTCTTATTGCTCTGCCATGGTTGAGGTGCCATTTGGTAGAAATATAAAAGGCAAATTTTTAGGGATGGAAAATGATCATTGGTTGCCAAGAGATGAGGTGGGAGAAGGGGTTACTTACCAAAGTAAGGGCATCATGAGAGAATTTTAAGGGTGACAAAAGTATGGAGGTGGACACATAACTCTATACAGTTATCAAAGCCCATAGCCCTGTGTACCAGAAGGAGTGAATTTTACTCTATGCAAAATTTGAAAAACAAACCTGGATGTTGGGGGAACTCAGAATGCAATGATAAATGAATCTAATAGTATTACAAAGTATCACATAAGTATATTGAAGGGGTGGGGATGAAAACTCTTGCCTGAAGTAACTTTGGAAAACTGTTTTTGACTGGATACTCAAAGACTGAAGAACTGTACAAAATACTATATTCTAGTTGTATACAGCTGATTCTTTCAGTGGTATTGGTTAATCATTCTGAAACTATTTTCCACATTAGTAAATATATTATAGACAATCAGAGATAGTTTCTCACTGTAGGTGAAGTAAGTTATAAGTGAAAAAAGGGAGAATGCTAGAATGAACTCTGTGCTGGTTTGTAATTAGAAATAGAAACCCCTATTTATTTTGATATACTGAAAGAGAGAGAGAGAGAGAGTTGTACATCCAAGTTTGTATTTCTGTGTACATTTCCAAACTCTGCTGATAGATCCTATGAGCTATAACACTTCAGTAGCAATGAGGATACCAATACCCCAGATCTTGGTTTCTAAATACTATTCTCCAAAAGAAGTAGGTAAAATTCCTTGGAGAAATGGCTAATTCTAGAGCTTTGGATAGAAAATACAAAATGAGCCTGGAGTATCTTGTAGAGCCAAGCAGTAAGGAAATGCTTTATTACAAAAAAAGATGGGGACATATTGGAAGACATCCTGAAAGGGTTCTCAATGACCCAAGCTGGAACAGTGGGGGGAAAAAAAAAATAATGGTAGCATTCGATTATAACTCAGTGAATAAAATAAATATCCATAAGTCCATACTGCTATGAAACAAGGATAAAATAAATAAGGAAAGGAAAATGGGACAAATATCTCTTATAGAAGAATTTCAATAAATGTAGAAGGATAGTGAAAATTAGAAAATCAATACTAGAACACCACAATAATAATTACTGCAGGGAAAATTCAGTCATGAATGCAAAAATTGTGAGTGAGATGTAAGGGAGAAACAGGATATTTGTGTTAGCCTAAAGAATCTCCCTCCAACTATTTATTAATAATGTTTTCTGAACTTTTTAAAAGACATTTGAGTATTTAAAGCAAAAATTATAATTTCTAATTATAGATGGAAGCATGAGAGGTGAGAAAGAAACCTCCTTCCAAAACCACATATAATATGAAAATATAGCAAATACATTAAATCCTGAAAGAATAATAGGAAAGAAGGCTGCAGCAGACTGTCTACACCTGAGGAAATAATCAGATCTCAAGGAAAAGGGTAAAGTACAAAATCCATGATCCAGAGGGACCCAAGCCCTTCCCCAACCCCAGCTCACTGGAGGGATAAAGAGAAACAGACCAGGAAGTGGGTGGAGGCCTAGGACTGCTGAACAACCAGCCCTGGAGATCTGCTCTGGGAGCACAAAACTACATTACATGGTGCTCTGGAGATTAGTGGGGTTGGAAAGCAAAGACAGGTGGAATACTTGGAGAGACTGAGATTCGAGCCACTTGTGGAGAACAGGTACCCAAAACTGTCCACTCTGGGACAAAAGAAAGGCAGGCAATTTGAAAGACTTCCCAACAGTGAGAGGGCAGCAAGAGGAGCAAGACGCTGCTGCTCAGGAGAAAGGACAGGTGGAAACAATTGTCTGGATGTACTCTACCAAGGAGGTTGGGAACTCTCAGGAGCTCCAGGTGTTTTGTTCCCCTGGCTGGCAATGCAGCTATGAGGTCTTCCACTGTGATATGCAGGCCATTGCACCTTTTTCCGAGCTGGCACATACTCGCAAACCAGCTTCCCCTGCCATTGCACAAGGCCAGCCAGAGGGCAGCCCCAGCAATGGCAGCTACAAGTGCAAAGCACAGAGGCTTCTCCCAGTGCACTTGGCCAACTGGCTCTGGCAGTAGAGACAGGTACAGAAACCAGGAAGCAGGAAAGGGCTCTTTCTTCCCAACAGGCACCAGCACCACTTGCCAGTGACCTCCACCATTGCTCCAGAGAGTAGAGTTTCTGGGCACTAAGGGTGCCACATACATATATGGACAGTCAAAGGAAACTGGCTCAACCCAAAATCCCACAAACACCAGAAAGAGCACTTATCAATCTTCCTGAAAGAGATTTCAAAATAAAAATAATAAGCTGATGGAGCTACAGAAAAATATTCAAGAACTCAAGGAGCAATTCAGGAATGATTTACAAATGTTGAAGAATAGAGGATCTGAAATGAAACATACAAAGGAGGGATTTGGAAGCAGATTAGATTAAGTAGAGGAGACAGTAAATAAAATAGAAATTAGAGAACAGGAATACAAAGAAGCTGAGGCACAGAGAGAAAAAAAGATCTCTAAGATTGATAGGATATTGAGAGAACTGTATGACCCATCTAAACAAAACAATATTCGCATTATAGGGGTACCAGAAAAAGAAGAGAGATAAAAAGTGATAGAAAGTATCTTTGAGGAGGTAATTGATGAAAACTTACCCATTCTGGGAAGGAGATAGTATCTCAGGCCATGGAGGTGCACAGATCTCCCAACACAAGGGACTCAAGGAAGATAACACCAACACATATAATAATTAAAATGGCCAAGATCAAGGATAAGGACAGACTATTAAAAGCAGCCAGAGAGGAAAAAAAAGATCACATACAAAGGAAAACCCATTAGGCCATCAGCAGACTTCTCAACAGGAAACATACAGGCAAGAAGGAAGTGGCATGATATATTTAAGGCAATGAAGCAGAAGGGCATGATTATTTTAAGGCAATGAAACAAAATCTACCCAACAAGATTATCATTTAAATTTGAAGGAGGGATTAAACAGTTCACAGATAAGCAAAAGCTGAGAGAATTTACCTCCAACAAATCATCTCTACAGTGTATTTTGAAGGGATTGCTATAGATGGAAGTGTTCCTAAGGCTAAATAGCTGTCACCAGAGGAAATAAAACCATAGTAAAGAAAGTAGAACTATTAATTACTAAGCAGAAGCAAAATCAAATCAACTATCCCCAAAGTCAGTCAAGGGATAGACAGAGTACAGAATATGATACCTAATATATAAAGAATGGAGAAGAAAGAAAAAGGAGGGAAAAAAAAGAATCTTTAGATTGGGTTTGTAATAGCATATTAAGTGAGTTAAATTAGACTGTTAGATAGTAAAGAAGTTACCCTTGAACCTTTGGTAACCACGAGTCTACAGCCTGCAATCACAAAAATAAGTACATACCTATCGCTAATCACCCAAAATGTAAATGGTCTGAATGTGCCAATCAAAAGACAAAGAGTCACAGAATGGATAAAAAACAGGACCTATCTATATGCTGCCTGCAAGAGACTCACTTCAAACCCAAAGACATACATACACTGAAGGTGAAGGGTTGGAAAAAGATTTTCATGCAACTAATAGGGAGAAAAAATCAGGAGTTGCAATACTTCTATCAGACAAAATAGAGTTCAAAACAAAGAAAATAAGAAGAGACAAATGACATGACATAATGATAAAGGGTCAGTCCAGCAAGAGGATATAACCATTATAAACAACTATGCACCCAACACAGGAGAGCTACATATGTGAAAAAAGTACTAACAAAATCAAGGGGGAAATAGAATGTGATGCATTCATTTTAGGAAACTTCAATACACAACTCACTCCAAAGGGCAGATCAACTAGACAGAAAATAAGTAAGGAGACAGAGGCATGGAACAACATTTTAGAACAGATGGACTTAACAGACATCTACAGAACACTCCACCCAAAAGCAGCAGGATACACATTCTTTTCAAGTGCACATGGAACATTTTCCAGAATAGACCATATACTAGGCCACAAAAAGAGCCTCAGTAAATTCAAAAGGACTGAAATATTACCAACCAGCTTCTCAGACCACAAAGGTAAGAAACTAGAAATAAATTACATGAAGAAAATGAAAAAGCCCACAAACACATGGAGGCTTAACAACATGCTCCTAAATAATCAATGGATTAATGACCAAATAAAACAGAGATCAAGCAATATATGGAGACAAATGACAACAATAACTCAACAGCACAAAATCTTTGGGACACAGTGAAGGCCGTGCTAAGAGGGAAGTATACTGCAATACAGGATTACCACAGGAAAAAAGAATGATCCCAGTTCTTCTAGATATATCAACAGTCTAAACTCACAATAAATGAAACCAGAAAAAGGAGAACAAATGAGGCCCAAAGTCAGCAGAAGGAGGGACATAATAATGATTAGACGAGAAATAAAAAAAACTGAGAAGAATAAAACAATAAAAAGAATTGATGAAAGCAGGAGCTGGTTATTCAAGAAAATGAACAAAATAGGTAAACACCTAGTCAGACTTGTCAAGAAAAAAAGAAAGTCTACATACATAAACAGAATCAGAAATGAGAAAGGAAAAATTGCTATGGACACCACAGTAATACAAAGAATTATTAGAGAACACTATGAAAAATTATGTGCCAACAGACTGGGTAACCTAGAAGAAATGGACAACTTTCTGGAAAAATACAACCTTCCAAGGCTGACCCAGGAAGAAACAGAAAATCTGAATAGACCAATTACCAGGAATGAAATTAAATTGGTATTCAAAAAACTACGTAAGTAAAAACCCTGAACCAGATGGCTTCACTGCTGAATTTTATCAAACATTTAGTGATGACCTAATATCCATTCTCCTTAAAGTTTTACCAAAAGTAGAAGATGGAATACTTCCAAACTCATTCTATGAGGCCAACATCACTCTAATACCAAAACCAGATAAAGACACCACAAAAAAAGAAAATTGCAGACCAATATCTCTGATGAATACAGATGCAAAAATCCTTAATAAATATTAGTAAATGCAATTCAAAAATACATCAAAAATATTATCAATCATGATCAAGTAGGATTTATTCCACGGATGCAAGGATGGTACCATATGATGATGGTATAACATCAACATCATCCACCACATTAACAAAAAGAAGGACAAAACCACATGATCATCTCAATAGATGATGAAAAAGCACTTGGAAAAATTCAACATCCATTCATGATAAAAACTCTCAACAAAATGGATATAGATGGCAAGTACCTCAACATAATAAATGGCATATATGACAAACCCACAGCCAACATCAGACTTAACAGCAAGAAGTGAAAGCTTTTCCTTTAACATCAGGAACAAGAAAAAGATGCCCACTCTCCTCAATTTTATTCAACATAGTTGTGGAGGTCCTAGCCATGGCAATCACACAACACAAAGAAATATAAGGCATCCAGATTGGTAAGGAAGAAGTTAAACTGTCACTGATTGCAGATTACATGATATTGTACTTTAAAAACCATAAAGACTCCACCCCAAAACTACTAGAACTAATAACTGAATTCAGCAAAGTTGCAGCATACAAAATTAATACACAGAAATCTGTTGCATTCCTATATACTAATGATGAACTAGTAGAAAGAGAAATCAGGAAAGCAATTCCATTCAGAATTGCATCAAAAAGAATGAAATACCTGAGAATAAACCTGACCAAGGAAGTGAAAGACCTATACCCTGAAAACAGCAAGGCACTCGTGAGGGAAATTAGAGAATATACCAATAAATGGAAATACATCCCATGCTCATGGATAGGAAGAATTAATATTGTCAAAATGGCCATCTTTCCTCAAGCAATCTACAGATTCAAAGCAATCCCTATCAAAATACAGACAGCATTCTTCAAAAACTGGAACAAATAATTCTAAAATTCATATGGAACCATAAGAGACTCAGAATAGTCAAAGCAATCCTGAGAAGGAATAATAAAGCTGGGGTGATTACCCTCCCCAACTTCAAGCACTCCTAAAAAGCCACAGTAATCAAGATAATTTGGTAATGGTACAAGAACAGACCTGTAGATGAAAGGAACAGAAGAGAGAGCCCAGATATAAACCCACACATATATGGTCAATTAATATACAATAAAGGAGCTATGAATAAACAATGGGAAAATGACTGTCTCTTCAACAACTGGTTTTGGCAAAACTGGACAGCTACATGTAAGAGATTGAAACTGTATTACTGTCTAACTCCACACACAAAAGTAAACTCAAAATGGATCAAAAGCCTGAATGTAAGTCATAAAACCATAAAACTCTTAGAAGGAAACATCGGCAAAAATCTCTTGAATATAAACTTGATCAACTTTTTCCTGAACACATCTCCTCGGGCAAGGGAAACAAAAACAAACACGAACAAATGGGACTAGATGAAGCCAAAAAGCTTCTGTACAGCAAAGGACACCATCAGCAGAACAAAAAAAACATCCTACAGTATGGGAGAATATATTTTTATTTTATTTAATTATTATTATTTTTTTTAGATAATTATTTTTTATTGAAGGGTAGTTGATGCACAGTATTACATTACATTAGTTTCAAGTGTACAACACAGTGATAAAACATTTATATACATAATTCTAGGTTCCAGCTATCACCCTACCAGGCTGTTACAATATCTTGACTATATTCCTTATGCTATACATTACATCCCGGTTACTTATTTATTTTACCATTGGAAGTCTGTCCTTTTTTTTTTTTTTTTTTTGTGAGGGCATCTCTCATATTTATTGATCAAATGGTTGTTAACAACAATAAAATTCTGTATAGGGGAGTCAATGCTCAATGCACAATCATTAATCCACCCCAAGCCTAATTTTCGTCAGTCTCCAATCTTCTGAGGCATAACAAACAAGTTCTTACATGGAGAACAAATTCTTACATAGTGAATAAGTTACATGGTGAACAGTACAAGGGCAGTCATCACAGAAAATTTCGGTTTTGCTCATGCATTATGAACTCTAAACAGTCAGTTCAAATATGAATACTCATTTGGTTTTTATACTTGATTTATATGTGGATACCACATTTCTCTCTTTATTATTATTATTTTTAATAAAATGCTGGAGTTGTAGGTAGATACAAGTAAAGGTAGAAAACATAGTTTAGTGTTGTAAGAGAGCAAATGTAGATGATCAGGTGTGTGCCTGTAGACTATGTGTTAATCCAAGCTAGACAAGGGCAATAAAACATCCACGTATGCAGAAGATTTCTCTCAGAACAGGGGGGTGAGGTTCTAAGCCTCACCTCTGTTGATCCCCAATTTCTCATCTGATGACCCCCCTGCGACTGTGCCTGTCTTAGGTTGTTCCTCCCTTGAGGAATCTTACCCGTCTCTGGCTAACCAGTCATCTTCCGGGGCCATACAGGGAAATGTAAAGTTGGTAAGTGAGAGAGAAGCCTTATTGTTTGAAATGGTTAGCTTTTTACTTCTTTGCATATTTATGCCCTGTAGCTTCTATGCCCAGCATTTGTCTTGAGGTATCTTTACCACTTGGAAGAATTATGATACTCGGTAAATTTGATATGAGGCACGAATTCTATTTAAGGGTTGTAATTAGGAAGGAAGAAGAAAAGCTATAGAAGTAGCAGGCGGAAGAAAACATGGGAAGATTGATTATTTCTTTGACATATCTTCTTGTAGAGTAACTTCAGCATGTATAGGTTTTAAGCTACTACTTAAATTGCGCACACACATTAACATAATAGGGTATAGTTACATAACCAAAGCATATCTGTAATTACCAGCCATCTCCAGTGAAACCAAGAAAACCAGTTAGGCACCTTAGGCATTTGTGAAAACTTATCTATGATATGGTGGATATTGTCCAACTGAACTTGAACAGTCTGAGAAAAATCAGACAAATTAAAACAACCCATTCCTGGGGAATGTTCACATCCCTTATGTTCTTTTAACAGTAAATAGTCTGTAGTTGTAAGATTTTGGAGTGCTACAATTTGCACTTCTCCTAATTCTTGTTTGAGTTCCAACAGTATAGATCCAGTCCAATTTGTTGTTTTACTGTATGCACAGGCCAGCTTAGATATCTCCTTCATTCCCATGGCAAGTCCAGGAGCTAGTGGGATGAGTGCATCTACAGCTGTAGCAGTGAGTGGATCTTTGTTAGGGTTTTTTGATGATCATCTTCTGGCATAAGTCTTCCAGAGAGTGCTGATGTTGGAAGTTCTTTTTCATATCGTATCTTAGTTCATTTTCGGGGTAGCCCAATTAGGCTTTGATCCTCTGCATAAACAGAAACAGACCTTTTGCCTACACTTTTATATGCCCTTTGGACCCTTGTGTAGAACTCATTGGAGGTTACCACACAGGAACTGCCCTTTTTTTTTGTTTTTGTTTTTGGTATCACTAACCTACACTTACATGACGAATATTATGTTTACTAGGCTCTCCCCTATACCACGTCTCCCCTATAAACCCCTTTACAGTCACTGTCCATCAGCATAGCAAAATGTTGTAGAATCACTACTGCCTTCTCTGTGTTGTACAGCCCTCCCTTTTCTCCTACCCCCCATGCATGTTAATCTTAATACCCCCCTACTTCTCCCCCCCACTTATTCCTCCCTACCCACCCATCCTCCCCAGTCCCTTTCCCTTTGGTACCTGTTAGTCCATTCTTGAGTTCTGTGATTCTGCTGCTGTTTTGTTCCTTCAATTTTTCCTTTGTTCTTATATTCCACAGATGAGTGAAACATTTGGTATTTCTCTTTCTCCGCTTGGCTTGTTTCACTGAGCATAATACCCTCCAGCTCCATCCATGTTGCTGCAAATGGTTGGATTTGCCCTTTTCTTATGGCTGAGTAGTATTCCATTGTGTATATGTACCACATCTTCTTTATCCATTCATCTATCGATGGACATTTAGGTTGCTTCCAATTCTTGGCTATTGTAAATAGTGCTGCGATAAACGTAGTGGTGCACTGATCTTTCTCATACTTGATTGCTGCATTCTTAGGGTAAATTCCTAGGAGTGCAATTCCTGGGTCAAATGGTAAGTCTGTTTTGAGCATTATGATGTACCTCCATACTGCTTTCCACAATGGTTGAACTAACTTACATTCCCACCAGCAGTGTAGGAGGGTTCCCCTTTCTCCACAGCCTCGCCAACATTTGTTGTTGTTTGTCTTTTGGATGGCAGCCATCCTTACTGGTGTGAGGTGATACCTCATTGTAGTTTTAATTTGCATTTCTCTGATAATTAGTGAGGTGGAGCATCTTTTCATGTGTCTGTTGGCCATCTCTATTTCTTTTTTGAAGAACAGTCTGTTTAGTTCCTCTGCCCATTTATTAACTGGGTTATTTGTTTTTTGTTTGTTGAGGCGTGTGAGCTCTTTATATATTCTGGACGTCAAGCCTTTATCGGATGTGTCATTTTCAAATATATTCTCCCATACTGTAGGGATCCTTTTTGTTCTATTGATGGTGTCTTTTGCTGTACAGAAGCTTTTCAGCTTAATATAGTCCCACTTACTCATTTTTGCTGTTGTTTTCCTTGCCCGGGGAGATATGTTCAAGAAGAGGTCACTCATGTTTATGTCTAAGAGGTTTTTGCCTATGTTTTCTTCCAAGAGTTTAATGGTTTCGTGACTTACATTCAGGTCTTTGATCCATTTTGAGTTTACTTTTGTATATGGGCTTAGACAATGGTCCAATTTCATTCTCCTACATGTAGCTGTCCAGTTTTGCCAGCACCACCTGTTGAAGAGACTGTCATTTCGCCATTGTATGTCCATGGCTCCTTTATCCAATATTAATTGACCATATATGTCTGGGTTAATGTCTGGATTCTCTAGTCTGTTCCATTGGTCTGTGGCTCTGCTCTTGTGCCAGTACCAAATTGTCTTGATTACTATGGCTTTATAGTAGAGCTTGAAGTTGGGGAGTGAGATCCCCCCTACTTTATTCTTCTCTCTCAGGATTGCTTTGGCTATTTGGGGTCTTTGGTGTTTCCATATGAATTTTTGAATTATTTGTTCCAGTTCATTGAAGAATGTTGCTGGTAGTTTCATAGGGATTGCATCAAATCTGTATATTGCTTTGGGCAGAATGGCCATTTTGACGATATTAATTCTTCCTAGCCACGAGCATGGGATGAGTTTCCATCTGTTAGTGTCCCCTTTAATTTCTCTTAAGAGTGACTTGTAGTTTTCAGAGAATAAGTCTTTCACTTCTTTGGTTAGGTTTATTCCTAGGTATTTTATTTTTTTTGATGCAATTGTGAATGGAGTTGTTTTCCTGATTTCTCTTTCTGTTGGTTCATTGTTGGTATATAGGAAAGCCACAGATTTCTGTGTGTTGATTTTGTATCGTGCAACTTTGCTGTATTCCGATATCAGTTCTAGTAGTTTTGGGGTGGAGTCTTTAGGGTTTTTTATGTACAGTATCATGTCATCTGCAAATAGTGACAGTTTAACTTCTTCTTTGCCAATCTGGATTCCTTGTATTTTTTTGTTTTGTCTGATTGCCGTGGCTAGGACCTCCAGTACTATATTAAATAACAGTGGGGAGAGTGGGCATCCCTGTCTAGTTCCCGATCTCAGAGGAAATGCTTTCAGCTTCTCGCTGTTCAATATAATGTTGGCTGTGGGTTTATCATAGATGGCCTTTATTATGTTGAGGTACTTGCCCTCTATTCCCATTTTGCTGAGAGTTTTTATCATGAATGGATGTTGAACTTTGTCAAATGCTTTTTCAGCATCTATGGAGATGATCATGTGGCTTTTGTCTTTCTTTTTGTTTATGTGCTGGATGATGTTGATGGAATTTCGAATGTTGTGCCATCCTTGCATCCCTGGGATGAATCCCACTTGGTCATGGTGTATGATCCTTATGATGTATTTTTGAATTCGGTTTGCTAATATTTTGTTGAGTATTTTTGCATCTACGTTCATCAGGGATATGGGTGTGCAGTTTTCTTTTTTGGTGGGGTCTTTGCCTGGTTTTGGTATTAGGGTGATGTTAGCTTCATAGAATGAGTTTGGGAGTATCCCCTCCTCCTCTATTTTTTGGAAAACTTTAAGGAGAATGGGTATTTTGTCTTCCCTGTATGTCTGATAAAATTCCGAGGTAAATCCATCTGGCCCGGGGGTTTTGTTCTTTGGTAGTTTTTTGATTACCGCTTCAATTTCGTTGCTGGTGATTGGTCTGTTTAGATTTTCTGATTCTTCCTGGGTCAATCTTGGAAGGTTGTATTTTTCTAGGAAGTTGTCCATTTCTCCTAGGTTTCCCAGCTTGTTAGCATATAGGTTTTCATAGTATTCTCTAATAATTCTTCGTATTTCTGTGGGATCCGTCGTGATTTTTCCTTTCTCGTTTCTGATACTGTTGATTTGTTTTGACTGTCTTTTCTTCTTAATAAGTCTGGCTAGAGGGTTATCTATTTTGTTTATTTTCTCGAAGAACCAGCTCTTGGTTTCATTGATTTTTGCTATTGTTTTATTCTTCTCAATTTTATTTATTTCTTCTCTGATCTTTATTATGTCCCTCCTTCTGCTGACCTTAGGCCTCATCTGTTCTTCTTTTTCCAATTTCGATAATTGTGTCATTAGACCATTAATTTGGGATTGCTCTTCCTTTTTTAAATGTGCTTGGATTGCTATATACTTTCCACTTAAGACTGCTTTTGCTGCGTCCCACAGAAGTTGGGGCTTAGTGTTGTTGTCATTTGTTTCCATATATTGCTGGATCTCCATTTTGATTTGGTCATTGATCCATCGATTATTTAGGAGCGTGTTGTTAAGCCTCCATGTGTTTGTGAGCCTCTTTGCTTTCTTTGTACAGTTTATTTTTTGTTTAATGCCTTTGTGGTCTGAAAAGTTGGTTGGTAGGATTTCAATCTTTTGGAATTTACTGAGGCTCTTTTTGTGGCCTAGTATGTGGTCTATTCTGGAGAATGTTCCATGTGCACTTGAGAAGAATGTATATCCCGCTGCTTTTGGATGTAGAGTTGTATAGATGTCTATTAGGTTCATCTGCTCTACTGTGTTTTCAGTGCTTCCGTGTCCTTACTTATTTTCTGCCTGGTGGATCTATCCTTTGGGGTGAGTGGTGTTTTGAAGTCTCCTAGAATGAATGCATTGCAGTCTATATCCCCCTTTAGTTCTGTTAGTATATGTTTCACATATGCTGGTTCTCCTGTGTTGGTTGCATATATATTTAGAATGGTTATATCCTCTTGTTTGACAGAGGCCTTTATCATTATGTAGTGTCCTTCTTTATCTCTTGTTACTTTCTTTGTTTTGAAGTCTATTTTGTCTGATATTAGTACTGCAACCCCTGCTTTCTTCTCACTGTTGTTTGCTTGAAATATGTTTTTCCATCCCTTGACTTTTAGTCTGTACATGTCTTTTTGTTTGAGGTGAGTTTCTTGTAAGCAGCATATGGATTGGTCCTGCTTTTTTATCCATTCTGTTACTCTGTGTCTTTTGATTGGTGCATTCAACCCATTAACATTTAGGGTGACTATTGAAAGATATGTACTTATTGCCACTGCAGGCTTTAAATTCATGGTTACCAAAGCTTCAAGGTTAGCCTCTTTAGTATCTTACTGCCTAACTTAGCTCGCTTCTTGAGCTGTTATATACACTGTCTGGAGATTCTTTTCTTCTCTTCCTTCTTGTTCCTCCTACTCGATTCTTCATATGTTGGGTGTTTTGTGCTGTGCTCTTTCTAGGAGTGCTCCCATCTAGAGCAGTCCCTGTAAGATGTTCTCTAGAGGTGGTTTATGGAGAGCAAATTCCCTCAGCTTTTGTTTGTCTGGGAATTGTTTAATCCCACCGTCATATTTGAATGATAGTCGTGCTGGATACAGTATCCTTGGTTCAAGGCCCTTCTGTTTCATTGTATTAAATATATCATGCCATTCTCTTCTGGCCTGTAGGGTTTCTATTGAGAAATCTGACGTTAGCCTGATGGGTTTCCCTTTATAGGTGACCTTTTTCTCTCTAGCTGCCTTTAACACTCTTTCCTTGTCCTTGATCTTTGCCATTTTAATTATTATGTGTCTTGGTGTTGTCCTTCTTGGATCCTTTCTGTTGGGGGTTCTGTGTATTTCCGTGGTCTGTTCGATTACTTCCTCTCCCAGTGTGGGGAAGTTTTCAGCAATTATTTCTTCTAAGATACTTTCCATCTCTTTTCCTCTCTCTTCTTCTTCGGGACCCCTATAATACAGATATTTTTCCTTTTGGATTGGTCACGCAGTTCTCTTAATATTGTTTCATTCCTGGAGATCCTTTTGTCTCTCTCTATGTCAGTTTCTATGTGTTCCTGTTCTCTGATTTCAATTCTATAAATGGCCTCTTGCATTCTATCCATTCTGCTTATAAACCCTTCCAGTGTTTGTTTCATTTCTGCGATCTCCTTTCTGGCATCTGTGATCTCCCTCCGGACTTCATCCCATTTCTCTTGCGTATTTCTCTGCATCTCTGTCAGCATGTTTATGATTCTTATTTTGAATTCTTTGTCAGGAAGGCTGGTTAGGTCTGTCTCCTTCTCTGGTGTTGTCTCTGTGATCTTTGTCTGCCTGTAGCTTTGCCTTTTCATGGTGATAGGAATAGTTTGCAGAGCTGGGACGAGTGACGGCTGGAAGGACTTCCTTTGTTGTTGGTTTGTGGCCCTCCTCTCCTGGGAGAACAGCGACCTCTAGTGGCTTGTGCTGCGCAGCTGCGCGCAGACAGGGTTTCTGCTTCCTGCCCGGCTGCTATGGAGTTAATCTCCGCTGCTGCTGTGGGCGTGGCCTGGCTCGGGCAGCTGCTCCAAAATGGTGGAGTCGCGTTGGAGCAGGAGCTGCTGGGAGGCTATTTATCTCCGTAGGGGGCCTCCCTGCTTCCTGCAGCCCAGGGGTTAGGGTGCCCAGAGATCCCGGATTCCCTACCTCTGGATTAAGTGACCCGCCTGTCCCTTTAAGACTTCCAAAAAGCACCCGCCAAAGCAAAACAATGACCAACAAAAAAAAAAAAAGAAAAAAATTTTTAAATTAAAAAAAAAAAAATTTTTTTTAATTAAAAAAAAAGGTGGTCGTTCGTTTTTCTTTTTTCTCTGGTGCCAGCCTCAGGCCTCTGCTCACCGGTCTTGCTGCCCTGTTTCCCTAGTATTGGGGTCCCTATCCCTTTAAGACTTCCAAAAAGCGCTCGCCAAAACAAAACAGCAAAAAAGCAAAAAAAAATGGTCGCGCGCTTTTCTTATGCCCTCTGTCGCCCAGCCTCCAGTGCCTGCTCACTGTTCTTGCTGCCCTGTTTTCCCAGTATCGAGCGCCCTGCACTCTGGCCCGGATGGCTGGGGCTAGGTGTTCGGCAGCCCTGGGCTCCGTCTCCCTCCTGCTCTGCCTGCTCTTCTCCCGCCGGGAGCTGAGGGGAGGGGCGCTCGGCTCCCGCGGGGCCGGGGCTTGTATCTTACCCCCTTCGCGAGGCTCTGGGTTCTCTCAGGTGCGGATGTGGTCTGGATATTGTCCTGTGTCCTCTGGTCTTTATTCTAGGAAGGGTTGTCTTTGTTATATTTTCATAGATATATGTTGTTTTGGGAGGAGATTTCCGTTGCTCTACTCACGCCGCCATCTTCTGCCCCTCCGAGAATATATTTTTAAATGACATATCCAACAAGGATTTAACATCCAAAATTTATTAAGAACTCATACACCTCAAAACCCAAAAAGCAAATAACCCAATTAAAAAATGAGCAGAGGGAGGCGGAGCCAACATGGCGGCGTGAGTAGGACAGTGGGAATCTCCTCCCAAAAACATATAGACTTTTGAAAATACAACAAACACAACGAGCCCTAAAAGAGATACCAGAAGACGCAGGACAGTGGCCAGACTGCAGCTACACCAGCGAGAACCCAGCGACTGGTGAAAGGGGTGAGATACAAGCCCCTGCCCGGCGGGACCCGAGCGCCCCTCGCCCCAGCTCCCGGTGGGAGAAGAATAGGCAGAGCAGGAGGGAGACGGAGCCCAGGACTGCCGAACACCCAGCCCCAGCCATCCGGGCCAGAGCACAGACACAGTACATGCCCAGGGGGCCCTGGATACTGGGGGAACAGGGAGTAAGACCTCTGAGCGGGTGCCGAAGCTGATGCCCCTGTGACAAAGAAAAGCGGGGGCTTGTTGAAAGTCTTAAAGGGACAGGGACTTAACAGCTTGATGGAAACAGCCCAGGTCACAGTACAGCAGCTGGAAATTACAGGGAAAACCAGGTGCACTAACCCCCTGGGCAACAGCTCTGAGACCCCTCACGGAGGCAAACAGTCAAGCAGCCCCCCCATCCATTACCCCACCGGGCGCTGCTAAAGCAGAGAAGCAGCCTGAGACAAATTCCGCCCACAGAAAGGGAAATTTCTCCCTTCCGGCCAGGCAAGACACAAAGACCCTGTCTACACGCAATTACCCGACACAAGCCACTAGGGGTCGCAGTTGTCCCAGTAAAAAAAGGCCAGTAGCAAGTGAAAAGTTTGGCCCTCCCAGCTGACAGTCAATAGCACCTGTCAACATGAACAGGCAAAAAAATATGATCCAGACAAGACTAACCCAGACAGCTTCGGCATCTGCTACATCTTCCCCTGAGAAGGAATCTGGGGAGATAGATTTAGCCAGTCTTCCTGAAAAAGAATTCAAAACAAAAGTCATAACCATGCTGATGGACTTGCAGAGAAATATGCAAGAACTAAGGAAGGAGAATTCAGAAATAAAACAAGCTCTGGAAGGACTTCAAAACAGAATGGACGAGATGCAAGAGACCATTAATGGACTAGAAAACAGAGAACAGGAACGCAGAGAAGCTGATGCAGAGAGAGATAAAAGGATATCCAGGAACGAAAGAATTTTAAGAGTGCTGAGTGACCAATCAAAAAGGAATAATATAAGAATTATAGGTATTCCAGAAGAAGTAGAGAGAGAAAAGGGGATAGAAAATGTCTTTGAAGAAATAATTGCTGAAAACTTCCCCAAACTAGGGGAAGAAATGGCCTCTCAGACCACAGAGGTACACAGCACTCCCATGACAAGGGATCCAAGGAGGGCAACACCAAGACACATAATAATTAAAATGGCAAAGATCAAAGACAAGGACAAAGTATTACAGGCAGCCAGAGAGACAAAAAAGGTTACCTACAAAGGAAAACCCATCAGGCTATCATCAGACTTCTCAACAGAAACCCTACAGGCCAGAAGAGAATGGCATGATATACTTAATGCAATGAAACAGAAGGGCCTCGAACCAAGACTACTGTATCCAGCACAAATATCATTTAAATATGAAGGAGGGATTAAACAATTCCCAGACAAGCAAAAGTTGAGGGAATTTGCCTCCCACAAACAACCTCTACAGGGCATCCTACAGGGACTGCTCTAGATGGGAGCACTCCTAAAAAGAGCACACTACAAAACACCCAACATATGAAGAAGGGAGGAGGAGGAATAAGAAGGGAGAGAAATAAAGAATCATCAGACTGTGTTTATAATAGCTCAACAAGCGAGTTAAGTTAGACAGTAAGATAGTAAAGAAGCTAACCCTAAACCTTTGGTAACCACAAACTTAAAGCCTGCAATGGCAATAAATTCATATCTTTCAATGATCACCCTAAATGTAAATGGACTGAATGCACCAATCAAAAGACACAGAGTAATAGAATGGATAAAAAAGCAAGATCCATCCATATGCTGCTTACAAGAGACTCACCTCAAACCCAAAGATGCGCACAGACTTAAAATCAAGGGATGGAAAAAGATATTTCAAGCAAACCACAGAGAGAAGAAAGCAGGTGTTGCAATTCTGGTATCAGACAAAACAGACTTCAAAATAAAGAAAGTAACAAAAGACAAAGAAGGACATTACATAATGATAAAGGGCTCAGTCCATCAAGAGGATATAACCATCATAAATATATATGCACCCAATACAGGAGCACCAACATACCTGAAACAAATATTAATAGAACTAAAGGAGGAAATAGAATGCAATGCATTCATTCCAGGAGACTTCAACACACCACTCACTCCAAAGGACAGATCCACCAGACAGAAAATAAGTAAGGACACAGAGGCACTGAACAACACACTAGAACAGATGGACCTAATAGACATCTACAGAACTCTACATCCAAAAGCAACAGGATACACATTCTTCTCAAGTGCACATGGAACATTCTCCAGAATAGACCACATACTAGGACACAAAGAGAACCTCAGTAAATTCCAAAAGATTGAAACCCTACCAACCAACTTTTCAGACCACAAAGGCATTAAACTAGAAATAAACTGTTCAAAGAAAGCAAAAAGTCTCACAAACACATGGAGACTAAACAACACGCTCCTAAATAATCAATGGATCAATGACCAAATCAAAATGGAGATCCAGCAATATATGGAAACAAATGACAACAACAACACTAAGCCCCAACTTCTGTGGGACACAGCAAAAGCAGTCTTAAGAGGAAAGTATATAGCAATCCAAGCACATTTAAAAAAGGTAGAGCAATCCCAAATGAACGGTCTAATGTCACAACTATCGAAATTGGAAAAAGAAGAACAAATGAGGCCTAAGGTCAGCAGAAGGAGGGATATAATAAAGATCAGAGACGAAATAAATAAAATTGAGAAGAATAAAACAATAGCAAAAATCAATGAAACCAAGAGCTGGTTCTTCGAGAAAATAAACAAAATAGACAAGCCTCTAGCCAGACTTATTAAGAGGAAAAGAGAGTGAACACAAATCAACAGTATCAGAAACAAGAAAGGAAAAATCACGACGGACCCCGCAGAAATACAAAGAATTATTAGAGACTACTGTGAAAACCTATATGCTAACAAGCTGGGAAACCTAGGAGAAATGGACAACTTCCTAGAAAAATACAACCTTCCAAGACTGACCCAAAAAGAAACAGAAAATCTAAACAGACCAATTACCAGCAACGAAATTGAAGCGGTAATCAAGAAACTACCAAAGAACAAAACCCCCGGGCCAGATGGATTTACCTCGGAATTTTATCAGACATACAGGGAAGACATAATACCCATTCTCCTTAAAGTTTTCCAAGAAATAGAAGAGGAGGGGATACTCCCAAACTCATTCTATGAAGCTAACATCAACCTAATACCAAAACCAGGCAAAGACACCACCAAAAAAGAAAACTACAGACCAATATCCCTGATGAACGTAGACGCAAAAATACTCAACAAAATTTTAGCAAACCGAATTCAAAAATACATCAAAACCTTCGTACACCATGACCAAGTGGGATTCATCCCAGGGATGCAAGGATGGCACAACATTCGAAAGTCCATCAATATCATCCACCACATCAACAAAAAGAAAGACAAAAACCACATGATCATTTCCATAGATGCTGAAAAAGCATTTGACAAAGTTCAACATCCATTCATGATAAAAACTCTCAGCAAAATGGGAATAGAGGGCAAGTACCTCAACATAATAAAGGCCATCTATGAAAAACCCACAGCCAACATTATATTGAACAGCGAGAAGCTGAAAGCATTTCCTCTGAGATCGGGAACTAGACAGGGATGCCCACTCTCCCCACTGTTATTTAATATAGTACTGGAGGTCCTAGCCACGGCAATCAGACAAAACAAAAAAATACAAGGAATCCAGATTGGCAAAGAAGAAGTTAAACTGTCACTATTTGCAGATGACATGATACTGTACATAAAAAACCCTAAAGACTCCACCCCAAAACTACTAGAACTGATATCGGAATACAGCAAAGTTGCAGGATACAAAATCAACACACAGAAATCTGTGGCTTTCCTATATACCAACAATGAACCAACAGAAAGAGAAATCAGGAAAACAACTCCATTCACAATTGCATCAAAAAAAATAAAATACCTAGGAATAAACCTAACCAAAGAAGTGAAAGACTTATTCTCTGAAAACTACAAGTCACTCTTAAGAGAAATTAAAGGGGACACTAACAGATGGAAACTCATCCCATGCTCGTGGCTAGGAAGAATTAATATCGTCAAAATGGCCATTCTGCCCAAAGCAATATACAGATTTGATGCAATCCCTATGAAGCTACCAGCAACATTCTTCAATGAACTGGAACAAATAATTCAAAAATTCATATGGAAACACCAAAGACCCCGAATAGCCAAAGCAATCCTGAGAAAGAAGAATAAAGTAGGGGGGATCTCACTCCCCAACTTCAAGCTCTACTATAAAGCCATAGTAATCAAGACAATTTGGTACTGGCACAAGAGCAGAGCCACAGACCAATGGAACAGACTAGAGAATCCAGACATTAACCCAGACTTATATGGCCAATTAATATTTGATAAAGGAGCCATGGACATACAATGGCGAAATGACAGTCTCTTCAACAGATGGTGCTGGCAAAACTGGACAGCTACATGTAGGAGAATGAATCTGGACCATTGTCTAACCCCATATACAAAAGTAAACTCAAAATGGATCAAAGACCTGAATGTAAGTCACGAAACCATTAAACTCTTGGAAGAAAACATAGGCAAAAACCTCTTAGACATAAACATGAGTGACCTCTTCTTGAACATATCTCCCCGGGCAAGGAAAACAACAGCAAAAATGAACAAGTTGGACTATATTAAGCTGAAAAGCTTCTGTACAGCAAAAGACACCATCAATAGAACAAAAAGGATCCCTACAGTATGGGAGAATATATTTGAAAATGACACATCCGATAACGGCTTGACGTCCAGAATATATAAAGAGCTCACACACCTCAACAAACAAAAAACAAATAACCCAATTAAAAAATGGGCACAGGAACTGAACAGACGGTTCTCCAAAAAAGAAATACAGATGGCCAACAGACACGTGAAAAGATGCTCCACATCGCTAATTATCAGAGAAATGCAAATTAAAACTACAATGAGGTATCACCTCACAGCAGTAAGGATGGCTGCCATCCAAAAGACAAACAACAACAAATGTTGGCGAGGCTGTGGAGAAAGGGGAACCCTCCTACACTGCTGGTGGGAATGTAAACTTGTTCAACCATTGTGGAAAGCAGTATGGAGGTACATCAAAATGCTCAAAACAGACATACCATTTTTACCCAGGAATTGCACTGCTAGGAATTTACCCTAAGAATGCAGCAATCAAGTATGAGAAAGACCAATGTACCCCTATGTTTATCGCAGCACTATTTACAATAGCCAATAATTGGAAGCAACCTAAATGTCCATCGATAGATGAATGGATAAAGAAGATGTGGTACATATACACAATGGAATACTACTCAGCCATAAGAAAAGGGCAAGTCCAACCATTTGCAGCAACATGGTTGGAGCTGGAGGGTATTATGCTCAGTGAAACAAGCCAAGCGGAGAAAGAGAAATACCAAATGATTTCACTCGTCTGTGGAATATAAGAACAAAGGAAAAACTGAAGGAACAAAACAGCACCAGAATCACAGAACTCAAGAATGGACTAACAGGTACCAAAGGGAAAGGGACTGGGGAGGATGGGTGGGTAGGGAGGGATAAGGGGGGGAGAAGTAGGGGGTATTAAGATTAACATTCATGGGGGGGTAGGAGAAAAGGGAGGGCTGTACAACACAGAGAAGGCAAGTAGTGACTCTACAACATTTTGCTATGCTGATGGACAGTGACTGTAAAGGAGTATATAGGGGGGACCTGGTATAGGGGAGAGCCTAGTAAACAAAGTATCCGTCATGTAAGTGTAGATTAATGATTAAAAAAAAAAATGGGCAGAGGATCTGAACAGACAATTCCCCTAAGAAGAAATTGAGATGGCCAACAGGCACATGAAAAGATGCTCCACATCACTAATTATCAGTGAAATGTAAATTAAAACCACAATGAGATATCACCTAACACCAGTTAGGATGGCCACCATTGTAAAGAATGGGAACAACAAATGTTGTTCATGATGCGGAGAAAGGGGAACCTTCCTACACTGCTGATAGGAATGAAAGTTATTTCAGCCATTGTGCAAAGCAATATGGAGGTTCCTCAAAAAACTAAGAATAGATACACCATTTGACCCAGGAATTCCACTCCTAGGAATTTACCTAAAGAAGAAAACTTCTTAGGTTCAAAAAGACATATGCACCCCTATGTTTATTGCACCACTTTTTGCAATAACCAAGACATGGAAGCAACCTAAGTGTCCATCAGTAGATGGATGAATTAAGAAGAGGTGGTATATATACACAAAGGAATATTATTCAGCCATAAGAAGAAAACAAATCCTAACATTTGCAACAACATGGATGGAGCTAGAGGTTATTATGCTCAGTGAAATAAGCCTGATGGAGAAAGACAAAAGCAAATTATTTCCCTCATTTGTGGAGTATAGCAATGAAGCAAAACTGAAGGAACAAAGCAGCAGCAGACTCAGACTTCAAGAAGGGACTAGTGGTTACCAAAGGGGAGGAGTGGGGGAGGGTGGGTGGTGATGGAGGGAAAAGGGGATTGAGGGGCATTATGATTAGTACACATGGTGTGGCAAGGGATGAGTCACAGAGAAAACAGTGTATCACAGAGAAGACAAGTAGTGACTGTGGCATGTTACTACACTGATGGACCGTGACTTCAACCCAGTATAGGGGGGCACTTAATAATATGGGTGAATGCAGTAACCACAATGTTTTTCATGTGATACTTTCATAAGAGTGTATATCAATAATACCTTAATAAAAATTATTTTAAGAATTACAACATACTGTGGGATCTGTAACACGTGCAGATGTAAAATTTGTGACAAAGATACTACAAAGGATAGAAAGATGTAAAAAGAACTGGTTTGTAGCAAGGTTTATTTTTTAGGGTTGGATTATTTTTAAATTAAAGTATCATTAATATACAATCTTATGTTGGTTTCAAATATACATCACAGTGTTTCAGCAGTCTCTGTGATCAACTTGTACTGTGACTGGAAATTATTATGCCCTTTTATCCCTCTCCCACTCTACTCGGCACCTGCCTGAACCCCTCCCCTGTGGTAAACACTAGTCACTTCTCAGGGTCTATGGGTCCACTGCTGTTTTCTTCTTTCTGTTTTGCTTTGTTTTGTATTCCACAAACAAGTAAAATCGTATGGTATCTGTTGTTCTCTGCATGATTATTTCACTAAGCATAATACCCTCTAATTCTATTAACATAGTTGCAAGTGGCAGGAGTTCTTTTCTTTTTATACCTGTATAATATTCCATTGTGTATATGTACCACACATTCTTTATCCATTCCTATATTGGGGGACACTTAAGTTGCTTCCATACCTGGCTATTGCAAATGGTGCAGTGATAAACATAGGGATGCCTATGTCTTTTCAAATCAGGGATTTGGTTCTCTTTGGATAAATTCCTAGGAGTGAATTACTGGGTCAAATGTTATTTTTAGTTTTAGTTTTTTGAGGAATCTCCAAACTGCTTTCCACAACATTTACACCAATTTATATTCCCACCAACAGTGGAGTTTGGTTCCCATTACTCCACATCCTCACCAACACTTGTTATTTATTGTAATTTGGATAGTGGTCATTCCAACTGGTGTGAGGTGATATCGCATTGTGCTTCTAGTTTGCATTTCCCTCATGATTAATAACATGGAGAATCTTTTCATGTGCCTGTTGGCCATTTGTATTTCTTCTTTGGAGAATTGTCTGTTCAGACCCTCTGCCCATTTTTTAATTGGGTTATTTGTTTTTTTGGGTGTTGAGGCATATGAGCTCTTTCTGTATTTTGGATGTTAACCCCTTATCAGATGAGTTATTAATGAATATATTCTCCCATAATGTAGGATGCCTTTTGTTTTGCTGATGGTGACTTTTGCTGTACAGAGCTTTTTAGTTTGATGTAGTCCCACTTATTCATTTTTTACTTTGTTTCCCTTCCCTGAAGACATGAGTCCAAGAAAAAGTTGCTCATGGTTATATTCAAGAGATTTTTGCCTATGTTTACTTCTATGAGTTTTATGGTTTCATGATTTACATTCAGGTCTTTGATCCATTTCAAGTTTACTTTTGTATATAGAGTTAGACAGTGATCCAGTTTCATTTTCTTACATGTAGCTGTCCAGTTTTGCCAACACCAGTTCTTGAAGAGGAGCTCTTTTCTCCATTGTATATTCATGTCTCCTTTATCATATATTAATGAGCCATAGATGCACAGATTTATATCTTGGCTCTCTATTCTGTTCCATTCATCCATGGGTCTTGTGCCAGTACCAAATTGTTTTGATTACTGTAGCTTTGTAGCAGAGCTGGAAGTCAGGGAGCATAATCCCCCCAGCTTTGTTCTTCTTTCTCAGGATTGTTTTGGCTATTCAGGTACTTTTGTGGTTCCATATGAATTTTAGAACTATTTGTTCTAGTTCACTGAAGAGTGCCATTGTTATTTTGATAGTGATTGCATTGAATCTCTAAATTGCTTTGGGCAGGATGGCCATTTTGACAATATTAATTCTTCCTATCCATGAGTATGGGATATATTTCCGTTTATTGGTGCCTTCTCCAATTTCCCTCATGAGTGTTTTGTTATTTTCAGAGTATAGGTCTTTCACCTCTTTGGTTAGGTTTATTCCAAGTAGTTTTTTCTTTCTGATACAACTGTAGATGGAGTTGGTTTCCTGATTTCTCTTTCTGCTAGTTTGTTTTTAGTATACAGGAATGCAACAGATTTCTGTGTATTAATTTTGTACCTGAAACTTTGCTGAATTCAGTTATTAGTTATAGTCATTTTTGGTGGATTCTTTAGGGTTTTCTATGTACAATATCATGTCATCTATAAATAAGGAGTGTTTAATTTCTTTCTTACCAGTTTGGTTGCCTTTTGTCTCTGTTTTGTATGATTGCCATGGCTAGGACCTCCATTACTATGTTGAATAAAAGTAAGAGTGGGCATCCTTTTCTTGTTCCTGACTATAGAGGAAAAGCTTCCAGATTTTTTTCTATTAATACAGTGCTGTCTATGGGTTTATTTTATATGGCCTTTATTATGTTGAGGTATGTACCCTCTATTCCCATTTTGTGGAGAATTTTTACCATAAATGGATGTTGAATTTTGCCAAATGCTTTTTCAGCATATATTGAGATGATCATGTGATTTTTATCCTTCTTTCTGTTAATGTGATGTATGATATTGATTGATTTACTAATATTGTACCATCCATGTGTCCCTGGAATAAATCCAACTTGGTCATGATGGATCATCTTTTTGATGTATTTTTATATTTGGTTACTTATATTTTGTTGAGGATTTTTGTATCTATGTTCATGAGGGATATGGTCTTTAATTTTCTTTTTGTTGTTGTTTCTTTGCCTGATTTTGTTAATAGAGCAATAATGGCCTCATAGAATTAGTTTGGAAGTATTCCCTCCTCTTCTACATTTTGAAATACTTTGTGAACAATGGGTATTAGTGCTTCTTTAAATATTTGGTAGAATTCAACTGTGAAGCCATATGGATATTGGTTGTAGTTTGGGGGCATTTTTTTGTTTACCAATTCAATTTCATTGTTGGTAATTGGTCTATTCAGATTTTCTGTTTCTTCCTGGGTCAGCCTTAGATGGTTGTATTTTTTGAGGAAGTTGTCTATTTCTTCTAGGTCATCCAATTTATTGGCATATAACTTTTCATAGTATTCTTTAATAATTCTTTATATATTTATGGTATACACTGTGATAACTTCATTTTTGTTTCTGATTCTATTTATGTGTATACATTCTCTTTTTTTCTTGGTAAAGCTGGCTTAGAGTTCATCTATTTTGTTTATCTTCTCAAAGAATGAACTCCTGGTTTCATTGATTTTTTCCATTGTTTCATTCTTTTCTTCTCTATTTTATTTATTTCTGCTCTGCTCTTTATTATAACCCTCCTTCTACTAACTTTGGGCTTCATTTTTTCTTTTTCTAGTTTATTTAATTGTGAATTTAGATAGTTAATTTTGGATTGTTTTTGTCTCTTGAGGTAATCTTCTACTGCTATATACTTTCATTTTAGGACTGCCTTCTCCATGTATTAGAGATTTTGGGCTGTTGTGCTTTCATTTTCATTTGTCTCCATGTATTTTTTGATTTCTGATTTAATGTGTTCATTGATCTATTGATTATTTAGAAGCATGTTGTTTAGCCTCCATGGGTTTCTAGGACTTTTTGTTTTCTTTGTGTAACTTATGTCTGGTTTCATACCATTGTGGTCTGAGAAAGTGCTTGATACAATTTCAATCTTTCTGAATTTATTGAGGCTTTTCTTGTGGCCTAGTATGTGATCTATTGTGGAGAACATTTCCATGTACACTTGAGAAAAATGTGTATCCTGCTGCTTTGGGATGAAGTGTTCTGTAGATACCTGTTAAGTCCATCTGGTCTAGTGTATTGTTCAGTGCCTCTGTTTCCTTATTTATTGTCTGCCTTGTTGATCTATTGATGTGAGTGGTGTTGTAAGGTCTCCTAAAATGAGTATGTTGCAGTCTATTTCTCCCTTTAATTTTGTTAGTATTTGTTTCACATATTTAGGTGGATCTACGATGGGTGCATAGATATTTATAATGGTTATATCCTCTTGTTGGACTGACACCTTTATCGTTTTGTAATATTCCTCTTTGTCTCTTGTTACTTTCCTTGCTCTGAAATCAAGTTTGTCTGATATAAGTATTGCTAATCCTGCTTTTTTCTCCCTATTATTTGCATGAAATATCTTTTTCCATCCCTTCACTTTTAGTCTGTGTATGTCTGTGTGTCTGAAATACATCTTTTATAGGCTGCATATAGATGGGTGTTGTTATTTTATCCATTCAGTATCTCTATATCTTTAGATTGGTGCATTCAGTCCATTTATATTTAAGGTGATTATTGATAGATATGTACTTACTGCCATTTTATTAATTGTTTGGTGGCTGTTTTTTACAGAGCCTCTCTGTTCCTTTCTTCCTCTCTTATATTCTTCTCTTGTTTTTGATGGTTTTCTTTAGTGTTGTGTTGGATTTCTTTTTAAAATTAATTTTTGTGTGTGTGTATTTATTGTAGGCTTTAGTTCTGTTTTGTGGTTACCAAAGGTTCAAGAATGAATTCCTTACTATATAATACCCTATCTTAAATTGCTGGTTACTCTATTTCAAATACAATCTAAAATTACATTTTTCTTCTTCCTCCTCCACATTTTTTTGTTAATGTCATAATCTTCACTTTTTGTGTATCCTTTGATTGATTTTATGTATAGTTGATTCTGCTTCTTTTGTTTTGTTTTAATTTTGTACTGGCTTGGTAATTAGATGGTCTACTACTTTATTTTTGGTTCACTTTCACTGGTGAAAGCTATTAAGACTTAGGGACATTTTTATCTACAATAGTTCCTTTAACATATACTGTAAGGTAGCTTACTTGTGGCAAATTCCTTCAACGTTTGTTTATCTGTAAATTGTTTAATACCTGCTTCAAATTTAAATGACTAACTTGCCAGGTAAAGGATTCTTGGTTGGAGGTCCTTCTGTTCAGACCATTAAATCATAACACTCCCTTCTGGCCTGTAGAGTTTCTGTTGAGAAGTCTGCTGATAGCCTGATGGGATTTCCTTTAGAAGTAATCTTTTTTTCTCTTTCTGGCTGCTTTCAACACTCTCTCCTTATCTTTGATCTTTGACATTTTAATTATATGTCTTTGTGTTGTCTTCCTTGGGTTCCTTTTGTTAGGAGATCTCGCTCTTTCCATGACATTAGTGTCTATTTCATTCTCCGGGTTGGGGAAGTTTTCAACAATTATTTCCTGAAAGAGACTTCCTATCACTTTGTCTTTCTCTTTTCTTTCTGGTACCTCTATTATGTAAAGACTGTTTCATTTGGGTTGGTCACAGACCTCTTGTCTCATTCCTTCATTCCTATAAATCCTTTTTTCTTGCTGTTCCTCAGCTTTATTGTGTTCCTGTTTTCTAATTTCCACCTCTTTCATCATCTTCTCTACCTGCACCAATCTACTTTTGAATCCTTCCATTGCATGTTTCATTTCAGATAGTGTATTCTACCGCTCTGAGTATCTCTTTTTTCAGGTATTCTATCTCTTTGTTGAGGTTTTCCCTGAGATCTGGAATACTTTTCTATAAATCTGTGAACATGCTATGACATTTTTTATACAATTTAAAAAATTAAGGTATTATTGATAAACACACATATGAAGGTTTCACATAAAAAAATGTGGTTACTACATTCACCCATATTATCGAGTCTCCCCCATATCCCTTTGCAGCCACTGTCCATCAGCGTAGTAAGATGCCACAGATTCACAACTTGTCTTCTCTGTGCTACACTGTCCTCCCCATGATACCCCCCACACCATGTGTATTAATCATTATACCCCTCAATCCCCATCTCCCTCCCTCCCAACCCAACCTCCTCCACCCCTCCCCTTTGGTAACCACTAGTCCCTACTTGGAGTCTGTGAGGCTGCTGCTGTTTCATTCTTTCAGTTTTGCTTCATTGTTATATTCCACAAATGAGTGAAATTATTTGGCACTTGTCTTACTATGCCTGGATAATTTCAATGAGCATAATAACCTCCAGCTCCATTCATTTTCTTGCAAATGGTAGGATTTGTTTTCTTCTTATGGCTGAATAATATTCCATTGTTATGTACCACCTCTTCTTTATCCATTCATCTACTGATGGACACTTAGGTTGCTTCCATTTCTTGGCTATTGTAAATAGTGCTGCAATAAACATAGGGGTGCATCTGTCTTTTTCAAACTGGAGTGCTGCATTCTTAGGGTAAATTCCTAGGAGTGGAGTTCCTGGGTCAAATGGTATTTCTATTTTGAGTTTTTTGAGGAACCTCCACACTGCTTTCCACAATGGTTGAACTAATTTACGTTCCCACCAGCAGTGTAGGAGGGTTCCCCTTTCTCTACAATCTCGCCAACATTTGTTGTTGTTTCTCTTTTGGATGGTGGCCATCCTTACTGGTGTGAGTTGATATCTCATTGTGGTTTTAATTTGCATTTCTCTGATGATTAGTGATGTGGAGCATCTTTTCATGTGCCTGTTGGCCATCTGAATTTCTTCTTTGGAGAACTGTCCATTCAGTTCCTCTGCCCATTTTTTAATTGGATTATTTTCTTTTTGTTTGTTGAGGTTCATGAGTTCTTTATATATTTTGGATGTCAACCCTTTATTGGATCTGTCATTCATGAATATATTCTCCTATACCGTAGGATGCCTTTTTGTTCTATTGATGGTGTCCTTTGCTGTTCAGAAGCTTTTTAGCTTGATATAGTCCCACTTGTTCATTTTTGCTTTTGTTTCCCTTGCCCGGGGAGATACGTTCATGAAGAAGTTGCTCATGTTTATGTGCAAGAGATTTTTGCTCATGTTTTTTTTTAAGAGTTCTATGGTTTCATGACTTACATACGGGACTTTGATTCATTTCAAATTTACTTTTGTGTATGGGGTTAGAGAATTATCCAGTTTCATTGTATTACTTGCAGTGTCCAGTTTTGCAAACACCATCTGTTGAAGAGGCTGTCATTTCCCCATTGTATGTCCATGGCTCCTTTATCATATATTAATTGACCATATATGTTTGGGTTAATATCTGGACTCTCTATTCTGTTCCACTGGTCTGTGGCTCTGTTCCTGTGCCAGTACCAAATTGTCTTAATTACTGTGGCTTTGTAGTAGAGCTTGAAGTTGGCAAGGGAGATCACCCCAGCTTTATTCTTCCTTCTCAGGATTGCTTTGGCTATTCGGGGTCTTTTGTGGTTCCATATGAATTATAAAACTATTTGTTCCAGTTCGTTAAAGAATGCTGCTGCTATTTTGATAGATACTGCATTGAGTCTGTAGATTGCTATAGGCAGGATGGCCATTTTGACAATATTAATTCTTTCTAGCCAAGAGCATGGGATGAGTTTCCACTTGTTAGTGTCCTCTTTAATTTCTCTTAAGAGTGTCTTGTAGTTTTCAGGATATAGGTCTTTCACTTCCCTGGTTAGGTTTATTCCTAGGTATTTTATTCCTTTTGATGCAATTGTGAATGGAATTTCTTGCCTGATTTCTCTTTCTACTAGTTTATTGTTAGTGTAAAGAAATGCAACAGATTTCTGTGTATTAATTTTTATCCTGCAACTTTGCTGAATTCAGATATTAGTTCTGGTAGTTTTCAAGTGGAGTCTTTAGGGTTTCTTATGTATAATATCATGTCATCTGCAAATAGTGACAGTTTGACTTCTCCTTTCCAATCTGGATTCCTTGTATTTCTTTGTTTTGTCTGGTTGCCATGGCTATGACCTCCAGTACTATGTTGAATAACAGTTGGGAGAGTGGGCATCCCTGTCTTGTTCCCAATCTTAGACAAAAAGCTTTTGGCTTTTTTCTGTTAAGTCTGATATTGGCTGTGGGTTTATCATATATGGCCTTTATTATGTTGAGGTACTTGCCCTCTATACCCATTTTGTTGAGAGTTTTTATCATGAATGGGTGTTGAATTTTGTCGAATGCTTTTTCCGCATCTATGGAGATGATCATGTGGTTTTTGTCCTCCTTCTTGTTGATGTGGTGGATGATGTTGATGGACTTTTGAATGTTGTACCATCCTTACATCCCTGAGATGAATCCCACTTGATCATGGTGTATGATCCTCTTGATGTATTTTTAAATTTAGTTTGCTAATATTTTGTTGAGTATTTTTGCATCTATGTTCATCAGGGATATTGGTCTGTAATTTTCTTTTTTCATGGGGTCTTTGCTCGGTTTTGGTATTAGGGTGATGCTGGCTTCATAGAATGAGTTTGGAAGTATTCCCTCCTCTTCTATTTTTTGGGGAACTTTAAGGAGAATGGGTATTATGTCTTCTCTATATGTCTGATAAATTCAGAGGTGTATCCATCTGGCCCAGGGTTTTGTCCTTGGGTAGTTTTTTGATTACCAATTCAATTTCTTTGCTGGTAATTGGTCTGTTTAGATTTTCTGTGTCTTCCTTGGTCAGTCTTGGAAGGTTGTATTTTTCTAGGAAGTTGTCCATTTCTTCTAGGTTTTCCAGCTTGTTAGCATAAAGATTCTCATAGTATTTTCTAATAATTCTTTGTATTTCTGTGGGTCCGTCATGATTTTCCTTTCCCATTTCTGATTCTGTTGATGTGTGTAGATTTTCTTTTTCTCTTAATAAGTCTGACTAGACTTATTAAAAAATTTTTGTTAATTTTTTCAAAGAACCAGCTCTTGGTTTCATTGATTTTTTTCTATTGTTTTATTAATCTCAATTTTATTTATTTCTTCTCTGATCTTTATTATGTCCCTCCTTCTGCTGAATTTGGGCCTCATTTGTTCTTCTTTTTCCAGTTCCAATAATTGTGACTTTAGACTGTTCACTTGTGATTATTCTTTCTTCTTTAAATTGGTCTGGATTGCTACATACTTTCCTCTTAGAACTGCCTCCACTACCTCCCACAGAAGTTGGGGCTTTGTGCTGTTGTTTTCATTTGTCTCCATATATTGCTTGATCTCTATTTTAATTTGGTCATTGATCCATTGATTATTTAGGAGCATGTTGTTAAGCCTCCATGTGTTTGTGCACCTTTTTGTTTTCTTTGTACAATTTATTTCTAGTTTTATACCTTTGTGGTCTGAGTAGTTGGTTGGTAGAATTTCAGTCTTTTTGAATTTTCTGAGGCTCCTTTTGTGTCCTAGTATGTGTTCTATTCTGGAAAATGTTCCATGTGCACTTGAGAAGAATGCATATATCCTACTGCTTTTGGGTGTAGAGTTCTGTAGATGTCTGTTAGGTCCATCTGTTCTAGTGTGTTGTTCAGTGCCTCTGTGTCCTTACTTATTTTCTGTCTGGTGGATCTGTCCTTTGGAGTGAGTGGTGTGTTGAAGTCTCCCAAAATGAATGTGTCACATTCTATTTCCTCCTCTAATTCTGTTAGTATTTGTTTCACATATGTCAGGACTCCTGTATAGGGTACATATATATATTTATAATGGTTATATCCTCTTGTTCGACTGAGCCCTTTATCATTATGTAATGTCCTTCTTTATCTCTTGTTTCTTTGTTTTGAAGTCTATTTTGTCCATACAAGTATTGCAACATGTGCTTTTTTTCTCCCTATTGTTTGCATGAAATATCTTTTTCCATCCCTTGACTTTTAGTCTGTGTATGTCTTTGGGTTTGAGGTGAGTCTCTTGTAAGCAGCATATAGATGGGTCTTGCTTTTTTATCCATTACATTACTCTGTGTCTTTTGATTGGTGCACTCAGTACATTTACATTTAGGGTGATTATTGAAAGATATGTACTTATTGCCTTTGCAGGCTTTATATTCGTGGTTACCAAAGGTTCAAGGTAGCTTTTTTACTATCTAACCATCTAATGTAATTTCTTATTAAGTTATTGAAAATACAGTGTGATGATTCTTTATTTCTCTCCCTTCTTATTCCTTTTCCTCCATTTCTTATGTGTTAGGTGTTTTATTCTGTACTCTTTTGTGTTTCCTTTGACTGCTTTTGTGAATAGTTGATTTCACTTTTTGCCTTTAGTTAGTATTTGATTGGTCTGCTCTCTTTGGTTTGATTTTATTTTCTCTGGTGACATCTATTTAGCCTTAGTTGTGCTTTCATCTAGAGCCCTTTAAAATATCCAGTAGAGGTTCTTTGTGGGAGGCAAATTCCCTCAACTTTTGCTTGTCTGGGAATTGTTTAATCCATCCTTCATATTTAAGCGATAATCATGCTGGATACAGTATCCTTGGTTCAAGGCCCTTCTGTTTCATTGCATTAAATATATCATGCCATTCTCTTCTGGTCTGTTAGGTTTCTGTTGAGAAGTCTGATGATAGCCTGATGGGTTTTCCTTCGCAGGCGACCTTTTTTCCCACTCTGGCTGCCTTTAGTACTCTGCCCTTGTCTTTGACCTTTGCCATTTTAATTATTCTATTTCTTGGTGTTGTCCTCTTAGGTGCCTTGTTTTGGGAGATCTGTGGGCTTCCATGGTCTGAGAGACTATTTCCTCCCCCAGTTTGGGGAAGTTTTCAGCAATTATTTCTTCAAAGACACTTTCTACCCCTTTTCTCTCTCTTCTTCTTCTGGTACCCCTATAATGCGAATATTATTCTGTTTGGATTGGTCACACATTTCTCTTAATATTCTTTCATTCCTGGAGATCCTTTTATCTCTCTCTGCATCAGCTTCTCTGTGTTCCTGTTCTCTGATTTCTATTCCACTAATGGTCTCTCACACCTCATTGAGTCTGCTCTTAAGTCCTTCCAGAGATTGTTTTATTTCTGTATTCTCCCTCCTGACTTGATCCCTTTGCTCTTGCATATTTCTCTGCAGGTCCATCAGCATGGTTATGACCTTTATTTTGATTCTTTTTCAGGAAGTTTGGTTATATCTATCTGCCCAGGCCCTCTCTCAGGGGTTGTCTGGGTAATTCTGGACTGGACCAAATTCTTTGCCTTTTCATGGAAATAGAGGTAGTCGCCAGCAGAGGGTATGTGTATCAGCTGGGAGAACAAAGTCTGTTCCTGATTGCCAGTCATCTTGCCCTTCTCCGCTGCCTGTGTTGGTTACCCGCACACTAGGAGCAGCATCTGGGTTAATCCCCTGAGCCGCAGTGGGTGGGGCAGCTGTCAGGGCTGCCCAGAGCCCTGTGGGAGAGGCAGGTGCACCGGTTGTGCTCTCCTGAGAAAACAGCGCCCCTCTGCACCTTGCCCTAGCCTCCTCTGCCTGCACCGGCCAGCTGCATACTGGCAGTGGCTTCTGGGTCTGGCCCGGGAAGCTGTGTGCCAGGAGGAGACTCTGGGTAGTGGCTGTGGGCACGGCCGCTCTCTGGCTGCTTGGCTGCTGTGGCAGGGCCATGCCTACTGGGGGAATGCATGGCAGGCTGTTTATCACTGTGAGGGGCTTTAGGGCTGTCTTGCCATCCAGGGGGCTGGGGCATCTGAAGTTCCTCAGGATTCCCAGCCTGCTGGTCTGAGTGTGCCGGGTCGATTGCATCCAGCTGTGAGGTCTCTGCCCCTTTAAGACTTTCAAAAAGCACTCTCTCTTTTTTCTTTTTTTTTTTGTCCCAGGGAGCTGGCTGTGGGGACCCATTCGTAGATTTTACTTTTCTGTTTCCCTAATATCCAGCACACCGTGCAATGTGTGTCTGCACTCCTTGTATGGATTACTAGGGCTGCTTATTCAGCAGTCCTGTGCTTCCACTCCCTCCTGGCTCTGACTCCTTTCCTCCAGCTGGTGAGCTTGGGTTGGGGGCAGCGCTCGGGTCCTGCTGGGCTGCGGCTTGTATCTTACCCCCTTTGTGAGATGCTGAGTTCTCACATATGTAGATGTAGCCTGACTGTTGTACTGTATCCTTTGGTCTCTCTTTTAGGAATAGTTGTATTTGTTGTATTTTCAAAAATACATATGGTTTTGGGAGGAGATTTCTGCCATCCTACTCATGCCACCATCTTGGCTCCTCTTACCTGTTCTTAGTCTTTTTGATGCTGGCCATCCTAGCTCATGTGAGGTGATATCTCATTGTGGTTTTAATTTGCATTTCCATGATAATTAGGGATGATGAGCATCTTTTCATGTGCCTATGGGCCACCTGAATTTATTCTTTGGAGAATTGTGTGGTCATATCCTATGCCCATTTTTAATTGGGTTATTTGTTTTTTGGTTATTGAAGCATGTGAGTTCTTTATATATTTTGGATGTTAAACCCTGTCGAATATGTTGTTTACAAATATATTCTCCCATACTGTAGGATGATTTTTTTTGTTTTTCTGATGGTGTCCTTTGCCATACAGAAGCTTTTTAGCTTAATGTAGTCCCATTTGTTCATTTTTGCTTTTGTTTCCTTTGCCTGAGGAGATACATTCAAGAAAAATTAATTCATGTTTATATTCAAGAGATTTTTGTCTATGTTGTCTTCTAAGAGTTTTATGGTTTCATGACTTATATTCAGGCCTTTGATCCACTTTGAATTTACTTTTGTGCATGGGGTTAGACAATAATCCAGTTGCATTCTGTTACATGTAGCTGTGCAGTTGTGCCAACACCAGTTGTTGAAGAGGCCGTCATTTCCCCATTGTATGTCCATGACTCCTTTATCATATATAATTGATCATATATGCATGGGTTTACATCTGGACTCTCTAGTCTGTTATATTGGTCAATTTATCTATTCTTGTGCCAGTACCAAATTGTCTGGATTACTGTGGCTTTGTCGTAGAGCTTAAAATTGGGGAGCATAATTCCACCAGCTTAATTTTTCCTTCTCAGGATTGCTTTGGCTATTCATGGTCTTTTGTGGTTCTATATGAATTTTAGAACTATTTGCTCTAGTTCATTGAAGAATGCTGTCAGTATTTTAGTTGGAATTGCATTGAATCTGTAGATTGCTTGAGTCAGGATGGCCATTTTGGCAATATTAATTCTTCCTATCCCTGAACATGGGATGTTTTTCCATTTATTGATATCTTCTTAACTTTGTTTCATGAGTTTCTTGTAGTTTTCAGGATATAGGTCTTTTACTTCTTTCATTAGGTTTATTTCTAGGTATTTTATTATTTTTGATGCAACTGTGAATGGAATTGTTTTCCTGATTTCTCTTTCTGCTAGTTCATTGTTAGTGTATAAATGCAATAGATTTCTGCATATTAGTTTTGTATTCTGCAACTTTGCCAAATTCAGAAATTAGATCTTGTCATTTGGAGTGGGTTCTTTAGGGTCTTTTATGTACAATATCATGTCATCTGCAAATTTAACTTCTTCCTTGCCAATCTCAATGCCTTTTATTTCTTTGTGTTGTCTGATTGCCGTGGCTAGGATCTCCAGTATTATGTTGAATAAAAGTCGGGAGAGTGGGCATCCTTGTCTTTTCCCTGATCTTAAAGGAAAAACTCTCAGCTTCTCGCTGTTAAGTATGATGTTGGCTGTGGGTTTGTCATATATATATGGCCTTTATTATGTTGAGGTATTTACTCTCTATACCCATTTTGTTGAGAGTTTTCATCATGAATGGATGTTGAATTTTGTCAAATGTTTTTTCAGCATCTATTGAGATGATCATGTGGTTTTTATCCTTTTTGTTGATGTGGTGCATGATGATGGATTTTCAAATATTGTACCATTCTTGCATCTGTGGAATAAATCCTACTTGATCATGATGGATAATCTTTGTGATGTGTTTTTAAATTTGGTCCTAATATTTATCGAGGATTTTTGCATCTGTGTTCATCAGGGATATTGGCCTGTAGTTTTCTTTTATTTGTGGTGTCTTTGCCTGGTTTTGGTATTAAAGTTATGCTGGCCTCATAGAATGAGTTTGGAAGTAGTCTATTCTCTTCTACTTTTTTGAAAACTTTAAGGAGGATGGGTATTAGGTATTTACTAAATGTTTGATAAAATTCAGCAGTGAAGCCATCTGATCCAGAGGTTTTGTTCTTAGGCAGTTTTTTGATTACCAATTCAATTTCGTTGCTGTTAATTGATCTGTTCAGATTTTCTGTTTCTTCCTTGGTCAGCCTTGGAAAGTCGTATTTTTCTAGGAAGTTGTCCATTTCTTCTAGATTATTCAGTTTGTTAGCATACAATTTTTCATAGTATTCTCTCATAATTCTTTGTATTTCTGTGGTGTCCTTAGTGATTTTCCTTTCTCATTTCTGATTCTGAATGTGTGTAGTCTCTCTTTTTTTTCTTGATATGTCTGGCTAGGAGTTTATCTATTGTGTTGATTTTCTCAAAGAACCAGCTCCTGCTTTCATTGATTCTCCTGTTTTATTCTTCTCAATTTTATTTATTTATGCTCTAATCTTTCTTATGTCCTTCCTTCTGCTGACTTTGGGCCTCATTTGTTCTTCTATTTCTAGTTTCCTTAATTGTGAGTTTAGACTGCTCATATCAGATTGTTATCCTTTCCTTAGGTAGGCCTGTATTACAATATACTTCCCTCTTAGGACAGCCTTCGCTATATCCCAAAGAATTTGCAGTGTTGAAGTATTATTGTCATTTGTCTCCATATATTGTTTGTTCTCTATTTTTATTTGGTCATTGATCCATTGGTTATTTAGGAGCATGTTATTAAGCTGCCATGTGTTTGTGGGATTTTTCATTTTCTTTGCATAATTTATTTCTAGTTTCATATCTTTTTGGTCTGAGAACCTGGTTGGTACAATTTCAATCTTTTTGAATTTACTGAGGCTCTTTTTGTGGCCTAATATATGGTCTATTCCTGGAAATGTTCCATGTGCACTTGAGAAGAATGTGTATTTTGTTGCTTTCGATTGTAGAGTTTTGTAGATGTGTGTTAGGTCCATCTGTTCTAATATGTTGTTCAGTGCCTCTGTCTCCTTACTTATTTTCTGTCTGGTTGATCTGTTCTTTGCAGTGAGCAGAATGTTGAAGTCTCCTATAATGAATGCATTACATTCTAGTTCCTCTTTTAATTCTGTCAGTATTTGTTTCACATATGTAAGTGCTCCTGTGTTGGGAGCATAAATATTTATAATGGTTATATCTTCTTGTTGGATTGACCTCTTTATCACTATGTAATGTCCTTCTTTGTCTCTTGTGACTTTCTTTGTTTTGAAGTCTATTTTGTCTGATACAAGCACTGCAACACCTGCTTTTTTTCTCCCTGTTGCATGAAATATCTTTTTCCATCCCTTCACTTTTAGTCTGTGTATGTCTTTGGGTTTGAAGTGAGTCTCTTGTAGGCAGCATATAGATGGGTCTTGTTTTTTTGTCCATTCAGTAATTCTGTGTCTTTTGATTGGTGCATTCAGACCATTTACATTTAGGGTGATTATTGATAGTTATGTACTTATTGCCATTGCAGGCTTTAGATTCGTGGTTACCAAAGGTTCAAGGGTAACTTCCTTACTATGTAACAAGCTACCTTAACTCACTTAGTATGCAATCACAAACACAATCTAAAGTTTCCTTTTTTTCCATTCCTTTTCTTCCTACTCCATTCTTTATATATTAGGTATCATATTCTGTATTCTTTGTTCATCCCTTGACTGACTTTGGGGCAGTTGATTTAATTTTGCATTTGCTTAGTAATTACCGGTTCTACTTTCTTTACTGTGGTTTTATTTCCTCTGGTGACAGCTGTTTAGCCTTAGGAACACTTCCATCCATAGTAGTGCCTCAAAAATACACTGTAGAGATTATTTGTGGGAGGTAAATTCTCTCATCTTTTGCTTATCTGGAACTTGTTTAATCCCTCCTTCAAATTTAAATGATAATCTTGCCGGATAAAGTAATCTTGGTTCCAGGCCCTTCTGCTTCATTGCATTAAATACATCATGCCACTCCCTTCTGGCCTGTAAGGTTTCTGCTGAGAAGTCTGATGGTACCCTGATGGGCTTTCCTTTGTATGTGATCTTTTTTCTCTCTCTCACTGCTTTTAATAGTCTGTCCTTACCCTTGATCTTTGCCATTTCAATTATTATATGTGTTGGTGTTGTCTTCCTTCGTTCACTTGTTTGGGACATCTATGCATCTCCATGGCCTGAGAGACTATCTCCTTCCCCAGACTGGGGAAGTTTTCAGTAATTACTTCCTCAGATATGCTTTCTATCCCTTTTTCTCTCTCTTTTTCTTCTGGTACTCATTACGAGAATATTTTTCCATTTGGATTGGTCACACATTTCTCTCACTATTCTTTCATTCCTATTGATCCTTTTTTCTCTCTGTGCCTCAGCTTCTTTGTATTCTTGTTCTCTTATTTCTATTACATTTACCATCTCCTCCACTATATCTAATCTGTTTTTAAATCCCTCCATTGTATGTTTCATTTCTAAAACTGTATTCTGTAATGATTGAATCTCCATCCAGAATTCTTCCCTGAGTTCTTGAATATTTTTCTGTACCTTCATGAGCATGTTTATGATTTTTATTTTGAAATCTCTGTCAGGAAGATTGAAGGGTTATTTCACTTGACCCTTTTCCTGGTTGTGAGATTTTGGTTTGGGCCTGCCATATTTGTATTTGGCACTCTCTGGTTCCCAGATGCTCTACTCTCTGGAGCTGCTCAGTCCTTGGAGTGATGTTGGGGGGTTCTCAGGGTAGCAGTGCTGATGCCTGGGGGCAGTAAGGGGCTGTTTCCTACTTCCTAGCTGCTATGCATCACTCCCCTGTGAGAACCAGTGGGCCGAGCACATAGGTGTAAGCCTCTATGCTGTGGGTTTTTAGCTGCCATAGGTTGGGCTACTCTGTGGCCAGCCTGATGCCAGGGCAGGGGCTGCCACTTTGCAAGCCAATGCTGGGCAGCCGGGAGGAAGGTGTAGCAGGCTGTGTATCATGGTGGGGGGCCTTGGAGCTGCATAGCCAGCCAGGTTGGAGGGCCTGAAGCTCTGGAAAGTTCCAAACCTGCTGAGCACAGTGTGCCCAGGAATTTTGTTCACCTGTCCTTTCTCCTGAGCAGTAAGCCCTGTGAAATCCTTGCCCTTTTAGCAGCCCTCTTGCTGTTAGGAATTCTTTCAGACTGCCTGCTTTTTTTCCCCCAGGGTGGCTGCATGTGGATCCCTGTTTTCCATAGCAGCTGGAATCTCAGTCTCTCCAGGTATTCTGCCTGTCTTAGCTTTCCAACCCCACTAATCTTCAGAGCATCATGCAATGTAGTTTTATGCTCCCAGAGCAGATCTCCAGGGCTGCTTGTTCAGCAGTCCTTGGCATCCACTCCATCTCTGCTCCATTTCTCTTCCTCCTGCCTGTGAGCTGGGGTTGGGGAAGGGCTTGGGTCCCATTGGATCACGGCTTTGTTACATTATCCTGTTCTGTGAGAACTGTTCTCTTCAGGTGTATGCAGTCTGGCGCAGCCTTCTTTCCTGTTGCTCTTTCAGGATTAGTTGTATTAATTATATTTTTGTATTATATGTGGTTTTGGGAGGTGGCCTCTATCTCACCTCTCATGCCACCATCTTTCATCTTCTGTCATGTTCATGACTTATTTTGAAATATTTATCAAGAAGATTGGTGATCTGTTTCATTTAGCACTCTTTCTGGGGTTCTGTCTTGTAGTTTTGTTTGGGTCATATGCCTCTGCCTATCACAGTTTCTATGTTTTTTCCTTTGTATTAGATGGCTCTGCTATATTTTCTGGTTTATAGAGTAATAGCTTTATGAAGAAGGTTTGCTATTGTGCCCAGAGGCTCAAAATTCTTTACTCTCTAGTGCCTAGTTTTATTTTGTGGTGGCCCCAGCTGTTGGCGTGCAGTGGGTGAGACCACTTTTCTATCTTGCTTTTGTAGTGGTCTGAGTCTCAGTGGGAAGTTTGCTCAGCTGTGTCTTTGCAATCAGCACAGAAGTCTCTGCTGGAATCACTGTGGGTGGGGCCTTCCTCTCCTTGGCCTGCAGCAATGGCAGGGCTGCAGGGATAATGGGGTAGGTGGACTAATCTGCTGCTCTGCCTTGGCTGGACATACAGCTCCAGGTTTGGACACCCACAGGGAGAAGAGAGCTCTTGGGGATGGCTCCTGCAGGCACCTCCCCAATTGGGCTGAAACAGAGCCAAGGAAGCTGAAAGGGTCTCCCTCTGATTCCCAGACAGCAAAGTATGATTCTGTCCCTGGGCCAAGTGGGTTTTCTTCTGGAAGTGTGTGCAGGGAGGAGGAGACTTGGTGCTATGTTGCCAGCAAGGGGGTGGAGTGTCTGGGGATCCCAAGAGTTCCTGATCTGCTGGGTTGAGGAAGCACTGGGGAGGTATCCTCCAATTGCCCTTTCTCCTGAGGAGATAGTTCCAACCAACTTTCACCCCTCTGGTACCCTTCCCACTGCTGGCAAGTGTTTCAAACTACCACCTCTGCTTTTGGTCTCAGGACTGCTTTAGCATGCCTGCCCTCCCCACTCTCAGCCCCCTGAGTGTCCCACCTGTCCCTGGTGTCCAACCCCACTAATCACCAGAACCCAAAGTAATGTGGGCTGGTGCTCCGAGAGCAGATCTCCAGGGCCAGGTGTTCAGTGATCCTGGGTTTTTACTTCCCCCACCCCCGCTATGCTCCTCTTTCTCCCATCTATAAGCTGGGATTGGGGGAGGGCTTGAGTACTGCTTGATCACAGCTCTGCCACTTTACCCTTTTTGGTGAAGTCTTCTCTTCTTCCTCATGTGTAGGTGGTCTGTTCTGAAGACTTCAGGGCATTTACAGGTTTAGTTGTATTTGCTCTATTTTCTTCTTTTATATGTTTTTGGAATGAGGTTTCTGCCTTGCCTTCCTATTCCACCAACTTTTTCTGGGAGACTCTGTAGCAAGGTTTTTACACTTTATATTCATTTTAATAGTGTAATATTAATTCCAAGTAGATTATGATATGTTGAAGATGGATATTGTAATCCCTAGAGGAAACACTAAAAAAATACAGAAGTGTCTCTTAAATGCGAATAAAGGGATTAAATAGAATACAAAAACTATCTGTACAAGAATGTTCATAGACCCTTTAGTCATAATGGCCCAGGACAGAAAAAACCAAATGTCCATCAATAGGAAAATGGATGAACAAATTGCAGCACATTTATACAACAGAGTACAACTCAGCAATACAAAGGAACAAATTCCTGAAACATCCTGGATGAATCTCACAATACTCTTCTAGGCGAGACAAGCTGGGCATAATACATTATTGTATGATTAGAGGCAAAGTGAACATGTGAAAAATATCAGAACAGCAGTGTCTCTGGGGGAGAAACAATTGCCTGGGAAGGAACATGAGGGAATTAAATGAAGGTGATGAAAATACTCTATTCTTTAGAGGGGTGAAGGTTGTATGGATGCATTTATTTGTCAAAACTCTACAGTTAATATCAGTGCCTTTCAATATATGTACATTTTACTTAATTTAAAAAAAGAACTAAAAAAATTAAGTGAGGGTGGGTTAAATAGATTGATGTAGAGATGAAACATAAATGGTAGATAATTAATACTTGTTGAAGCTGGGAGACAGGTCTGTTATATTATTTTTTGTTATGTATAAGCTTAAATTTTTCTGTAATAGAGTGTTTTCAGAAAAAGACAAACTTAATCTACAGTGTTAGCCTTTAAGATATTGGTTACCTTTTTGCAGGAGGGAGGGAAAAAGTGATTGTCAGGGGGCCTGAGTGAAGCTGATTCTAGCTCATGGTTGCAAAAGTGTATTCACTCCATAATAAGCGATCCCACTTTTCATGAATGATTTCTGCATATATTTCTGTATGTATATGTCAATAAAAACTTACATACTATGTATTTCTACAAAAACCCTAACTCAGTATCTCAGAATAACAGCAGCATTTTGTTTTGTTTCATTTTAAAGTAAATCATGTTCACTTGTTGCATCAGATGGATTTTAGTATTCCAAAGTATTTATTAATAATGTGCTAACCTTTGGGTGACCCCCTAGGGCCTTCAATTTTTGTCTCAATCTGGTAAGTGGCATGGTTTTGATTTTTTATGATGCCATTGTTTCTTCCAGAAAAGTCCTTCTAACCAGTGATGTTCACCAATGCCATGACATCTAGCACATAGTATACTCTCAATACTTATGGAATTGGGTTGAATCAAGAACAAGGGAAGCAGTGAAGATTTGTTTGTGCAAAGGATGGTAGGTAATGCAGGTTAGATTAAAAGACTACAATTCAGCATCAAATGTTTTTACATTTATATGAAAAAACATTTGCAACTAGTTTACCAAAATATGTTGGTTGAAAGCAGTGGTCTCAGCCTTGCCCACACACTGTAATCATCTGGAAACCTATAAAAATACTGATGTCTGGCTCCCATTCCAGGGATTTGGATTTAATTGGTCTGTTGCAATTTGAGTTTGGAGAATTTAAAAGCTGTCCCCTAATCCCCAGCCCATGTGTAGCCAGGGGTGAGAACCACAGATTCAGGGCAAGAGATGCATTAGCTGTAAAGTGATTTCTATGTGTGCTATAGGGTCTTAGAAAACAGTGTTTTCCTATTAAAATCAAAGGATTACTTCAAGATTACTCAGCTATTTGACTAAATTGCAGCAGGAGGAAATGTCTTCTCAGCAGATCTAATCTTTATGTCACTTGATTTCAGAGGAAGAGGTTGTTTCAGGCACAGTAGTTTAATTTAGTCTGTGTTGAAAATCATAAACAGCCTAAAAATACCAAAAAAGGAAGAAAATAATTTGCAAACATGTGGAGTGCATTATGTATGTTTTCAAATTTGTCCTGTGATTAAGAAGGAAAACTATATTGCTAGGACCTTGATTTCCTAAGTTCAGCCCTCAACCATTTTCCTAAATTATTCCTAGTCTTTCCAGGATACTCAGGATTCTCTCAAGTGTATACCCAATGGTGAAGAGTACTAGAAAGATGCAAATCTCAAAAGGATTCTGCCTCTATTGCAGAAGCATCCATCTCCAGAACTTCAGATGACTAAGGAAGCTGAATGAATTATGGGGTCTAGTGGAGGTAGATGGGCTCTTCAGTTAGGTGGAATTGATACTGAGCTCAAGCCCAGCTACTTAGTAGCTTGGAACAGTGATATAAACCTAATTTGCAAGAAAAGGCATAATTAAACTGACTACAAAACAGCAGAGATTCTTCATCCCACCTCATGTCCATGCCTTTTGCAATGTGATTTTACAGCTGTTCCATTGAAAGGCAGACTCTGCTCCTCTAAACCTTGCATCAGGGCTGGCCTTGTTTGCTCTGGACAAAAGAATGCATTTTGTGTGACAGTGTGCCAGTTTGGGGCATAGGCTCCAAAGGTCTTAGATGCTGCTGATTTTTCATTCAGAATCCAGTCATCTCCAAGCCATGTTAGCCCACTGGAAGATGAGATACCACGGAGGAGAACCAGATGCCCAGCTGACAACCAGCTCACCATGAGAAGCAGAGCCCCCCTAGGTAACCAGCCACTGACCATACATGCATGAAGGAGCCCAGCTGAGACAAGAAGAATGGCTCCAATGAGGCCAGCCTACACTTATGAAGAGTTAAACCATAAGTTAGGTAAGTATTAGGATGGATAGATAATCAGATAATTAGCAATAGCTTACTAATATATATGCCTGTTGCAAACATGATGTCAAGATTCAATTATATATTAACTATAATTTACTTGGCAAACAGTAGGCATTCTCTATGTACTGATTTCCTTTTACCCTTATTTAAAGTTGGATTGCTTGAATTATACAGACATACATGTAGACATTTAAACACATGATTGGTGCTTAATCTCAAACAGTAACCCACACTACAAGAGGAAATAGGCGACCAGAGTCAGACCACCAGGGCCCAAGGCCAGAGAGCAAAATAGGAAGTTTACCTTCACTGTATTTCCTCCAAATCTAAACCCTGAAGGTTGAGGCTGTGGACATATCTAAAGATACAGGAGCCCATCTTCCTGGGGCCCCATCTGCCTTTCTTTGCTCTCTGGTCTCTGGGAGGGGGAATGGGCCCATGCCAAGAAACAGCCAGGAAGTGGGGGGCAGAGAAAAAGATGATGGATGAAGGTAAGGCAGAAACTTCCTCCCAAAAACACACAAAAGAAGAAAATATAGCAAATAGAACTAAACCTGAAAACAACCTGAAGACTGAAGAGCAGACGACCTACACCTGAGGAAGAAAAGAAGACCTCAAAGAAAAGGGTGAAGTGGCAGAGACATGATCAAGTGGGACTCAAGCCCTCCCCCAACCCCAGTCTACAGCTGGAAGAAAGAGGAAGAGAGCAGGGAGGGGGTAGGTGCCCAGGATGGCTGAACACCTGGCCCTGGAGATCTGTTCTGGTAGCACAGCTCACATTCCACTGGGTTCTAGTGATCAGCAGGGCTGGACACCAAGGACAGGTGGCACACTCAGGGGGGCTGAGACTCCAGCCACTCGTGGAGAACAGACGCGCTCCACCTGTCCCCCCAAGACAAAGGCAGAAAGAGCCATTTGAAAAACTTGCCAGCAGCAGGAGGGGTGCTAGAGGGCCGAGGGTTCGATGGAGCTCTCTCAGGAAAAGGGGCAGGGGGACGATACTTCCATAGCCCTCCCTCAGCCCAACCGGTTGGGAAACTCTTGGGAGCCCAGATGCTCCATCACTCTCACTGGCAATGCAGCCCCAACGCTCCTCCCTGATCACACTGATGGCCAAACCACTTGGTCCAACATTGGCATCATACTTTGCCGCCTGGCAGCCAGAGGCAGATTCTCCCAGCTTCCTTGGTTCTGTTTCAGCCCCACCAGGGAGGTGCCTGCATGAGCCAGCGATGAGGGCTCCTTCCTCCATGCAGGTGTCCAAGCCCAGTGCTGTGCATCAGGCTTGGGCAGAGCTGCATCCAGCCTACCCACCATTGGGGCAGGGCAAGAAGAGGATAGCCTCACCCACAGCAATTCCAGTAGACACTTCTGTGCTGATCACAAAGGCCCAGCTGAAGGAAACTGCTGGCTCAGACTCAGACCACTACAGAAGACAGACAGAAATTTGGCCCAGCTCACTGCATGCCAACAGCTGGGACTCCTGCACTGCAGAGTAAAGAATCTTGAGCTTCTGGGCACCATAGGAGGTCTCCTTCATAAAGCTCTTTCTCCACAGGCCAGGAAGCACAGCAGAGCCATCTAATACAAAGGAAGAAACAGAAAACTTGACAAAATGAGTAGGCAGAGGAATATGTTCCAAGAAAAACTGCAGGACAGAACACCAGAAAGAGGGCTAAATGAAATGGAGATTACCAAAAGATTTCAACTTAAAAATCATAAACATTCTCATGGATCTACAAGAAAATATTCAAGATCCCAGGGAGGATTTCAACAAAAGAAATAGAAGACCTGAGAAAGAGCTACTAGGAGCTGAAGAATAAAGTATCAAAAATGAAACATACAATGGAAGGATTTAAGAGAAGTTTATCACAGGTAGAGGAGACAGTCAATGAGATAGAAATTGGAGAACAGGAACACAATGAAGCTGAGAAACAGAGAGAAAAAAGGATCTCTAGGAATGAAAGAATGATAAGAAGCTCTGTGACCAACCAAATGAAACAATATTTAAATACTAGGGAGGGGCATGATATGTGTAATGTAATGAAACAGAAGGACCACCAAAAAAGAATCCTCTCCCTGACAAGATTATCATTTAAATTTGAAGCAGTTATTAAACAATTTTTAGATAAACAAAAGTTAAAGGAATTCACCACCACTAAGCCAGCCCTACAGGATATGTTAAAGGGGCTGCTGTAGAGAGAAATGTTCCTAAGGCTAAATAGCTGTCACCAGGGAAAATAAACTTGCAGTAAAGGTAGTAGGCCAATAATTACCAATAAAGTGTGAAATTAAAACAAAACAAAAGAAGCAAAATCAACTATTCACAAAATCAGTCAAGGGGTACATAAAAAGTGCAGATTAGGACATCTAAATCATAAAGCATGGAGGAGGAGGGGAGAAGGATAAAGAAGAAAGGAAGAAGAAGAAAGAAGAAGAAGAAGAAAAGAAGGAGAAGAAAAAATGTACCTTTAGATTGTGTTTGAAATAGAGTAATCAGCAATTTAAGACAGACTGTTATATAGAAAGGAAACTGTACTTGAACCTTTGGCAACAAAACTAAAGCCAACAATAGATACACACACACACATGCATAAAAGATAAATCCAATCATAACAATAAAAACCATCAAATAACAAGAGAAGAGTATAAGAGAGAGGAGCAGAAAATAACAGAGACACTATAAAAAGCAGAAAACAATTAATAACATGGCAATAAGTACATACCTATCAATAATCACCTTCAATGTAAATGGACTGAATGCATCAATCAAAAGACATAGTAGTAGAATGGATAAAAAAAAGACCCATCTATATGTTGCCAACAAAAGACACATTTCAAACCCAAAGATATACACACACTAAAAGTGAAGGGATGGAAAAAAATATTTCATGCTAATAAAAGGTAGAGAAAAGCAGGATTAGCAATACTTATATCAGAAAAATTGATTTCAAAACAAAGAAACTAATAAGAGACAAAGAAAGACATTACATAATAATAAAGGGATCAGTCCAACAAGAGGATAAAACCATTATAAACATTTATGTACTCAACATAGGAGGACCTACACATGTGAAACAAATACTAAGAGAATTAAAAGAGAAAATAGACTGCAACACATTCATTTTGGAGACCTTAACACACCACTCACATCAGAAACCAGGCAGAAAATAAATAAGGAGACAGAGGCACTGAACAATACATTAGATCAGATGAACTTAACAGATATCTACACAATACTCCATCCAAAGCAGCAGAATACACATTTTTCTCAAGTGTACATGAGACAAGAACAATCCCAAATGTTCTCCAGAATAGATCACGTATGAGGCCACAAGAAAAGCCTCAGTAAATTCAAGAAGATTGAATTGTATCAAGCAGCTTCTCAGAGCACAGTGGTATGAAACTAGAAATCAATTACATGAGGAAAACTTAAAAAATCCACAAATATATAGAGGTTAAACAACATGCTGTAAATAATCGAGGGATCAATGAACAAATCAAAGAAGAAATCAAGCAAGAATTGGAAACATATGAAAACAAAAATACAACATTTAAAATATGTGCAATGCCACAAAAATGATTCTCAGAGGGAAGTATATAGTAATACAGGCCTATCTCAAGCACCAAGATCAATCCCAAACAAATAGTCTAAACTTACAACTAACTAAAGAAAATAGAAAAAGAATAAATGAAACCCAGAGTTAGAGAAGGAGGGACATAATAAAGATCAATGAAACCAAGAGCTGGTTCTTTGAGAAGGTAACACAGACAAATCAGTAGTCAGACTTATCAAGAAAAAAAGAGAAAGGACACAAATAAGAAAAATCAGAAACGAAAAAGTAATAGTTACAACTGACACCACAGAAATACAAAGAATTATTAGAGAATTCTATGAAAAATTGTATGCCAATAAATAGGACAACCTAGAAGAAATGGACAACTTCCTTGAAAAATATAACCTTCTGAGACTGACTCAGGAAGAAGCAGATAATCTGAACAGACCAATTACCAGTAACAAAATTGAATTGGCAATCAAAAAACTCCCAAGAAATAAAAGTTGAGGTCCAGATGGCTTCACAACTAAATTATAACAAACATTTAAAGAATAGCTAAAACCCATCCTTCTTAAAGTATTCCAAAAAGTAGAAGAGGAGAGAATATTTCAAAACTCATTCTATGAGGCCAGCATCACTCTAATACCACAACCAGACAAAGGCACTACAAAACAAGAAAAGTATAGACCAATATCCCTTATGAATACAGATGCAAAAATCCTAAACAAAATATTAGCTAACCAAATTCAAAAATACATCAAAAAGGCCATCAATCATGACTAATTGAAATTTATTCCAGGGATGCAAGGATGGTACAAAGTTCATAAATCAATCATTGTGATATACCACATTAACAAAATGATAAAAACCATATGATCATCTCAGGAGATGCTGAAAAAGCATGACAAAATTCAACATTCTTTCATGATAAAAACTCTCCACCAAATGAATATAGGGAGTATATACCTCAACATAATAAAGGCCATATATAATAAACCCATAGCCAACTTCATACTTAATAGCAAAAAGTTGAAATCTTTTCCTTTAAAGTCAGGAACACCACAAGGATGCCCACTCTCAATACTTTTATTCAACACAATACTGGAGGTCCTGACATGGCAATCAGGTAACAGAAAGAGATAAAAGGCATCCAAACTGGTAAGAAAGAAATTAAACTATCATTATTTGCAAATTACATGATATTATACATAGAAAACCCTAAAGAATCCACCAAAAACAACTATAACTAATAACTGGATTCAGCAAAGTTTCAGGTAAAAATTAATACACAGAAATCTGTTGCATTCCTGTATACTAAAAACAAACTAGCAGAAAGAGAAATCAGGAAACCAACTCCATCTACAATTGTATCAGAAAGAAAAAACTACCTAGGAATAAACCTAACCAAAGAGGTAAAAGACCTATACTCTGAAAACTATTAGACACTCATGAGGAAAATTAAAGAAGACACCAATAAATGGAAACCTATCACATGCACATGGATAGGAAGAATTAATATTGTCAAAATGGCCATCCTGCCCAAAGCAATTTAGAGATTCAATGCAATCACTATCAAAATAACAACGGCACTCTTCAGTGAACTAGAACAAATAGTTCTAAAATTCATATGGAACCACAAAAGTACCTGAATAGCCAAAACAATCCTGAGAAAGAAGAACAAAGCTGGGGGGATTATGCTCCCTGACTTCCAGCTCTGCTACAAAGCTACAGTAATCAAAACAATTTGGTACTGGCACAAGACCCATGGATGAATGGAACAGAATAGAGAGCCCTGATATAAACCTGTGCATCTATGGCCCACTAATATATGATAAAGGAGACATGAATATACAATGGAGAAAAGAGCTCCTCTTCAAGAACTGGTATTGGCAAAACTGGACAGCTACATGTAAGAAAATGAAACTGGATCACTGTCTAACTCTATACACAAAAGTAAACTTGAAATGGATCAAAGACCTGAATGTAAGTCATGAAACCATAAAACTCATAGAAGAAAACAGACAAAAATCTCTTGAATATAACCATGAGCAACTTTTTCTTGGACTCATGTCTTCAGGGAAGAGAAACAAAGTAAAAAATGAATAAGTGGGACTACATCAAACTAAAAAGCTTCTGTACAGCAAAGGACACCATCAGCAAAACAAAAGGCATCCTACAGTATGGAAGAATATATTCATAAATGATAAGGGGTTAACATCCAAAATACAGAAAAGAACTCATATGCCTCAACACCCAAAAAACAAATAACCCAATTAAAAAATGGGCAGAGGGCCTGAACAGACAATTCTCCAAAAAAGAAATACAAATGGCCAACAGGCACATGAAAAGATTCTCCATGTTATTAAACATGAGGGAAATGCAAATTAGAACCACAATGCAATAACACCTCACACCAGTTGGAATGGCCACTATCCAAATGGCAATAAATAACAAGTGTTGGTGAGGATGTGAAGTAATAGGACCCCACCTCCACTGTTGATGGGAATGCAAATTGGTGTAGCCACTGTGGAAAGCAGTATGGATGTTCCTCAAAACACTATAAATAGAAATACCATTTGAACCTGTAATTGGCTCCTAGGAATTTACCCAAAGAAAACAAAATCCCTGAGTTGAAAAGACATGTGCCCCATATGTTTATAGCCACACTATTTGCAATAGCCAAGATATGGAAGCAACCTAAGTGTCCCTAAATAGATAAATAGATAAAGACTATGTGGTACGTATACACAATGGAATGTTTTTCAACCATAGAAAGAAAATAAATCCTCCCATTTGCAACAACATGGATGGATCTAGAGGGTATTATACTCAGTGAAATAAGCCATGTGGAGAAGGACAGATATTGTATGATTTCACTCATTTTTGGAATATAAAAACAAAGCAAAACAGAAGGAACAAAACAGGAGTAAACTCATAGAAACTGAGAAGTGACTAGTGCTTAACAATGGTAGGAGTTGGGAAACATAGTAGGGTGAATGGGATAAAGGGGCAGAATAATTCTCAATCACAGTATGAGCAGGTCACGGGGACAGTAGTCCAGCATGTAGAGTATAGTCAATGATTCTGTAACATCTTTCTATGTTGATAAATAGTGATGCATTAGAGGGATTGAGGATTTAATAATATGGGCAACTATTGAACCACTGTGTTGTATATTTGAATCCAACATAAGATTGTATATTAAAGATACCTCAATAAAAAAAAAATGAAAGAAAGAATAAAAGAATCTTAAAAAAAAAAAAAGGGCCAGGAGGTAGTAGTCTTCTTTTGGGGAACTTCCTGCTCGCACCCCTCTGCTCTCTCAGGGGCACTGTCTCTCCCCACCTTATGCACAGGGAGAGGTATTGGTGGGGGGGTGTTTGCTTGCCTCTGGCAGAGAAGGGGTGTTCAGGGACTTCCCCTCCCTGAAGTCATATGGCAGCCCCTCAATACACGTGGAGAGAAGCACCTAGAAGGTGGCTGGTCTGAATTAGGATGCACTGGCAGTGTAAAATAGAGTGAATTTCAAAGACACAGTTTTTTAAAAAGGTAAAATGTTTCATTAGTAATTTTATATTGATTACACACTAAAATGATACATAATATTTTGGATATATTTGGTTAAGTAAGTTATATTATCACAGTCAATTTCATCTGTTTCTTTGTTTTTCTTTCATGTGATTACTGGAAAATTTAAAACTACAGGCATGGCTCACATCCTGTTTCTACCACTGCCTTAAAGGATTACCTCCCTTTTGAAAGCTCAGGCTCAGTCTTCAAACAACCAGAGGCCAGGAAAGCTATGGAATCTGAAATTTCAAAAGAATTTGTCATTTTATTCTTTCCGTTTGTGAATAAAGGATTTATTAAGGCTCTTTACCCCAACATATCCTTAAATTTAAGGTTTAATATTAAAAATAAAAGAGATTCATTTCAGTATCATGCTAGTATTTGACACTGTTTTGCATGGGGTTGCAGAAGCAGTATGAAGACACTGTCTTTAGTTCCAGACCTTTACTACTTGAGAGCCTCTCAGGGACTGGCTGCAGGTCCTCTATTTCCATTTTGCATAATTTCTCTTCCTTCAGTGTGATTAGGAAGTAAGGCTGAAACTAAGTTTGAGGATCTCAGAAACCAAAGGGTTTCTCTTCCTGTGGTTTACCAGCATTTTCAGTTTCTAACATCAGAAATACCAACTGCAGGCCACAGCCGAGAAAAATAACACGATGAATTGAGTCTGGAGCGCCTTGGCACCTAATTTTCACAGGCATGTGCATTACGAAAAGGGAACTTGAGTTCCAACAATTCTGAAAGTGCCCGACACGTCATCCACACCGAGCTTTGCACTGTGACAGGGTCCAGCCTCATCACGTTGCTAAAATGGGACGTGTGTGCTGGACCCAGGGTGGCAGGGCTGCCAAGCTGTGAGGCTTCACAGAAACCCTAAATCTTAACACCCGTCAGTGAAAGCAGGCATGCTGGCCAAGGCAGCTGAGGCCAGGCCACTTGCTGCTTTCTCTTTCCCTGTAAACATTTTCAGGGAGAAAAGCCTGGCTTCCACAGAAGAGTGTTGGGGTGGCTGCTCGGGGCTGTGACTGAATTCCACAGGAATAAAGCAGATGAAATCCACATTTTAACTGTCAACAAATGTGTCACTGAAAAACTTCCAGATCTGCAAATCCATGTAAACATTAATCATCCCAGAAATCTGAAGGAAATGATAAAGAAAATGATAAAGTCACGTACATCCTGCTTTTTCTTCTGTCCCTGCTTTGTAAACATCTGAAGTTCTTTGGTACAGATACTCTTTTTTTTAAAATTAAAGTATCATAGATATACAATCTTATGAAAGTTTCACATGAACAACATTGTGGATTCAACATTCACCCATATTATCAAGTCCTCACCACCCCCCTTCCCCCCATTGCGGTCACTGTCTATTAGTGTAGTAAGACGCTATCAAGTCATTACTTGTCTTCGTGCTTTACTGCCTTCCCCATGACCTCCCTATATTGTGATTGCCCCTTAATCCCTTCATCCCTCCCTCCCCACCTATCCTTCCCAGCCCCTCCCCTTTGGAAACCACTAGTCCTTTCTTGGAGTCTGTGAGTCTGCTGCTATTTTGTTCCTTCAGTTTTGCTTTGTTCTTTTATGCCACGGATGAGTGAAATCATTTGGCACTTGTCTTTCTCCACCAGTACAGACACTCTTTATGAGAAAAAAAGAAAAAGAAAAACTCCCACTGATAGCAATGTGAACAATTTACTATTTTAAAATTAGTTTTCATTTCTTTATTTTGTTGGCATTGTTATTTATTGTAATTTCTTGGTATATTTATTTGTTGGTATTTCCTTTTAGTACTAACTTTAAAGAAATGAAAGATATATAGTTCTACAGCACAGATATTGCACTTTTTGTAAAAACTCTGAATGTGAAAAGCTTCATTTTTTTCAACTATTAACAACAATTGCAACTTTCCTTTCCTTATAAAGATGGAAAATAAATAATAAATATTATCCTCATAAGATGGTAGGTCCCTCGAAGGCAGGGACAGGGAGATAGCCTCTCTGGTCTTAGCACAATGTCTGGCATACAGCAGGCACTTAATTAAGAAGTCGTTGGTTGAATAGATGAATACTTCAAATGGACAAGAAGGCCAAATACAGGTAAGGTCCACGCCTGGTGCTGTGGACATCCACGAGCAGCCACCTGTACTCCTCGCCTGCTTGAGAATGAGCCTTGCTTGCTCTCCAGCCCCAGAGCAATGCCCCAGCTGTGAGTCTGGGATTTTTCTCACCTGCTGTTTGCTTCATCACCCTCTCCCTTTCCCCCAGCCTGTACCTAAGCTGTCCTTCCACCTTTTATTCTGTGTTTCTCTGCTGTTCGTTGTTCATTCTTTTCAACCAGCTCTCCCCTCCCTCCTGCCCCTTATTCTCCATCTCCCTCCTGCTGTATCTCTTTCCTTCACTGGTTTTTGTCCCCTTTCCTCAGAAAATAATTCTACTACCCTTGGCCGCATTTGCATTCACTTGGGAATCAAAAATTCACCCTACTGCTTAGTATTCCAGTTTTAGAAAAGTCAGTCACAGACTGGAATGAGAACCAGTCCCATCCACTAGAGATCTGGGAAGTCATCTGAGAATCCTTAGGACCTCCCGAGAAATCTTAATCTTTCTATTTCCTTCTAATTAAGAGACTTTTCCTAAAGCATCAGCATTCAAGATAAAAATATTTTCAATTATTATGCCAGCCATGAAAAGATGCTGACAAATGCTACAACTTGGATGGACCTTGAAAACATAATGCTGAGAGAAAGAAGCCAATCACAAGTCTAAGTATTATATGACTCCATCATGTGAACTGTCCAGAAAGACAAATCTATAAAGACAAAAAGGAGATTCATGGTTGCTTCTGGGCAGGGGATGAGGACGGGGGACAGGATGGTGATGGTCAAGGGCATTTTTTTCTGAGGTGATGAAAATGCTCTAACATTGACTGTGTGCTGGTGGCACATATCTGTGAATATACTAAAACCCATTAAAGTGTATGCTTTACACGAGTGAATTGTATGGTAAGTGGATTGTATCTCAGAAAAGCTGTTTAAAATTTTTAAGAGTCATGAACTATTTTAAACACACAAAATAATATATGCGATATAAGAAAAATAAACAGCCCGTACCTGTCACCTGCTTAATAAATAAAATTTTACCACTATCTCTGAAACCACCTTCATGGCCCTTCAGATACAACCCTTTGCCTCCTGGGGAATCATTCATTTGAAGTTTTTAGGAAAAGCATTATTCCTTTGATTTTCATTATAGTTTTACTGCATATGTATCTCTACATAGTATACTACCTCATAAGTTTTTCAGCTTTTTATAAATGTGCAATATATACTTCTACAACTTCGGTTTCTCATTCAACATTGTATCTTTTGAGAGCCTGTCTTGCCAATGGGTTTCAGCCCCGGGCAAGTTCACTATGGATTCAATGTGACCAAAGAAATGACAGAATGTTCTTGGGGTGAAAGGGTTATACCCAACTTTATTTCCAAGGTGGCAGGTCAATCACTAAAATCCCGCCCACTCAGAGTAAGTCTGCGTGCAGCAGGCTGGTCTCTGAATTGGGCCTCTCTGCCTGCACAGCCATCTCAGTCTCTGTCCTCGGTGCCGCCACCACTTCAGGCTCTGCTCTCCTGCAGCCTTGCAGCTGTGCCACCATGTCGCCCAGAGCACTGGGCAGAGCACTCTACATAGAGTCAATAACAGTGTATTGAGGGGCGGAAGATGGCGGCGTGAGTAGAGCAGCGGAAATCTCCTCCCAAAACAGCATATATCTGTGAAAATATAACAAAGACAACCCTTCCTAGAATAAAGACCAGAGGACACAGGACAATATCCAGACCACATCCGCACCTGAGAGAACCCAGCGCCTCGCGAAGGGGGTAAGATACAAGCCCCGGCCCCGCGGGAGCCGAGCGCCCCTCCCCCCAGCTCCCGGCGGGAGAAGAGCAGGCAGAGCGGGAGGGAGACGGAGCCCAGGACTGCCGAACACCCAGCCCCCGCCATCCGGGCCAGAGTGCACACACAGTACGTGCACGGGGGGCCCTGGATGCTAGAGAAACAGGGCAGCAACAACAGTGAGCGGGCACCGGAGGACATAAGAAAAGCGAGTGACCAATTTTTTTTTTTTTCTGTTTTGTTTTGGAGAGCGCTTTTTGGAAGTCTTAAAGGGATAGGGACCCCAATACTAGGGAAACAGGGCAGCAAGACTGGTGACCAGAGGCCTGAGGCTGGCACCGAAGAATAAAGAAAAACGAACGACCACCTTTTTTTTTTTTTTTAATTAAAAAATTTTTTTTTCTTTTTTTTTTTTCTTTTGGTGGGCGTTATTTTGTTTTGGCGGGTGCTTTTTGGAAGTCTTAAAGGGGCAGGGAGGGACACTTAATCCAGAGGTAGGGAATCCGGGATCTCAGGGCACCCTAACCCCTGGGCTGCAGGGAGCAGGGAGGCCCCTTACGGAGATAAATAGCCTCCCAGCAGCTCCTGCTCCAACGCGACTCCACCACTTTGGAGTAGCTGCCCGAGCCAGGCCACGCCCACAGCAACAGCGGAGATTAACTCCATAGCAGCCGGGCAGGAAGCAGAAGCCCTGTCTGCGCGCAGCTGCCCAGCACAAGCCACTAGAGGTCGCTGTTCTCCCAGGAGAGGAGGGCCACAAACCAACAAGAAAGGAAGTCCTTCCAGCCGTCACTCGTCCCAGTTCTGCAGACTATTCCTATCACCATGAAAAGGCAAAGCTACAGGCAGACAAAGATCACAGAGACAACACCAGAGAAGGAGACAGACCTAACCAGTCTTCCTGAAAAAGAATTCAAAATAAGAATCATAAACATGCTGACAGAGATGCAGAGAAATACGCAAGAGAAATGGGATGAAGTCCGGAGGGAGATCACAGATGCCAGAAAGGAGATTGCAGAAATGAAACAAACTCTGGAAGGGTTTATAAGCAGAATGGATAGGATGCAAGAGGCCATTGATGGAATTGAAACCAGAGAACAGGAACGCATAGAAGCTGACATAGAGACAAAAGGATCTCCAGGAATGAAACAATATTAAGAGAACTGTGTAACCAATCCAAAAGGAACAATATCCGTATTATAGGGGTCCCAGAAGAAGAAGAGAGAGGAAAAGAGATGGAAAGTATCTTAGAAGAAATAATTGCTGAAAACTTCCCCACACTGGGAGAGGAAGTAATCGAACAGACCACGGAAATACACAGAACCCCCAACAGAAAGGATCCAAGAAGGGAAACACCAAGACACATTATAATTAAAATGGCAAAGATCAAGGACAAGGAAAGAGAGTTAAAGGCAGCTAGAGAGAGAAAGGTCACCTATAAAGGGAAACCCATCAGGCTAACGTCAGATTTCTCAACAGAAACCCTACAGGCCAGAAGAGAATGGCATGATATATTTAATACAATGAAACAGAAGGGCCTTGAACCAAGGATACTGTATCTAGCACGACTATCATTCAAATATGACGGTGGGATTAAACATTTCCCAGACAAACAAAAGCTGAGGGAATTTGCTTTCCACAAACCACCTCTACAGAACATCTTACAGGGACTGCTCTAGATGGGAGCACTCCTAGAAAGAGCACAGCACAAAACACCCAACATATGAAGAATCGAGGAGGAGGAACAAGAAAGGAGAGAAGAAAAGAATCTCCAGACAGTGTATATAAAAGCTCAATAAGTGAGCTAAGTTAGGCAGTAAGATACTAAAGAGGCTAACCTTGAACCTTTGGTAACCACAAATTTAAAGCCTGCAATGGCAATAAGTACATATCTTTCAATAGTCACGCTAAATGTTAATGGGTTGAATGCACCAATCAAAAGACACAGAGTAACAGAATGGATAAAAAAGCAAGACCCATCCATATGCTGCTTACAAGAAACTCACCTCAAACCCAAAGACATGTACAGACTAAAAGTCAAGGGATGGAAAAACATATTTCAAGCAAACAACAGTGAGAAGAAAGCAGGAGTTGCAGTACTAATATCAGACAAAATAGACTTCAAAACAAAGAAAGTAACAAGAGATAAAGAAGGACACTACATAATGATAAAGGGCTCAGTCAAACAAGAGGATATAACCATTCTAAATATATATGCACCCAACACAGGAGCACCAGCATATGTGAAACAAATACTAACAGAACTAAAGGGGGATATAGACTGCAATGCATTCATTCTAGGAGACTTCAACACACCACTCACCCCAAAGGATAGATCCACTGGGCAGAAAATAAGTAAGGACACGGAAGCACTGAACAACACAGTAGAGCAGATGGACCTAATAGACATCTATAGAACTCTACATCCAAAAGCAGCGGGATATACATTCTTATCAAGTGCACATGGAACATTCTCCAGAATAGACCACAAACTAGGCCACAAAAAGAGCCTCAGAAAATTCCAAAAGATTGAAATCCTACCAACCAACTTTTCAGACCACAAAGGCATAAAACTAGAAATTGTACAAAGAAAGCAAAGAGGCTCACAAACACATGGAGGCTTAACAACACGCTCCTAAATAATCAATGGATCAATGACCAAATCAAAATGGAGATCCAGCAATATATGGAAACAAATGACAACAACAACACTAAGCCCGAACTTCTGTGGGACACAGCAAAAGCAGTCTTAAGAGGAAAGTATATAGCAATCCAAGCATATTTAAGAAAGGAAGAGCAATCCCAAATGAATGGTCTAATGTCACAATTATCGAAATTGGAAAAAGAAGAACAGATGAGGCCTAAGGTCAGCAGAAGGAGGGACATAATAAAGATCAGAGAAGAAATAAATAAAATTGAGAGGAATAAAACAATAGCAAAAATCAATGAAACCAAGAGCTGGTTCTTCGAGAAAATAAACAAAATAGATAAGCCTCTAGCCAGACTTATTAAGAAGAAAAGAGAGTCAACACAAATCAACAGTATCAGAAACGAGAAAGGAAAAATCACGACGGACCCCACGGAAATGCAAATAATTATTGGAGAATACTATGAAAACCTATATGCTAACAAGCTGGGAAACCTAGGAGAAATGGACAACTTCCTAGAAAAATATAACCTTCCAAGATTGACCCAGGAAGAAACAGAAAATCTAAACAGACCAATTACCAGCAATGAAATTGAAGTGGTAATCAAAAAACTACCAAAGAACAAAACCCCCAGGCCAGATGGATTTACCTCGGAATTTTATCAGACATACAGGGAAGACATAATACCCATTCTCCTTAAAGTTTTCCAAAAAATAGAGGAGGAGGGGGTACTCCCAAACTCATTCTATGAAGCTAACATCACCCTAATACCAAAACCAGGCAAAGACCCCACCAAAAAAGAAAACTACAGACCAATATCCCTGATGAACGTAGATGCAAAAATACTCAACAAAATATTAGCAAACCGAATTCAAAAATACATCAAAAGGATCATACACCATGACCAAGTGGGATTCATCCCAGGGATGCAAGGATGGTACAACATTCGAAAGTCCATCAACATCATCCAACACATCAACAAAAAGAAAGATAAAAACCACATGATCATCTCCATAGATGCTGAAAAAGCATTTGACAAAGTTCAACATCCATTCATGATAAAAACTCTCAGCAAAATGGGAATAGAGGGCAAGTACTTCAACATAATAAAGGCCATCTATGATAAACCCACAGCCAACATTATATTGAACAGCGAGAAGCTGAAAGCATTTCCGCTGAGATCGGGAACTAGACAGGGATGCCCACTCTCTCCACTGTTATTTAACATAGCACTGGAGGTCCTAGCCACGGCAATCAGACAAAATAAAGAAATACAAGGAATCCAGATTGGTAAAGAAGAAGTTAAACTGTCACTATTTGCAGATGACATGATACTGTACATAAAAAACCCTAAAGAATCCACCCCAAAACTACTAGAAATGATATCGGAATACAGCAAAGTTGCAGGACACAAAATCAACACACAGAAATCTGTGGCTTTTCTATATACTAACAATGAACCAACAGAAAGAGAAATCAGGAAAACAACTCCATTCACAATTGCATCAAAAAAAATAAAATACCTAGGAATAAACCTAACCAAAGAAGTGAAAGACTTATACTCTGAAAACTACAAGTCACTCTTAAGAGAAATTAAAGGGGACACTAACAGATGGAAACTCATCCCATGCTCGTGGCTAGGAAGAATTAATATCGTCAAAAAGGCCATCCTGCCCAAAGCAATATACAGATTTGATGCAATCCCTATGAAACTACCAGCAACATTCTTCAATGAACTGGAACAAATAATTCAAAAATTCATATGGAAACACCAAAGACCCCGAATAGCCAAAGCAATCCTGAGAAAGAAGAATAAAGTAGGGGGGATCTCACTCCCCAACTTCAAGCTCTACTATAAAGCCATAGTAATCAAGACAATTTGGTACTGGCACAAGAGCAGAGCCACAGACCAATGGAACAGACTAGAGAATCCAGACATTAACCCAGACATATATGGTCAATTAATATTTGATAAAGGAGCCATGGACATACAATGGCGAAATGACAGTCTCTTCAACAGGTGGTGCTGGCAAAACTGGACAGCTACATGTAGGAGAACGAAACTGGACCATTGTCTAACCCCATATACAAAAGTAAACTCAAAATGGATCAAAACCTGAATGTAAGCCATGAAACCATTAAACTCTTGGAAGAAAACATAGGCAAAAACCTCTTAGACATAAACATGAGTGACCTCTTCTTGAACATATCTCCCCAGGCAAGGAAAACAACAGCAAAAATGAGTAAGTGGGACTATACTAAGCTGAAAAGCTTCTGTACAGCAAAAGACACCATCAATAGAACAAGAAGGATCCCTACAGTATGGGAGAATATATTTGAAAATGACACATCCGATAAAGGCTTGACGTCTAGAATATATAAGGAGCTCACATGCCTCAACAAACAAAAAACAAATAACCCAATTAAAAAATGGGCAGAGGAACTGAACAGACAGTTCTCCAAAAAAGAAATACAGATGGCCAACAGACACATGAAAAGATGCTCCACATCGCTAATTATCAGAGAAATGCAAATTAAAACTACAATGAGGTATCACCTCACACCAGTAAGGATGGCTGCCATCCAAAAGACAAACAACAACAAATGTTGGCGAGGCTGTGGAGAAAGGGGAACCCTCCTACACTGCTGGTGGGATTGTAAGTTAGTTCAACCATTATGGAAAGCAGTATGGAGGTACATCAAAATGCTCAAAACAGACTTACCATTTGACCCAGGAATTCCACTCCTAGGAATTTACCCTAAGAACGCAGCAATCTAGTTTGAGAAAGACAGATGCACCCCTATGTTTATCACAGCACTGTTTACAATAGCCAAGAATTGGAAGCAACCTAAATGTCCATCGATAGATGAATGGATAAAGAAGATGTGGTACATATGCACAATGGAATACTACTCAGCCATAAGAAAAGGGCAAATCCAATCATTTGCAGCAACATGGATGGAGCTGGACGGTATTATGCTCAGTGAAACAAGCCAAGTGGAGAAAGAGAAATACCAAATGATTTCACTTATCTGTGGAATATAAGAACAAAGGAAAAACTGAAGGAACAAAACAGCAGCAGAATCACAGAACTCAAGAATGGACTAACAGGTACCAAAGGGAAAGGGACTGGGGAGGATGGGTGGGTAGGGAGGGATAAGGGGGGGAGAAGTAGGGGGGCATTAAGATTAACATGCATGGGGGGATAGGAGAAAAGGGAGGGCTGTACAACACAGAGAAGGCAAGAAGTGATTCTACAACATTTTGCTATGCTGATGGACAGTGACTGTAAAGGGGTTTATAGAGGAGACCTGGTATAGGGGAGAGCCTAGTAAACATAATATTCGTCATGTAAGTGTAGATTAGTGATACCAAAAACAAAGCAAAAAAAAAAAAGGGCAGTTCCTGTGTGGTAACCTCCAACGAGTTCTACACAAGGGTATAAAGGGCATATAAAAGTGTAGGCAAAGGGTCTGTTTGTGTTTATACAGAGGATCAAAGCCTAATTGGGCTACCCCGAAAATGAACTAAGATACGATATGAAAAAGAACTTCCAACATCTGCACTCTCTGGAAGACTCATGCCAGAAGATGATCATCAAAATACCCCAACAAAGATCCACGCACTGCTACAGCTGTAGATGCACTCATTCCCCCAGTTCCTGGACTTGCCATGGGAATGAGGAAGGAGATATCTAAGCTGGCCTGTGCATACAGTAAAACAACAAATTTGACTGGATCTATACTGTTGGAACTCAACCAAGAATTAGGAGAAGTGCAAATTGTAGCGCTCCAAAGTCTTACAACTACAGACTATTTACTGTTAAAAGAACATATGGCATGTGAACAGTCCCCAGGAATGGGTTGTTTTAATTTGTCTGATTTCTCTCAGACTGTTCAAGTTCAGTTGGACAATATCCACCATATCATAGATAAGTTTTCACAAATGCCTAAGGTGCCTTAATGGTTTTCTTGGTTTCACTGGAGATGGCTGGTAATTACAGATATGCTTTGGTTATGTAACTATACTCCTATTATGTTAATGTGTGTGCGCAATTTAAGTAGTAGCTTAAAATCTATACATGCTGAAGTTACTCTACAAGAAGATTTGTCAAAGAAATAATCAATCTTCCCATGTTTTCTTCCGCCTGCTACTTCTATAGCTTTTCTTCTTCCTTCCTAATTACAACCCTTAAATAGAATTCATGCCTCATATCAAATTTACCGAGTATCATAATTCTTCCAAGTGGTAAAGATACCTCAAGACAAATGCTGGGCATAGAAGCCACAGGGCATAAATATGCAAAGAAGTAAAAAGCTAACCTTTTCAAACAATAAGGCTTCCCTCTCACTTACCAACTTCACATTTCCCTGTATGGCCCCGGAAGATGACTGGTTAGCCAGAGACGGGTAAGATTCCTCAAGGGAGGAACAACCTAAGACAGGCACAGTCGCAGGGGGGCCATCAGGTGAGAAATTGGGGATCAACAGAGGTGAGGCTTAGAACCTCAGCCCCCCTGTTCTGAGAGAAATCTTCTGCATACGTGGATGTTTTATTGCCCTGGTCTAGCTTGGATTAACACATAGTCTACAGGCACACACCTGATCATCTACATTTGCTCTCTTACAACACTAAACTATGTTTTCTACCTTTATCTTGTACCTACCTACCACTTCAGCATTTTATTAAAAATAATAATAATAAAGAGAGAAATGTGGTATCCACATATAAATCAAGTATAAAAACCAAATGAGTATTCATATTTGAACTGACTGTTTAGAGTTCATAATGCATGAGCAAAACCGAAATTTTCTGTGATGACTGCCCTTGTACTGTTCACTATGTAACTTATTCATTATGTAAGAATTTGTTCTACATGTAAGAACTTGTTTGTTATGCCTCAGAAGATTGGAGACTGACGAAAATTAGGCTTGGGGTGGATTAATGATTGTGCATTGAACATTGACTCCCCTATATAGAATTTTATTGTCGTTAACAACCATTTGATCAATAAATATGAGAGATGCCCTCACAAAAAAAAAAAAAAAAAGGACAGACTTCCAATGGTAAAATAAATAAGTAACCGGGATGTAATGTATAGCATAAGGAATATAGTCAAGATATTGTAACAGCTTGGTATGGTGATAGCTGGAACCTAGAATTATGTATATAAATGTTCTACCACTGTGTTTTACACTTGAAACTAATGTAATACTGTGCGTCAACTACCCTTCAATAAAAAATAATTATTTAAAAAAAAAACAAAAACAAAAACAAAAAAAACAGTGTATTGCCCACACATGTGTAGTGAGCTAGCTGACCAGGGCCAGGTGAGAATCCCGGCCATAGAAACCTTCACTTTATCCACAGAGCCTTTCACATTTTCAAGAGTTTCTTGCACAGAAATGCTTCATTCTAGGTATTTGAAGTTTCTGGATAGCTAAGATTTAAATTTTTTATGTACCAATTTACTTCTAAATATATGTTTTTAAGTTTAAACAAACTGAAAGAATGAGCTTTATAAAAAATTTCAACTATTTCCAAATTTTCTTCCAAACTGGTTTATGAACATATGTGGTGGAGCTTTAATCAGACTGTACAACTGTTGTGTTCTGCTTTTTCTCCCCAGCTTTACTGAGATATAGTTGACATATAACAGTGGGTTGTGTTCTGCTTTTAAAATACTTCATTTGTCCCTCCTACACTGCTAGTGGGAATGTAAATTAGTGCAACCATTGTGGAAAGCGGTATGGAGGTTCCTCAAAAAACTAAAACTAGAAATACCATTTGACCCAGGAATCCCACTCCTAGGAATTTACCCTAAGAATGCAGCAGCCCAGTTTGAAAAAGACAGATGCACCCCTATGTTTATCACAGCACTATTTACAATAGCCAAGATATGGAAGCAACCTAAGTGTCCATCAGTAGATGAATGGGTAAAGAAGAGGTGGTACATATACACAATGGAATATTATTCAGCCATAAGAAGAAAACAAATCCTACCATTTGCAACAACATGGATGGAGCTAGAGGGTATTATGCTCAGTGAAATAAACCAGGCGGAGAAAGACAACTACCAAATGATTTCACTCATCTGTGGAGTATAAGAACAAAGAAAAACCTGAAGGAACAAAACAGTAGCAGAATCACAAAACCCAAGAAAGGACTAACAGTTCCAAAAGGGAAAGGGACTGGGGAGGATGGGTGGGAAGGGAGGGAGAAGGTGGGGAAGAAGAAAGGGGGCCTTACGATTAGCATGTATAATGTGTGGGGGTCACGGGGAGGGCTGTGCAACACAGAGAAGACAAGTAGTGATTTTACAGCATCTCAGTACACTGATGGACAGTGACTGTGAAGGGGTATGTGGGGGGGACTTGGTGAAGGGGGGAGTATAGTAAACGTGATGTTCCTCATGTAATTGCAGATTAATGATACCAAAAAAAACACTTCATTTGTACACTTTCATGTATTGACATAACGCACATAGTTGCCATTTTTCATAGGTTTTTGTACTTCACCGATTTCCAACCAGTCAGAAGGAGAACGGCCGAGGAGAGGATATGAAGCAGGCTTGCTCTGAACCCTTACCAGGAACACTGGGTTTCAAGTCCTTCCATGGGGTGGATCACATATTCTTCTTGGGGGCCATTAATTTTTTCCATTGCAGCTGCTGGATCCAGTTGCCACTCTGCCTGCCATCAGAGAGCAGTTCTGATCTGTACGCCAACACTCATCTGTTTGTGGTGGCTGCTTGGAGCCCTGTACTGGGAAGGACCTTGAGGTCAAGTTCAGGCTGGACAGGGGACGGCCTCTGATCTATGACAGGTGTCTGCAATAGTTAGAGCTGCCAGCATGCCTTTATTGCTGCTCCCGCTTGTATGGAGATGATATTAACTGATTTCAGGGTGGTGGAACATTACCAAGTCACTCCAAGACCTTTTCAGTTGGAGAGCTCTCTCTTTTCACCAACACAGCATACAGATAGATACAGTATATTTGAATGTATATTAATAGACACTGTAATTGTGCTTTGGATTTGCACTCTGTCCCAGGCATTAATTTATGTAAAAGAATATTCTAACATTTTCAAGGAGTTGAGCTTCTTTAAATTCTGTTGTTGTATTTCTTATATTATTAGTATAAAATTCTTGTCATTTTAAATATTAAGTATATTTTGTGTTTTTAGAATATGACCAAGGGTATTTTTATTTCTTTGCAAGTCTGTGGGAGTTTTTAAAAATTTGTTTTGCTACTCCATGCTTTTGGGTATATATATGTGTATACATACAGGTCAGTTATGTTTTGGTTCCTGTGCTTTGCTTTTCTTCTCCTTTTTTCAGCCACTTCTGGTCCTTCATTGTCTCTTAAGACTTTTCCATGCTCCATGCTGTAGATTCTATGATCTAATATCTGTTTGTCAGTTAAGACCACTTTCAGTTCCAGATACCAGAAACTCTGACACACACAATGGTCTGAACAAGCAAGGGTAGGCGATGAGGGCACCGAGGCAGGCAGGCCATCTAGGAGCACATCCCATATTCTTTACATTTTCAAGAGATCAGCTGGATACCGAGTGGAGGACACTGTAGGAGGGAACGACAGTAAGCAGAGAGCCGGTTAGGAGGCTGTGTTTGGAAGCGGACCAGAAAGAGAGGAAGGTGGCTGAAACAGGTTGTGGAAATGGAGACAGCAAGAAGAGACTGCACCCAGGACGCACGCTGCAGGCAGAGCGTCTTCCCCTTGGGAAGAGGCCCCGGGCCTGGCGGCTTGCAGCAGAGATGGTACTGAAAGCTGTGAGACTGTGAGGGATCACTCTGAGGAGAGCACGCAGACGGGAAAGAGAAGGAGTGAGGATCATGAGTGACCTGATGCGGGGGGAGAGGCAGAATTAGAGTAAGGTCGGGGGGAATCCAGGAGAGAGGGGGTCTCGAAAATCCAGAGGGAAGTGTTTCAAGGAGCGACTTAAAATGTATCCGGGGATTTGTTCTAATCAGGTAAGGTGGGACATGCCAACATGGAAATGACTGTCCTGAAGGAAACGGCTTTTAACTGAACAGCTCCCTACAATCAGGAGACATGTCAGGCCGGGCAGCCACAGGGGGCAGCATCTAGGGTGGTCAGGAGACAGAGGGAGCGAGGGGAAGCACCAGACAGAGCCTTTCCTGTGGGAAGTCATGGGCCAGGCAGGGTACACAGACCAAGCAGGGTTAGGACCGGCAAATTTCAATTATTTCAACAGGCTCTTGAGCGTAGGTACCTGTCTTTGAAGTTTGTAGGGCAGGATATTAGCCTGGAGTGTAGCAGCCCCGCAGAAGAGGGGTGGCAGGGTGCAGACACGGGATTAATTCACAGTAAAAGGCAAGCTCACAATACAAATTATTTCTAGGAGTACACCTCTAGGAATTAGCTAACCCTGGAAGGGGCAGGCCCTCCCTGGCCAGTGAGGTCCTAGATGCGAGAGCATCAGAAAATAAGAAAATACAGTTAATACAAGGAAGACGTGCTCAATTATATCATCTGTGTCAAATATGGCTATAAGACTGAGTGAGAGAAGAACAAAAACTTGGCCTTGAATTTGGCAAAATGGAAATCACTGGTAAAAGCCATTTCAGTGAAGCAGTGTGGAGGAAAGCTGGAATGGACTGTGCCGGGAGAGGACGCGAGGAGAGGCAGCCCTAGTGGAGCAGAGCAGCGGAATGGTGAATGCAGAGGAACCGGGGTCAAAGGATGTGTTTCTTTAATGCACAACATGAAAGCATATTTGTGTGCTGACTGAAATGACCCAGGAGGGAGACAGAAATGAATGACACTGGCAAGGGATCATTACAGAGAGAGAACTCCAGAACTCTGGGGAGATAGGCTGTAAGGACTCTTCAGCCGCACATTAGTTGAAGTTAAAGCTTTAATCTTTAAATAAATGAGATCTTGACTTACAATTCATAATCTAAGCACACCCCACAGAATATATCTTCTATGTACTGTTTCCCTGGAAGAATACCTCTGAGTTTTTGAATACCCAAACTGCAAAGCAGCTATTTACCTCTACATTTTTCAGCTGATGTAGTATAAATATATTTAATATTTAATATATTTAAAATATATTTAAATACACATATACAATTTATATTGTGTCTTCAAAACTTAATAACATTTTGGACTAAATGGCTTCAAAATTACACTATAGTCACTGCAAAACTCGGAGCATCGGTGAAGAAGGTGTATGCATCTGATGGTTGTCTAAAAGAGGCCACTGCTACTTAATTGTGAGGTGATCAAAAAGCAACGTTTTAAGCATATTACATTTTAATATATTGGTAACTTTTATCCATATTGTGATTTAAAAATTGGTAGTTTTTCAACTGATTTGCTATTCTTTAAAATTTTTCCTGGTTAAAATAATGACATACTACATTTTTCTTAGTTTTCCCTGAGATACACATTTCAGGCACAAGTTCCTGATGACGTGAACTGGCAAATAACTCTCCAGCCTTCTCTTAGTTTTGAATTTGTAAATTACTAAACTCCAGTTCTTCCGAAATTTACAGTAAAATTGATGCTCCAGGAAGTTGTACCACAAGCAGTGTGCTGTGTTGCATCCTCTCTGCACAGAACTGGGACTGTGTATACTTCAGTTTAAGATGTATGTATATGCAGTAGTTGGAGTTGATCTTAAAAATTGTGGAAAAATGAATTGTTACTATAACCTCCAACAGCAAAAAATTATTAACAAATTCGGAAGAGATTTTTAGAAAGAGACCTTAAAAGTGGTTCCGAAGGAGTCATTGTAGGGCACAAAACAGAAATTATGTATTACTTTCCTACACAAACTTCCTTTTGCAGGACCAATGGGGAACACAGAAGGGGGATTTATGCCAAGAGACAGCAGCTGGGAGGAAGAAAGGGAAAAATAGGCGGCTTGGAAAAATCAAGTTCCAGGTTTCCAGGTGTCAAGTATTTCCATTTCAGGCAGTGAATTGACCCCATAAGATTCTTCCAGGGATGCCAGTCCTCTTAGCCAGCCAGACCGCAAATCCAATTGTCTCCACTAGTACGGCCCTGCCGCACCGCGCATGCTCGCAGGGAAGACGCGGTGGGCGGGAAGGGGCGGGGCTAAGGGAAGAGAGGAACTGGTGGGGCGTGGAAAAGGGCGGGAGATGGGAAGGGGCGGGGCGCTAAGCTGGCTGGCGGCTTGCGCCGGGCAGAGCATGGCTACTCTTCGCAGGCTGCGAGAGGTACCCCGGCATTTGCTGGTCTGCGAGAAATCCAACTTCGGCCACGACAAGTCGCGCCACCGGCATCTTGTGGAGACGCACTATCACAATTACAGGGTGAGTCCGGCCGCCACGGGCCCGCCGATTCAAGCTCCATCCTCACCGGCTGGAGAAGTTTGGGGAGATCCGCGTTTTGCGCGGCGTGAGGGGCCCGCACTGCTGCGCGGAGGGGCGGGACCTCTTGCCGGGCATGCTGAGGTGTAGTCTCTTAACTGCCCCAAACCGGTAGCTTGTCGACATGCAGGACTACAACTCCCAGGATGCGCTGGGCGCGGGGACGGTGCCAGTCCCTCGGAAGGCGTGGCAGGGAAGTGTGCCTGGCCGCCTCCAAAGTTTGGGATTCTGGCTAACTGCTCGGGTCCTAGACCAGCCCGAGTGGATTGCATCCCATGGGGTCCGGTGTGAGAGGCTGGGTCGGGACTAGCGAATTAGGAGGGTGTGACGGCTGCGATGTGCAGCCGCGGGCCGGCTGCCGCTCGAGGCCAGAACCGCGCTCCGCCCCTTGATTTCTCCCGCCTCTTGCCTGCGCATCTTCTCCCAGCACCCTGTTGAGTCCAGACCCAGAAAGCGACTTATTTTTCTAAACTGGTTCAGTATCTGAGAAACTTTATGCCTTCCCTGCCGCCTTCTCCGGTCTCCAGCCAAAGTGCGCCATTTAGGCAGCTTTGGGGAAAAATTTCGCTGTGGTGGGTCTCCTCTTAAGCACAATTTAGGAGCTTTACGGGGTTGGTAACGCTGGCTGTTGCTTCGGGAAGATGTCACCCTCCCGGGGCTCCTTTTTCCGCAGATGTGGAAAGTAATCAGTGAGGTTAATTATTGGTTTACCCAGCTTATTCAGTACAAGAAAACAAGCCAAATTCCCAGTCAAGTGTCTAGTGGGCCGTTTTCACCAGCCCATTTAAGTGGCGAGGCCTCCAAAAAATATCAGTATGAACATGATGATGGTTTGGGCCTTTTACCCTTTAAATTGATCTTCACACTAACCTGTCCGGCCAGTTTCTCAGACACAGGTAGTGATACCTGGCCCCTCGGGAACAGACTGGCATTAGAACTTCGGGAGAACGATTTCGTTACATTTAACATCTCTGCTTTGGACAGCTCATGCCAGACAGTAATAGGGTTTGTACCTTGTCTCGCCCCATTTGATCTGTAGAATTTTTCTGTCTAAAAAATGGAAGCATCCAGGAGCACTTCTGCTTCCTGTGAACTCTTAAAAATTGATGTCTCTAAATTCCTTATCCCCAAAGGGACAGTTCCCTTGATTCCAACCTGGTACCAAAGTCAACAAATATAGGGATATTCAGTTGTGCTTTATTTCCCTAAAAATTATAGTGGACAGGTCATAAAAATGTATTGCTCATTTGCAAAAATAAGCAATTTGCAAAAAAGTAAGAGCATGCCATTAAATTTTTTTATTTTGCTTATCCAGCTTTCCAGTATAGCATGTTTCAAAGCAGAAATGAAAAACTTGAATTGTCAAATTTCTCTTTTCTGGAGATTGGTAAGTTAAGAGTTTTGTAGAAACCTGTAAGGGAATAGTTAGTAGGCTTCGTGATCTTATATCAACCCTAACGACTTGGGTATTGATCTACATGAAAATAAGACTTGTTTATATTACATATTCCAATAGGTTTCATTTCTGATACCTGAGTGTGGGATACTCTCAGAAGAACTGAAAAACCTGGTTATGGAAACTGGACCCTATTACTTTGTGAAGAATTTACCTCTTCATGAGTTAATTACACAGGAATTCATCAACACCTTTGTAAAGAAAGGTAAGAAAAACCACATCGTGTCTGTGAATGTGGCAAGATGAGCAAGTATAGTTGGATCCTGTCACAACACTAGGGTTCTTCTCTTGCTTTAAATAGGGTCTGTGGGGATAGTCTGTGTGATCAAGTGCATGCATCCCTCCCCCCACCCCTCAGTATTCTCACCCTGCTCTTGTGCCTTCTTTAGGCAGTGGTTTCTGATTATACTTGTCCACAAGTGTTGTGTGGGGATGTGGTAACATGAGGGTATCCTCATCTTAAACAAGAATTGATGGAGAGGAAAGTCTCGATCCATGTGTTCAGATGCACTACTGTGTGTGAGTGGCTGCAGAGTCCACTCTGCTGCCAGCAGTCCCCACAACAGCTGCCTCAAAAGATTGCTCTCCTGACGCAACCACAGCAGGTCAGAGCCAGGGGCTCATTGCAGTTCATTCCATGTCTTCTACTTAGATTTTGTGGCCCTCGTCCTCCTCTGCTCACCCGATTCTCAGTCATATCTGCTGGGTTCATTGGTTTGTTCCAGTTTTTTCGTAGGAGTCATTTGTTTGAAACTGTTTAGGAGTTTCTTTAAAATCCCACCCCCACCACACCACTGTACTTCTAAGAAAAAAAGGCCACTTACTAATCTTGTCATAGCCCTGTGTCTGCCCACTCCAGGGGGACCCGGAAGAATCCTAGTTACTGCAGCTTCTGTCATTCTGTTGCTGCTGGGCCGCTTACGAAGCTGGACATCTTGTCTTTAGTCTCATTGACATTCCTTTTACCTGTTTTTTTTTTAATTGAAGTATCAATAATATACAGTCTTGGTTACAAGTATACAACACAGTGATTCAACAGTTCCCCACATTACTGAATCTTCACCCCCCAGAGCAGTTGCTATCTGTCAGCATAGGAAGAAGCTGCAGAACCATTGGCTGTGTTCTCCATGCTGTGCTTCCATCCCTGTGACCAACTTATATTACGACTGAGAATTTTGTGCCCCTTTATCCCCCTCAACCCCTCACCCTCTCCACCCACCTACCTCAGTCCCTCCCCCATGGGAACCACCAGTCACTTCTCAGTGTCTATGAGTACTGCTATTTTGTTCATTTTGTTTTGTTTTTAGATTCCATGTAAGTGAAATCATATGGTATTTGTCTTTCTCTGCCTGGCTTATTTCATTGAGCATAATGCCCTCTAGCTCTGTCCATGTTGTCACAAGTGGCAGGATTTCTTTCCTTTTTATGGCTGACTAATATTGCACGATATATATGTACCACATCTTCTTTATCCATTCATCTATTGATGAATACTTAGGTTGCTTCCATATCTTAGCTATAGTAAATAATGCAGCAATAAAAATAGGGGAGGATTTATCTTTTTGGATTAGGGATTTTATTTTATTTAGATAAATTCCTAGAAGTGGAATTAATGGGTTATATGCTATTTCTTTTTTTTTTTTTAGGGTATCATTAATATACAGTCACATGAGCAACATTGTGGTTACTAGATTCCTCCCATTATCAAGTCCCCACCACATACCCCATTACAGTCACTGTCCATCATCATACTAAGATGCTACAGAGTCACTGCTTGTCTTCTCTGTGCTATACTGCCTTCCCCGTGCCCCCCCCTCTATATTATGTGTGCTAATCGTAATGCCCCTTAACCCCCTTATCCCTCCCTTCCCACCCATCCTCCCCAGTCCCTTTCCCTTTTGTAACTGTTAATCCCTTCTTGGGTTCTGTGATTCTGATGCTGTTATGTTCTTTCAGTTTTTCTTTGTTCTTATACTCCACCACAGTTGAGTGAAATCATTGGGCACTTGTCTTTCTCCACCTGGCTTATTTCACTGAGCATAATACCTTCTATCTCCATCCATGTTGTTGCAAATGGTAGGATTTGTTTTCTTCTTATGGCTCAATAATATTCCGTTGTGTATGTGCCACATCTTCTTTATCCATTCATCTACTGGTGGACACTTAGGTTGCTTCCATTTCTTGGCTATTGTAAATAGTGCTGCAATAAACATAGGTGTGCATATGTCTTTTTGAATCTGGGATCTTGTTTTCTTTGGGTAAATTCCTAGGAGTGCAATTCCTGGGTTAAATGGTATTTCTAGTTTTAGTTTTTTGAGGAACCTCCATACTGCTTGCCACAGTGGCTGCACCAATTTACATTCCCACCAACAGTGTAGGAGGGTTCCCTTTTCTCCATATCTTCACCAACACTTGTTATTTCTTGTTTTTTGGTTGGTGGCCATTCTAACTTGTATGAGGTGACATCTCATTGTGGTTTTGATTTACATTTCTCTGATGATTAGCAATGTGGAGCATCTTTTCTTGTGCCTGTTGGCCATTTGTATTTCTTCTTTGGAGAAGTGTTTGTTCAGGTCCTTCTCCCATTTTTAATTGGGTTATTTGTTTTTTGGGTGTTGAGGTATATGAGTTCTTATATATTTTGGATGATAACCTCTTATTGGATAAAATGTTTCCAAATATATTCTCCCATACTGTGGGTTGCCTTTTTGTTCTGCTGATGGTGTCCTTTGCTGTACAGAAGCTTTTTAGCTTGATGTAGCCCCTTTTGGTCATTTTTATTTTGTTGCCCTTATCTGGGGAGATATGTCCAGGAAAAAATTGCTCATACTTATGTTCAAGAGATTTTTTACCTATGTTTTCTTCTAAGAGTGTTATGGTTTCATGTCTTACATTTAGGTCTTTAATCCATTTCAGATTTACTTATGTGTATGGAGTTAGATAGTAATACAGTTTCATTCTCTTGCATGTAGCTGTCCAATTTCCCAACATCACCTACTGAAGAGACTGTCTTCCCCATTGTATAATTCATGGCTCCTTTATCATATATTAATTGACCATGTATGCATGAGTTTATATCTGGGCTCTCTAGTCTGTTCCATTAATCTGTGGGTCTGTTCTTGTTCCAGTACCATACTGTTTTGATTACTGTAGCTTTATAGAACAGCTTGAAGTCAAGGAGTATAATACCACCAGCTTTGTTCTTTCTCAGGATGACTTTGGTTATTCAGGGTCTTTTGTGGTTCCATATAAATTTTAGGTTTCTTTGCCCTACTTCATTGAAAAATGCCCTTGGTATTTTGATAGGGATTGCACTGAATCTGTAAATTGCTTTGGGCAGGATAGCCACTTTGATAATATTAATTCTTCTGATCCATGAGCACAGGATAACATGTCCATTTATTTGTGTACTTCTTTAATTTCTCTTATCAGTGTCTTATAGTTTTCAGAATACAGGTCTTTAACCTCCTTGGTTAGGTCTATTCCTAGGTATTTTCTTTTTGATGCAATTACAGATAGAATTCTTTTCCTGATTTCTCTTTTTTGCTAGTTAGTGGTTAGTATACAGGAATGCAACAGATTTCTGTGTATTCATTTTGCATCCTGCAACTTAGCTGAATCTAGTTATTAGTTCTAATAGGTTTTGGTGGAGTCTTTAGGGTTCTCTATATATAGTATCATGTCATCTGCAAATAGTGATAGTTTTACTTCTTCTTTACCAATTTGGATGCATTTTATCTTTTTATCTTGTCTGATTGACATGGTTAGGATTTCCAGTACTATGTTGAATAAAAGTGGTTAGAGTGAAGATCCTTGTCTTGTTCCTGATATTAGAAGAAAAGCTTTAAGCTTTTTGCCATTAAATATGACACTAGTTGTGGGTTTGTCATATGTGGCCTTTATTATGTTGAGGTATGTGTACCCTCTATACCCATTTTGTTGAGCATTTTTATCATGAAAAGATGTTGAATTTTGTCATGGTTTTTATCCTTTTGTTAATGTGGTATATCCCAATGATTGATTTATGAATACTGTACGGTCCTTGCATCCCTGGAATAAATCTCAGTCATGATGTTTGACCCTTTTGATGTATTTTTGAATTTGGTTAGCTAATATTTTGTTGAGGATTTTTGCATCTGTGTTCATGAGGGATATCGATGTAATGCCTTTGTCTGGTTTCTTTAGATGTAAGTTTAGTTTCTTTAGTTTCTTTTCATTTTTTAGTTTCTTTAGTTGTAAGTTTAGACTGGGATTGTTCTTGTTGCTTGAGGTAGGCCTGTATTACTATGTACTTCCCTCTTGGAATTGCTTATGTGGCATCCCACATATTTTGAATGTTGTATTTTTGTGTTCATATGTTTCCCTGTATTGCTTTGATTTCTTCTTTGATTTGTTCATTGATCCATTGATTATTTACAGCATGTTGTTTAGCCTCCATGTGTTTGTGGATTTTTTGTTTTCTTCATGTAGTTGATTCCTAGTTTCATACCACTGTGATCTGAAAAGATGCTTGATATAATTTCAGTCTTTCTGAATGTACTGAGAGTCTTTTTGTGTCCTAATATGTGATCTAGTCTGGAGAATGTTCCATTTGCACTTGAGAAAAATATGTATCCTGCTGTTTTTGGGTGGAATGTTCCATATATATCTGTTATGTCTATCTGTTCTATGTTCTAGTGTGTTGTTCCGTGCCTCTGTTTCCTCATTTATTTCCTGTTTGGATGATCTGTCCATTGATGTAAATGTTGTGTTAAAATCCCTTAATATGACTGAGTTAAGAGGGGGCGGAAGATGGCGGCGTGAGTAGAGCAGCGGAAATCTCCTCCCAAAACAACATATATCTATGAAAATATAACAAAGACAACCCTTCCTAGAATAAAGACCAGAGGACACAGGACAATATCCAGACCACATCCACACCTGAGAGAACCCAGCGCCTCGCGAAGGGGGTAAGATACAAGCCCCGGCCCCGCGGGAGCCGAGCGCCCCTCCCCCCAGCTCCCGGCGGGAGAAGAGCAGGCAGAGCGGGAGGGAGACAGAGCCCAGGACTGCCGAACACCCAGCCCCAGCCATCCGGGCCAGAGTGCAGGGCCCTCGATACTGGGAAAACAGGGCAGCAAGAACAGTGAGCAGGCACTGGAGGCTGGGCGACAGAGGACATAAGAAAAGCGCGCGACCATTTTTTTTTTTTTTTGCTTTTTTGCTGCTTTGTTTTGGCGAGCGCTTTTTGGAAGTCTTAAAGGGACAGGGACCCCAATATTAGGGAAACAGGGCAGAAAGACCGGTGAGCAGAGGCCTGAGGCTGGCACCGGAGAATAAAGAAAAACGAACGACCACCTTTTTTTTTTTAATTAAAAATTTTTTTTTTTTTTTTAATTAAAAAAATTTTTTTTCTTGTTTTTTTTTGTGGTCGTTGTTTTGTTTTGGCGGGTGCTTTTTGGAAGTCTTAAAGGGGCAGGGCGGGCCACTTAATCCAGAGGTAGGGAATCTGGGATCTCTGGGCACCCTAACCCCTGGGCTGCAGGGAGCAGGGAGGCCCCTTACGGAGATAAATAGCCTCCCAGCAGCTCCTGCTCCAACGCGACTCCACCATTTTGGAGTAGCTGCCCGAGCCAGGCCACGCCCACAGCAACAGCGGAGATTAACTCCATAGCAGCCGGGCAGGAAGCAGAAACCCTGTCTGCGCGCAGCTGCGCAGCACAAGCCACTAGAGGCCGCTGTTCTCCCAGGAGAGGAGGGCCACAAACCAACAAGAAAGGAAGTCCTTCCAGCCGTCACTCGTCCCAGTTCTGCAGACTATTCCTATCACCATGAAAAGGCAAAGCTACAGGCAGACAAAGATCACAGAGACAACACCAGAGAAGGAGACAGACCTAACCAGTCTTCCTGACAAAGAATTCAAAATAAGAATCATAAACATGCTGACAGAGATGCAGAGAAATACGCAAGAAAAATGGGATGAAGTCCGGAAAGAGATCACAGATGCCAGAAAGGAGATCGCAGAAATGAAACAAACTCTGGAAGGGTTTATAAGCAGAATGGATAGAATGCAAGAGGCCATTGATGGAATTGAAATCAGAGAACAGGAACGCATGGAAGCTGACATAGAGAGAGACAAAAGGATCTCCAGGAATGAAACAATATTAAGAGAACTGTGTGACCAATCTAAAAGGAGCAATATCCGTATTATAGGGGTCCCAGAAGAAGAAGAGAGAGGCAAAGAGATGGAAAGTATCTTAGAAGAAATAATTGCTGAAAACTTCCCCACACTGGGGGAGGAAGTAATCAAACAGACCACGGAAATACACAGAACCCCCAACAGAAAGGATCCAAGAAGGACAACACCAAGACACATAATAATTAAAATGGCAAAGATCAAGGACAAGGAAAGAGTGTTAAAGGCAGCTAGAGAGAAAAAGGTCACCTATAAAGGGAAACCCATCAGGCTAACGTCAGATTTCTCAACAGAAACCCTACAGGCCAGAAGAGAATGGCATGATATATTTAATACAATGAAACAGAAGGGCCTTGAACCAAGGATACTGTATCCAGCACGACTATCATTCAAATATGACGGTGGGATTAAACAATTCCCAGACAAACAAAAGCTGAGGGAATTTGCTTTCCACAAACCACCTCTACAGAGCATCTTACAGGGACTGCTCTAGATGGGAGCCCTCCTAGAAAGAGCACAGCACAAAACACCCAACATATGAAGAATCGAGGAGGAGGAACAAGAAGGGAGAGAAGAAAAGAATCTCCAGACAGTGTATATAACAGCTCAATAAGCGAGCTAAGTTAGGCAGTAAGATACTAAAGAGGCTAACCTTGAACCTTTGGTAACCACGAATTTAAAGCCTGCAATGGCAATAAGTACATATCTTTCAATAGTCACCCTAAATGTTAATGGGTTGAATGCACCAATCAAAAGACACAGAGTAACAGAATGGATAAAAAAGCAAGACCCATCTATATGCTGCTTACAAGAAACTCACCTCAAACCCAAAGACATGTACAGACTAAAAGTCAAGGGATGGAAAAACATATTTCAAGCAAACAACAGTGAGAAGAAAGCAGGGGTTGCAGTACTAATATCAGACAAAATAGACTTCAAAACAAAGAAAGTAACAAGAGATAAAGAAGGACACTACATAATGATAAAGGGCTCAGTCAAACAAGAGGATATAACCATTCTAAATATATATGCACCCAACACAGGAGCACCAGCATATGTGAAACAAATACTAACAGAACTAAAGGGGGATATAGACTGCAATGCATTCATTCTAGGAGACTTCAACACACCACTCACCCCAAAGGATAGATCCACTGGGCAGAAAATAAGTAAGGATACGGAAGCACTGAACAACACAGTAGAGCAGATGGACCTAATAGACATCTATAGAACTCTACATCCAAAAGCAGCGGGATATACATTCTTCTCAAGTGCACATGGAACATTCTCCAGAATAGACCACATACTAGGCCACAAAAAGAGCCTCAGTAAATTCCAAAAGATTGAAATCCTACCAACCAACTTTTCAGACCACAAAGGCATAAAACTAGAAATAAACTGTACAAAGAAAGCAAAGAGGCTCACAAACACATGGAGGCTTAACAACACGCTCCTAAATAATCAATGGATCAATGACCAAATCAAAATGGAGATCCAGCAATATATGGAAACAAATGACAACAACAACACTAAGCCCCAACTTCTGTGGGACACAGCAAAAGCAGTCTTAAGAGGAAAGTATATAGCAATCCAAGCATATTTAAAAAAGGAAGAGCAATCCCAAATGAATGGTCTAATGTCACAATTATCGAAATTGGAAAAAGAAGAACAGATGAGGCCTAAGGTCAGCAGAAGGAGGGACATAATAAAGATCAGAGAAGAAATAAATAAAATTGAGAAGAATAAAACAATAGCAAAAATCAATGAAACCAAGAGCTGGTTCTTCGAGAAAATAAACAAAATAGATAAGCCTCTAGCCAGACTTATTAAGAAGAAAAGAGAGTCAACACAAATCAACAGTATCAGAAACGAGAAAGGAAAAATCACGACGGACCCCACGGAAATGCAAAGAATTATTGGAGAATACTATGAAAACCTATATGCTAACAAGCTGGGAAACCTAGGAGAAATGGACAACTTCCTAGAAAAATATAACCTTAAAAGATAGACCCAGGAAGAAACAGAAAATCTAAACAGACCAATTACCAGCAACGAAATTGAAGCGGTAATCAAAAAACTACCAAAGAACAAAACCCCCGGGCCAGATGGATTTACCTCGGAATTTTATCAGACATACAGGGAAGAAAGACATAATACCCATTCTCCTTAAAGTTTTCCAAAAAATAGAGGAGGAGGGGATACTCCCAAACTCATTCTATGAAGCTAACATCACCCTAATACCAAAACCAGGCAAAGACCCCACCAAAAAAGAAAACTACAGACCAATATCCCTGATGAACGTAGATGCAAAAATACTCAACAAAATATTAGCAAACCGAATTCAAAAATACATCAAAAGGATCATACACCATGACCAAGTGGGATTCATTCCAGGGATGCAAGGATGGTACAACATTCGAAAGTCCATCAACATCATCCACCACATCAACAAAAAGAAAGACAAAAACCACATGATCATCTCCATAGATGCTGAAAAAGCATTTGACAAAGTTCAACATCCATTCATGTTAAAAACTCTCAGCAAAATGGGAATAGAGGGCAAGTACCTCAACATAATAAAGGCCATCTATGATAAACCCACAGCCAACATTATATTGAACAGCGAGAAGCTGAAAGCATTTCCTCTGAGATCGGGAACTAGACAGGGATGCCCACTCTCTCCACTGTTATTTAACATAGTACTGGAGGTCCTAGCCACGGCAATCAGACAAAATAAAGAAATACAAGGAATCCAGATTGGTAAAGAAGAAGTTAAACTGTCACTATTTGCAGATGACATGATACTGTACATAAAAAACCCTAAAGACTCCACCCCAAAACTACTAGAACTGATATCGGAATACAGCAAAGTTGCAGGATACAAAATCAACACACAGAAATCTGTGGCTTTCCTATATACTAACAATGAACCAACAGAGAGAGAAATCAGGAAAACAACTCCATTCACAATTGCATCAAAAAAAATAAAATACCTAGGAATAAACCTAACCAAAGAAGTGAAAGACTTATACTCTGAAAACTACAAGTCACTCTTAAGAGAAATTAAAGGGGACACTAACAGATGGAAACTCATCCCATGCTCGTGGCTAGGAAGAATTAATATCGTTAAAATGGCCATCCTGCCCAAAGCAATATACAGATTTGATGCAATCCCTATGAAACTACCAGCAACATTCTTCAATGAACTGGAACAAATAATTCAAAAATTCATATGGAAACACCAAAGACCCCGAATAGCCAAAGCAATCCTGAGAAAGAAGAATAAAGTAGGGGGGATCTCACTCCCCAACTTCAAGCTCTACTATAAAGCCATAGTAATCAAGACAATTTGGTACTGGCACAAGAGCAGAGCCACAGACCAATGGAACAGACTAGAGAATCCAGACATTAACCCAGACATATATGGTCAATTAATATTTGATAAAGGAGCCATGGACATACAATGGCGAAATGACAGTCTCTTCAACAGGTGGTGCTGGCAAAACTGGACAGCTACATGTAGGAGAATGAAACTGGACCATTGTCTAACCCCATATACAAAAGTAAACTCAAAATGGATCAAAGACCTGAATGTAAGCCATGAAACCATTAAACCCCTGGAAGAAAACATAGGCGAAAACCTCTTAGACATAAACATGAGTGACCTCTTCTTGAACATATCTCCCCGGGCAAGGAAAACAACAGCAAAAATGAGTAAGTGGGACTATATTAAGCTGAAAAGCTTCTGTACAGCAAAAGACACCATCAATAGAACAAGAAGGATCCCTACAGTATGGGAGAATATATTTGAAAATGACACATCCGATAAAGGCTTGACGTCCAGAATATATAAGGAGCTCTCACGCCTCAACAAACAAAAAACAAATAACCCAATTAAAAAATGGGCAGAGGAACTGAACAGACAGTTCTCCAAAAAAGAAATACAGATGGCCAACAGACACATGAAAAGATGCTCCACATCGCTAATTATCAGAGAAATGCAAATTAAAACTACAATGAGGTATCACCTCACACCAGTAAGGATGGCTGCCATCCAAAAGACAAACAACAACAAATGTTGGCGAGGCTGTGGAGAAAGGGGAACCCTCCTACACTGCTGGTGGGAATGTAAGTTAGTTGAACCATTGTGGAAAGCAGTATGCAGGTACATCAAAATGCTCAAAACAGACTTACCATTTGACCCAGGAATTGCACTCCTAGGAATTTACCCTAAGAATGCAGCAATCAAGTTTGAGAAAGACAGATGCACCCCTATGTTTATTGCAGCACTATTTACAATAGCCAAGAATTGGAAGCAACCTAAATGTCCATCAATAGATGAATGGATAAAGAAGATGTGGTACATATACACAATGGAATACAACTCAGCTATAAGAAAAGGGCAAATCCAATCATTTGCAGCAACATGGATGGAGCTGGAGGGTATTATGCTCAGTGAAACAAGCCAAGCGGAGAAAGAGAAATACCAAATGATTTCACTTATCTGTGGAATATAAGAACAAAGGAAAAACTGAAGGAACAAAACAGCAGCAGAATCACAGAACTCAAGAATGGACTAACAGGTACCAAAGGGAAAGGGACTGGGGAGGATGGGTGGGTAGGGAGGGATAAGGGGGGGAGAAGTAGGGGGGTATTAAGATTAACATGCATGGGGGGGTAGGAGAAAAGGGAGGGCTGTACAACACAGAGAAGGCAAGTAGTGATTCTACAACATTTTGCTATGCTGATGGACAGTGACTGTAAAGGGGTTTATAGGGGAGACCTGGTATAGGGGAGAGCCTAGTAAACATAATATTCGTCATGTAAGTGTAGATTAGTGATAGCAAAAAAAAAAAAAAAAAAAAAAAAAAGGGTAGTTCCTGTGTGGTAACCTCCAACGAGTTCTACACAAGGGTATAAAGGGCATATAAAAGTGTAGGCAAAGGGTCTGTTTGTGTTTATACAGAGGATCAAAGCCTAATTGGGCTACCCCGAAAATGAACTAAGATATGATATGAAAAAGAACTTCCAACATCTGCACCCTCTGGAAGACTCATGCCAGAAGATGATCATCAAAAAACCCCAACAAAGATCCACGCACTGCTACAGCTGTAGATGCACTCATCCCACCAGTTCCTGGACCTGCCATGGGAATGAGGAAGGAGATATCTAAGCTGGCCTGTGCATACAGTAAAACAACAAAATTGGACTGGATCTATACTGTTGGAACTCAACCAAGAATTTGGAGAAGTGCAAATTGTAGCGCTCCAAAGTCTTACAACTACAAACTATTTATTGTTAAAAGAACATATGGCATGTGAACAGTCCCCAGGAATGGGTTGTTTTAATTTGTCTGATTTCTCTCAGACTGTTCAAGTTCATTTGGACAATATCCACCATATCATAGATAAGTTTTCACAAATGCCTAAGGTGCCTAACTGGTTTTCTTGGTTTCACTGCAGATGGCTGGTAATTACAGATATGCTTTGGTTATGTAACTATACTCCTATTATGTTAATGTGTGTGTGCAATTTAAGTAGTAGCTTAAAACCTATACATGCTGAAGTTACTCTACAAGAAGATATATCAAAGAAATAATCAATCTTCCCATGTTTTCTTCCGCCTGCTACTTCTATAGCTTTTCTTCTTCCTTCCTAATTACAACCCTTAAATAGAATTCGTGCCTCATATCAAATTTACCGAGTATCATAATTCTTCCAAGTGGTAAAGATACCTCAAGACAAATGCTGGGCATAGAAGCCACAGGGCATAAATATGCAAAGAAGTAAAAAGCTAACTTTTTCAAACAATAAGGCTTCTCTCTCACTTACCGACTTCACATTTCCCTGTATGGCCCCGGAAGATGACTGGTTAGCCAGAGACGGGTAAGATTCCTCAAGGGAGGAACAACCTAAGACAGGCACAGTCGCAGGGGGGCCATCAGGTGAGAAATTGGGGATCAACAGAGGTGAGGCTTAGAACCTCACCCCCCCGTTCTGAGAGAAATCTTCTGCATACGTGGATGTTTTATTGCCCTGGTCTAGCTCGGATTAACACATAGTCTACAGGCACACACCTGATCATCTACATGTGCTCTCTTACAACACTAAACTATGTTTTCTACCTTTATCTTGTATCTACCTATCACTTCAACATTTTATTAAAAATAATAATAATAAAGAGAGAAATGTGGTATCCACATATAAATCAAGTATAAAAACCAAATCAGTATTCATATTTGAACTGACTGTTTATAGTTCATAATGTATGAGCAAAACCGAAAGTTTCTGTGATGACTGCCCTTGTACTGTTCACTATGTAACTTATTCATTATGTAAGAATTTGTTCTACATGTAAAAACTTGTTTGTTATGCCTCAGAAGATTGGAGACTGACAAAAATTAGGCTTGGGATGGAATAATGATTGTGCATTGAGCATTGACTCCCCTATACAGAATTTTATTGTCGTTAACAACCATTTGATCAATAAATATGAGAGATGCCCTCACAAAAAAAAAAAAAAAAAGGACAGACTTCCAATGGTAAAATAAATTAGTAACCGGGATGTAATGTATAGCATAAGGAATATAGTCAAGATATTGTAACAGCCTGGTAGGGTGATAGCTGGAACCTAGAATTATGTATATAAATGTTCTACCACTGTGTTGTACACTTGAAACTCATGTAATGTAATACTGTGTGTCAACTACCCTTCAATAAAAAATAATTATTATAAAAAAAAAAAAAAAAATATGACTGAGTTACAACATTTCTCCATTTAGGTCTGTTAGTATTTGTTTTATATATTTGGATGCTCCTGTGTTGGGTGCTTAGGTATTTATAATGGCTGTATCCTCTTGTTGGACTGATCACCTTATCACTAAATAATGTCCTTCTTTGTCTCTTGTTACTTTCTTTATTTTGAAGTCTGTTTTGTCTGATATAACTACTGCTACTCCTGCTTTTTTCTCCCTTTTATTTTCATGAAATATCATTTTCCATCCCTTCACTTTCAGCCTGTGTGTGTCTTTAGGTCTGAAATGAGTCTTTTGTAGGCAGCATAAAGATGGGTCTCATTTCTTTATCCATTCTGTCACCCTGACTTTTCACTGGTGCATTCATTGCATTTACATTTAAGATTGTTATTGATAGGTATGTATTTATTGCCATTTTATTAATTGTTTTCTGGTTGTTTTTTCTGATCCTTTCTTCCTCTCTTATACTCTTCTCATTATTTGATGGTTTTCTTTAGTGTTGTGATTGGATTTCTTTTTTCTCTTTAATTTTTTTGTGAATCTATTATAGAATTTATTTAGGCTTATGATTAATATAAGGTTCATAGTTTCCTAAATATGTAATAGTCTATATTAAGCTGACAGTCTCTCAGTTTTGAACCCATTCTAAAAGTACTACTTTTTTATTCTTCTTCTTCCTCCACACTTATTAGATGTCGTAAACATCTAATTTTTGTGTATGTCCCTTGACTGATTTTGTTTACAGTTGATTTTACTACTTTTTTTTTTAACTTCATACTTGCTTAGTTAGTAATTGGTCTACTACCTTTACTGTTTGAGTTAATTTTCATTGATGAAAAATATTTAGGCTTAATATTTGGCTTCTGCAAGCACCTCCCCAGTTGAGCTGAGAGAAAGCCAGGAAAACTGGGAAAGGCTCTCTCCACCTGCCAGGCAGCAAAGTCTCCCTCTGCATGCCAGGCAGCAAAGTCTGCATGCTGCTGGACCAAGTGGGCTGGGCACGCAGGAAAGTGCCTTGGGGCTGAGCCACCAGTGAGGGGGTTGACGTATGTGGGGCTCCCATGAGTGCCCCATCAGATGGGCAGAGGGAGGGCCGGGGAAGTGTTGTCCACCTGCCCTTTCTCCTGTGGAGAGAGCTCCATCCAAACCTGGCCCCTCTGGCGCCCTTCCAAGTGCTAGATTTATTGCTAGTAAATCTTTCGCACTGCTGCCTCTGTGATGAGGCTTGTTAGCAGGACCATCCAAGGATGCCTGTCCTCCACCAGCAGCAGGAGCCTCGGCCCCACAGTGTGCTCCAGCTCTCCCTGGTGTTCTGCACCATTAGCTGAAGCCTGATGTGATGTGGACCGTGCTCCCAGAGCAGATCTCCAGGGCCAGGTGTGCAGAGCTGAGTGCTTTTCCTCTTCCTGCTCCGTTCATTCCCTCCCACTTGTGCGCTGGGATAGAGGAAGGGCTTAGGCCCTGCTTGATTGTGGTTCTATCACTTTTCTCTGTGTGGCCTTCTCTCCTTCCCCAGGTGTGGATGGTCCGCTCTGCAGTCTTTGGGTCATTTTCAGAGTGAGTTGTGTTTGCTGTAGTTGCTTCCTTGGTGTGTGTGTGGGAGGAGGTTTCCACCTTGCCATCCACTCCATCATCCCTGCCCCCTTTCGTCTATTCTGAAGGTCGGTACTGCTGTGTCGGTAATGTGGGCACTGGCTGTAACACGTACTTTTACATCTCACCAGCTTGACCCTTGTAGCAACTTTATGATAGAGGCCTAGGATCCCCATTTTACAAGAGAGGAAACTGAGGCTCCATGAGATTGAGTAGCTTTAACTTCAGACAAGTTCCTGGCACATTTTGAAGCTTCGCCTGGCATTCTGCCTCTCAGGAGTGCATGCTTACCTAATATCCTACTTTGTGTCTCTGCAAGCATCTCCAAAGGTACGTGCTGCACCCTGAGCCCATTCTCTGCTCAATGGGCATCAGCTCGCACAAACAGGCCCTGGGTTGGAGAGGGAACTGGCAGGAGTGTGGCCTTCTGTGTCCTCCAGCTCCCCTGGGTGTGTTAGGCTCATTGATGAGCTGGAGCAGTGGCAGATACGGACCCTTACTCACCTGGAAGATTTGTTATCATGTGAAAATAACCCACTAAGTTTTTGCAGGTGTGACTTTATTTTTCTTGCATTAATTTCCCCTCTGGGCTTTCTCTTACAGGTTCATGCTATGCACTAACATACAATACAAATATTGATGAAGACAATACTGTTGCCCTACTGCCAAATGGTAACACACTCATTTTCTTAATTTTTCCTTAATTTTAAAAGAAATACATACTATTTTTTTTTTTTAAAGGCAAATCCTCAGACTCATTCCCTTTCTTAGAAGGAGCTGTTGTTAAAGGTTGATGTTTATTCTTCATGACATTTTCCTGAATTCCAAGAGGGAAGTACATAGTGAATTTTTAAACACATACAAAGGTTGTTCTTTTTTTTTTTTTTTTTTTTTAGCATAAATCACATCGTAATACATTGTTTCTAAATTTGTTTTTTTCCCAAGCTGTCTTAGACATCTTTCCATACCACGGGACATAATTCTAGTGTACTATTTTTAATATCTTAAAGGTAGTCCAAAGAAGAGGTATATCATGATTTAACTCTTCCTTCTTTAATAAAAATTTAGGTATTTCTGGTTTCAGTATTATAAGTAACATCCTTGTATGTATAATGTGTAAGTTATATCCTTGTATTATAAATGACATGTACGTGTAAATACTATCTTTGTATTATAAAGAGGATTCTTATATGCATTTTATTACACTGATGTCTAACTGCTCAATTTGCTATGCTTTCTTTTATGGCAAGGAACATGTCATTTTTTTTAACATCTTTTTATGGGAATATTATTTGATTTATAGGGAAATTAATTTTGTCACTGGATAAGGATACTTATGAAGAAACTGGGCTTCAAGGTCGTCCATCTCAGTATTCTGGCAGAAGAATCATGAAATTTAGTAAGTAATGTGCTCACCCCACCACATCAGTTTCGAACAAGTCAGTAATCTTTCTGTAGCAATTCAAATTCAGACATTTAAAAGTATGGCTTCTTCTTTTAAACTTCTGCCCGCAGGGGCTCTCGGTTGGGCTTTGGAGAGAATGGGATGGGCTGTCACACCTAGTTCTCCTCAGCTGTCAGCTGCATCTTATAATGCTCATAGAAATGGACTAATCCATTAGGTGTATGTGTTTTGGGTCAAAAATTCAAAGTAATGAAGAACTCAAGGTAAGAGTCTACAACTTGTTCTTAATAAAGAATTTCCTTTGATTGCCCAAGTTTTTATGAGTAGAAAGTCATAAAAGACAGGTAAAAAGCCATAAAGACTAGTAGAAAAAGATATAGAAGGTCATAAAGACTAGCAGAAGGTCATCCTGGAGGGAATAGATGTCGACCTGCTGATGGTGTCTGGCTTTAACATCAGTAGGGAAGGCTGCCCATCCATAAGCAGATTAGAATTGGCCTTCCTTGCAAGGCCTTCCTCAGCCCGTGGTCTTTGACCTACAGAAAATATGAATTTAAAACATCTGTTGTTATTAACTCTCAATGCTAGAAATGCCCATGAAAGGCTGAGTTTTGATTTGGTAAAACAGAGGAAATGCAAGAAAAAAACTAAAATTTCCAAAAATTCTGATTTTTTAATATAACACTTTTTCCACAGTGCAGGCTGCGAATATATGAATGAACTGTTTATTCCTTCTTCCATTTTTTAAGTTGTTTCCATTGATTTGGTGGCTTTATCCTTCAACTTGGATTCTAAGAAGTATGAAAGAATATCTTGGTCCCTCAAAGAAAAGAAGCCATTGAAATTTGATTTTCTTTTGGCTTGGCATCATACAGGTATGAAAAATAAATTATATAATAAATAATACAGTGATTTTTAAATATAGTTGTTAAATCAAAGGGAATAATAATGGAGGATCGAATGGTGAGTCATCCCTATGACCAGGGATATCGTGCACACATATGTGTAAACACTACTAAGGAAGCTGCTCTGTCTCCTCTGACATCCCTGAGAGCCTCGTGCGGGATGATCTCGGTGTGCAGCCGACTGCCTCCATCTCCTTGGCTTGTATGTAGGTCCGGAGACCTTGAGGGTGTCTTCAGAGCACCGGCCTTTACCTGCTTCTCCCCTTCCTTCCTGTACCTTACCTCAGATAGCCTTGGCTGTAATGTTTTAAAGTAACACAAATAATAGTTATATACACAGACTGCTTATTCATTATTACAGGGTAAATTAGCCGTACCATTAATGTCACAGTCAATTTGTTGTAATTCGGAATTGATTAGAAAACTAAATTTAGTTCAAAGTTTGGTGGTCACCAAACGTGGTAATCTACTTAAACTGCCAAGTGCCTTTTAGAAGTGTATCTTTGATCCATCCCAAGATGATAATGAACTGAATCATCACAATTATGATGGTGTGGTATTCTCCTTCAGAGAACAGGGATCACGTAAGTCCATTTTGGAAATAGGCGCATCCATCTGCTCCTCTTGGGAAGTTTCTGGTCGTGAGTGCTCCGGGTGGCTTGCATGAGTCCCAGGTCTGTAATATGTTGGCGCTTCTCCTATCAAAGAAGAGATACAGGAGGGCAGAGAGACTAACTGACATTTCAGTTGCATGAAGTCTTCATTGAGGACCTTCTGTGCATTGGGCTCTGAAGATAGCTCTGTGTTCCTAAGACTCCTCATTATTTTAAGGGCTGATAGGAACTGTGAAGGGTCTGAGATTTTTACCCTACGTACAAAACTAAGAAGTTAGCCTGCACGATCTCATGGATGCCAGCAGAAGACACAAGGCTCAGGCCAGAGACAAAGGACTTAATTACTCACAGCAATAGCCAGGGCCAGGGTGTCAGCATTTACACCAGTTCACCAAATCCCAGTGCCTACAGGGTGACACCCAGTGGGTCAGGTGGTTCTGGCATAGGGTTGCTTTTCAGGAGAGGAGCTCACAGTGTAAAGAACTCCAGGCTTACTGCCTGCTGCCCTTTGCCCTGGAGGGAGGGAGGGAGACATTATTTTTATTTCACTGAACAGTAAGCAAGCCTGCCCTTTGTTCCATAGGGGGCCACCCTTGCTATTTTCCAAGGCTGTTGGGAAATCCTTGAGGATAACTAGATTTTACTGGGTTTTTCAAAGACAAGTTTGAATAAGATTCTGTCATTCAGTTCCTCTTCTGTTTCCTTTACAGAGATTGTGCAAATATACTCCTCTCTCTGTAGAGTTCACTCATTTTATTTAAGTATAAGTAATACCTGTGGTATTATTTATTAAGTCAAAGTTTTCTTATTAGAGCAGATGATGAAACTAATATGAGTTGAATGTAAAAGTATTACGCTTTTCCAGGAAAAATGTGAAAGAAAATGAGTATTTAATCCTACCTGCTTCCCATAACTCTCAGATGGGAATGGGGTGGTTTCAGGGATCCACTGATACTGTTTACAGTATTCAAATGGCCTTACATGGTGTGCTTTTAGGTGCAGAAGACTCAACGATGGTGTCATACTTTTCCAACTACCAAATCCAGGAGCATCAGCCAAAAATAGCACTGAGCACAGTGGCCGACCTGCAGTGCCCAGTGCTGCAGAGCAGCTCGCTCAGGGGAGACCCCGAGGTGGCGTGCAGCGCCCCAGAGCTCCTGGACTGGCTGGGCGCTGTCTTCAGCCATGCAGAACTGTGCGTACAAGGGTCCTGGGCCCTAGGGCTCTGCTGGCTTCCTGCTTTTAATAGGGGTTTCTACTTTGAAAATGATCATGTGGTGGATATCAAGTTTTCTTTCTTATTTTTTGTGACAGAAATAATGAGCCTAATAATTTCATATCAACCTACTGCTGTCCTCAGCCAAGCACAGTCGTGGCAAAAGCTTCTCTGTGTACAGTCACTGGTTTCATAGTTTCAGAGAAGATATGTGTCCTCTTGGAACAGCTGTGGTGAGAACGCTTTTTGCCTTCTATACGTCATCTGTCCTTGCCAATGGGAGGTTTTAGAGCAGATGATGCGCCACTGTGGGCAGTGCCACTGTGCCGAATTGCAGGGTTTTCTCACACACATTTCCCCTTCTTTCCATGCTTGGGCTCCCAGTGCAGTAACAGTATCATCTCAAACAACATAATTATCCTTGGTGATAGGAAAACTCTATTGCCAAGTGCGGGTCCTTATGAAAGACACAGAGCAGAGCTTAGCTATGCTTCTTGAAAACAAACTACATGTTTTTCTTGGTACAGCTGAAGTTACAATGCCACTTTAAGAGAACAGCACTCTCTGGAATGCTTTGTGGTCTGTTTTAAATATTGGAGTTCTGCAAAATGTTTCTCTTTGAAGTGGGGTGGAAGAAAGGACTTGACCATCTTTGAACCGGAGTTGTATCTAAGATGTCTCTGCTCAGCCCTAACAAACCTGGGCGTCCCTAATCAGCCACGGTTTGTGTAAAACAGTACTGAGTTTTTCACTTTGGGAGGTGCTGTGTAAATAAAATGCAACATTGTATCTAATGTCAGGAAACTCAAATCCCATATTGGGAAGACTAAAAAGTGAGCACAATGCCTTCTCAGTCTTCACTTTAAAAATGTCCTTAAGATTTAAGTCTTCAGGGTTTTCCTTTTAAAACCCAGCATCCTTTTTCATATTTATTTGTTTAGTACTTTGATTTTCCTCAATAGGAAAGCTGAATTTTAAAACATCCAGTAAATTTTTCTGTACTTTGAGTTAACAGAGACTCTGAAAAAGCACTGTTTAAGGGAAGGAAGCTGTAAGTTTGAGGGGTTTTTTGTTGTTATTCTTTGAATCTTAGATGATCTACAATTAGCTTGAGAACAACTGAAGTTTGTTTTGTGCTTTGTATACTGGTTAAAATTTATTAAATTCACAGCATAGCATCAATAATTTAATTTCTATCTCCTAATTTTTATAACAAAACCCTAAGGGCTAAGCTTCGTTGGAACATCATAAAAACCATTTACCTTGAGTAAGTAAAAAAATGTGAACATTCTTAATTCTCCTTGTTTTTTATTATCTTTCTTTTTCAGTCACTACTTTGATGAACCAAAGTTAGCTCCTTGGGTTACATTGTCCGTTCAAGGCTTTGCAGACAGCCCTGTTTCATGGAGAGAAAATGAACATGGTTTTCGAAAAGGAGGAGAACATTTATACAACTTTGTGATTTTTAATAATCAAGACTATTGGCTTCAGATGGCTGTTGGGGCAAATGATGGCTGTCCACCATAAGAAAATACAAAATCTGAAATCACGTTTGTTTTTGTTTATGCTTATTTTCAGATTTCTTAATGGTAAAAGCACTGTGTCTTTAGTCAGGCTTGTATGATGATGACATTTCTTAGATCAGCATCTGTTTGCTGCTCTGGATGTGGGGTCCGTCCTGTGACTACAGCTGCGCCTATCATCCAGGGAATAGCTCATTGCTGATTTCTCCCTGTCCGTGTAAGCACAAGGGTGTGAGTTACTGCCTGATGTAGTGGCTGGGATGGCAACTGTAGGGTGGGTAAGTGTGCTGTTACTCGGGCTCATGATTGCAACTTTTTCATATAATAATAAGAGCCAGTCCCTGCTTGAAGTGCTATTCATACATTACCTCATTTAATTCTCGCATTGATCTGTGAGGAAACAGAGGCACAGACTATAAACAAGCTACTGAGGTCCCAGTGCTTGTGGATCTGAGACTTTACCCCAAGCGAGCTGGTTCCTAAGTGTGTGAGTGTGTGTTCTCACCGGTACCTCTGGCTCAGGGAAGGATGTTTGGGTGCTGTGTATTAAAGAACAATCAAGAGAATTATTTTTTCCAGCAATGTGGCTGATGAGGACCAGCTGAAAATAACTAAAACTCAAGGCATATGTATCAAGAACTGTTTTTTAAAAGCTATTGATGAACTGCAAAATATGAATTCTCAAAGGCTAAACAAATAAAAAATTTCTTATGAAAGTAGAAACCCAAAGAGGTAGTTAGGGTACTGATGCCAACGTTTCACCCTTAGGATATTTGTCAGATGTTAAATCAAACCTTGCTTTTCATAGCCTGGGCTGGGGAAGGCGCAGTAGAACAGCAGACACAGCTCAGGGTCTGCCTAACATAGAAGGGCTGTTAGGAGACCTTGTCAAGTTGAGACAGCCAGAAGGGTAGACTCAGTGTAAGGGAGGACTATAAACAAGCCTGTCTGCCTCCCCTACCCCACTTTGTACTCTCCCCCCACCCCCACTGCAACAGATAGTAAAGAACATTGCCTGTCTTGAGGGAAAACATCTCTTCTGAGCACAAGGAGCCCTTAAGAAGCGGCTTGTTCATGCAACCTGGGCAGTCTAAAAAAGTCTCAAGTTGGAAATTGAAAGAGCAGGATTTTAGTGCCTTCCAGGTGATGGCTGAAGTAAAATGGGTTGTGTTTGGAGGAGCCAGAGATAGTTTCAAGGAAAATAAGTTCACAATAAAAACTCACAAATAAAATAGATGAGTGAGCAGAAATAGTGGACTCAAGAAGCAGGCCTACAAAGCCTTAAGATACTAAGCATTACTGAATACAATATAAAGCATATTTTGTATTTAAAGAAATAAGGGAGATTAAAGAGCTTGAGTGTAAAAACAAGCAGATTGGGAAAGTATCAAATGGAAATACAGGAATAAAAAATATCACAATTGAAAATTTAGTGGTTGGGTAACAACAGATCAGACATCACTGTAAAGAGAATAATAGGTAAGAAATTAGGATGTTTTCAGACTTGCAAAAGCTGCAAGACATTTTCACCAGCAGATCTGTGCTACAAAAAAAATGTAAGGATGTTCAGGCAGAATGATCCCTGATGGAAATCTACACAAAGGGATAAAGAGCCCTGGAAATAGTAACAATGTGGGTAAATATGGTTTGTTATTAAACCTCTTTAAAAGACAATCATTCAAAAACAATGAGTAGTTAGACTTTATGTAAAAGTAAAATGGGCGATAATAGCTTAAAAACTAGGAGGGGGGTCTCTACTCTGTTGTAAGGTTCTTGTACTTTACGTGGAATGATACACTATCATTTGTGGACTGGGAAGTTAAAGATGCTGTACTAAAAAGCCTAAAGCAGCCACTGAAATAACCGACTAAAAAATTGTAGCCATTAAACTAACAAAAGAGATAAACTGGAATCATAAAAGACATTTGATTAAAAAATGACAGAAAAAAAAAGAGCCTAGAAAACAGATGGAATAAATAGGAAACAAATAGCAAGATGGTAGACAAAGCCAACCATATCAATAATCTCATCAAATGTAAATAGTCTAAACACCCCAGTTAAAAGGCAGAGATTGTCAGACTGAAATTTTTAAAAGCCAAACTATTCTGCCTTTAAGAAGTGTACTCTAAAGATACAAGTAGGTTAAAAGTAGAAGGATTGAAAAAGATACACCATGCTAAAACTAGTCAAAAGCAAGCTAGCTATATTAATAACAAAGATTTCAGAGCAAAGAATATTAACAGGGATTAAAGACATTTATTTCATACTGATAATGTGGTTGGTTAATGAATGTAATTGACCCAACAATCCTAAATGTTTTGCATGTAATAAAGCTTCAAAACACATGAGGCAGAAGCTAATATAACTGCAAGAAGAAATAGACAAATATATAATTATTAGAGATTTTACTATCCCTCTCTATAATTGATAGAACAAGTTAGAAGAAAATCACCAAAAATGTAGACTTGAACAACCATATCAACCAACTTGATCTGGTTGATATTTATAGAACATCCCACCTTACTAAGTGGAATACACACTCTTCTCAAGTGCACATGGAACATTTATGAAGACAGACCATTTTATGGCCCATTAAGAAATCTCAATAAATTCAAAAGTATTCATCATACAAAGTATGTCCTATGGCCACAGTGGAATTAAATTAGAAATCGAAGATAGAAAAGCCCTTGAAAATCCCTGTATGTTTGAAAATTAACAGTCAAAGAAGAAATCTAGGGAAATTAGTAATTGAAAGTGAAAAAAACCACGTGTGCATTATCACTAAAGTAGTACTTAAAGGGAAACTTGTAACATTAAATACCTATTTTAGTAAGGAAGGAAGGTCTTAAATCAGTGACCTCACTTTTCAAATTAGGAAAGTAGAAGAAAGCAAATAAAATCCAAAGTAAGCAGAAGAAAATGAGTAATAAAGATCAAAGTGGCAATCAGTGAAATAAAAGATAAGTAATAGAGAAAAGTCAATCCAAAATCAATAAAATGGATAACTCTCCAATCAGATTGGTGAGGGAGGAAAGAAAGAAGCCGATTACCAGTATAAGGAATGCTGGAATAACATCACCTAAGATCCTATAGATGTTAAAAGAACATTAGGGAATCTTAGGAATATGTTTATGCCAATAAATTCAACAGCACAGGTGAAATTGAAAAATTCCTTGAAAGACAGAAATTATCAGAGTTTACTAAAGAAGAAATAGATAACCTGAATAGCCCTGTATCTACCAAAGAAACTTGTTTTAAAACCTTCCTGTGATGAAAATTCAGGCCCAGATGGTAATGGTGAGTTTTACCAAACACTTAAGGGAGAAGTAATACCAATTTTACACAAACTCTTCCAAAAAAATCAAAGAGGAGGGAATACTTCATGACTCATTCTGTGAAGCCAGCATTACCTTGATACCAAAAGTATCCTGGCACCTTGGCCAGACAAATATATTACAAGAAAAGGAAAATAAAAAAATACATGCCTATGAACCTAGGTGCAAAAATTCTAAGCAAGAGTCTAGTAAGTTAAGTCCTATGATATAATAAAAAGATAATACATCTTGGCTATGGGACTTATCCCAGGAATGCAGGGTTGGGTAAATATTCACATAATCATCTCAGAAAACACATTTGACAAAATCTAATTCTGATAAAAACTCAGGCAAACTAGGAATAAAGGGAACTTCCCCAACCTGATAAAGGGTATCTACAGAAACCCTGCCGCTAATATCACTATTTAATTGTGAGAGACTAAATACTTTTCCCCCAACATCAGAAACAAATCAGAGATCTGTCTATTCAACATTTCAGTGGAGATTCTAGACTTAGGCAAGAAACAAATGAAGGACATCAGACAGCCAAGAAAAAAGTAAAACTGTCTTTATTCACCAAAGACATGATCATCTAGAAAATTCAATGGAATCTGCAAAGGTATTAGACCTAATAAGCAAATTTATCCGGGTTGCAGGATACAAAGCAGTGTGCAAAACTCAAAATGATAGCAATGAGCAATTAGAAGGTGAAATTAAAAGTCAATATTTATAATAGCATAAAAAATATAAAGTAGGAATAAAATTAACAAAAAAAATGTGAAAGATTTCTACACTGAAAACTACAAAACACTGCTACGATATATTAAAGAAGAACTAAACAAGTGGGGATTTATACCTTGGTCATGTGTCAGAAGACTCAATATTGGTGAGATGTCATACTCCCCAACTACAGATTCAATATAGATCCAATGCAATGCAATCCCAATCAAAATCCCAGCAGGCTATTTTTTGTGTGTTTATACATAAATTGGCAAGCTGATTCTAAAACCTCTGTAGAACTAACTGCAAAGGACCTAGAATAGCCTCCAGGGCTGTTGTAGAACTTGACAATGTATCACCAAAAGCTTCCAGCTGCTCCAGTCTTTCTCCCTCAGCATGATGTAAACCGCCAGCCCAAGCAGAAAGTCAGGAGGTGTTTTTATTTCCGTATGTTCCTTTTGTAACCTGGGAGCATGCGTGCCAACTGGGAGGAAGTGCTGTAATAAGGAACTTCATTTAGGAGGTGTCAGTCGAAGTTGGGAATAAGATTTATTGCTGTTAATTCTCTGGACTAATCTGGGGTTGACTAGTTTTTTCAAACTATATTTGCCAGTTAATACCATGTTCAACTATTTTCCACATAAAATAAAAAAATAAAAATCTGATATAAAAAAGGGCTTTTAAAAGACTGAATTGAGGAATTAATATGAAAAGGAAAATAGACTTACAGATCCTCAAGGAACAACTTTTAAAACACTGAATTGAGGAATTTATATGAAAGGAAAATAGACTTGTAGATCCTCAAGGACTAAGTGTCAAGAGGTTTCTGCGAGGGTGAAAAAAACCTACAAATTACCCAGTCAGTTTTCTTAAGTTTGGAGGAGGGGAAATGGTAACACAGCAACCGACCGAAAAGCTACCCCAGAAGCTTCCCTTTTAAGGAACTAAGATTGTGTTCAGTTCTTTTGGTGTGATTTGCAGGGACTTGGGGGCAAAAGGGACCACAGCAAGCCTATTCTTCAGGGGAAAAGGTTTAACCTTTGGGCACAGAGCTCCTGCTCTGGTCATCTTAATAGATCAAATTAAATTATTTAGCAGGAAGCCAATGTGACCCACTCATTTCTGAGGAAATGACCAGAGGTCAAAGATGGTTATTTTCATCTCTTGTCATTGAAGTAATGCTTGTCTCGTTTTCCTACCGCCTGAGGTTGGGGTTTCCTCCTCCTCCTCTCCTCTGGCCTGTTGCCTCGGCAACGCCAGCCATCTGCCAGCTGGAGACTCGGGGGCGCTGGGGGTACAGTTCAGTCCAAGTCTGAAGGCCTGAGGACTAGGAGAGCAACGATGTAAGTCTCGTTCCACGGGTAAAAGACTGAGATCTGATATCGCAGCTCAACAGTCAGAGGATTCAAATTGTCCCTTCCTCAGTCTTTAGGCCCTCAGTGGATTGGATGAGGCCCACCCGCACTGAGGAGAGCAACCTGCTTTATTGAGTCCACTGATTCAAATGCTAATCTCCTCCTGGAGCCCCCTCCCAGACACAGCCAGAAACAATGTTTAGCCAAGTGTCTGGACGCCCGGTGGTCCAGCCAAGTTGACCTATGAATTCAGCCATCACACCCTCCTCCACGAGTTTCCGCATTCATTGAGCACCTTGTTTGCCCTCAGTAGTTCCCTGTGGGGGCTGTAGGAACAGCACACACGGAAGGATGACTTCTCTGTTGGAGGAAAAGGCATCTTCCTGCTCCTACCTGGCCTCAGGAGCTCCTGGCTCAGCTGACATGGTAGACTGGTACAGCCAGCGTGACGCATGGACGTGCTGGGAGGGGACAGGGTCTCAGGCCTCAGAGAGTCCCTCCCTGGGCAGGAAAGCAGCTTGGGAACTTCTGGTGTTGGAGCTTCTCGTTCGCAGCCCTGCCGCTCAGCCCGGGGCTCCGGCTTTCTAGCTGGGAAAATTCTCAGCAGGACACCAGTTCTCTTTGGCTACACCTTGACAGGAGCCGTTCTCCTCTAATGAAAAATGGAAAATTCTTCTTAGGAGAGTGGCTACCTTATAGAAACCACTGTTTTTTTAAAAAATATGGCCCTATGCTCCATTTACGGAATAGCAGTTCATGTGCTGCTTCCACGGAGTTGTTAGGCAGAAAGACAGAAATGAGCGGCATGGAAAGGAGAAAGGGCCCCCCAAAGATGACTCAGGGAGTTGATCAAATAGAGCCAGAAAGCCAGAAATGACCCAGAGAGTTAATCAGATGAAGCCACAGGGTCCAAGAGTGACTCAGGAAATGTCCAGGGTCCCCCCAGGTGAGAAACATCAGAGGCACAGGCACAGCACAGCACAGCCCCTGCCCTCATTTCACCAATCAGAACAAGCCTAGAGAGCTGTCAGTCAAGGACCTCTCTGCCCTGCCAAAACCACATAAAGGAAGCCTCAGAATGAGCACCCACGCCTGCCCGTCTTATCTTAGGCAGGCCCGCTCTGCTGCTCTGTGCAGAGCGTATTAAAACTTACTTTGCTTTCTTGACTTTGCTCTTTCGTCTCACTGTACCCGACTTCCCTGCAACACGGAGCCCAGTCCTTTCCTTCCTAAAGGGTGACTTTCCTTATTTTAGGACAGGGGAGACTCATGGGAAACCTAGTTGGATCTGGGGTAGGACTGATGCTTTTTTCTTTTTCTGTTAACATTCTTCTAATTTCTTTTACATTTTTTAAATCTTTAATTTATTTTAATATTGGGGGTGGGGAGTGGGGGTGAGGGTTGGGGCAGGAGGTCGTAGCAGCCAGCCGAGCAGGCAGGAACTGCCGAAATCCGTCAGGGTCACAGGACCCCTCATCAGGGACAGCTCAGTGAGAAAGGAAATGTAAAGAAACCCAGGGACTGGGAATCTGGGCTTTCACTCTCTTAGCTTCTGTGAGCTCTTTCTGGAGAAAAACAAGGCAAAGGGGAAAAAAAGTCCATTCTTGAAGACTTTCCTTGTTTCCCTCAACTAATGAGGTAACATGGAACATTTTCCTTTCATTTATGAAGAGCTCACAACTGGCTGTTATTTCAGATAACAACTGCCAACTTCAAGGCGGCACCTGCAAACCTTAGTGACTCTCCGGCTTTCAGGCCACGTTGCCTGATACAGTCTTCTGGGTGAGAGACCCAGATAAGATTTGGAGGGCTTGAGAATGTAGGGCAGCCCCTTGGGTCACCAAGCAGCCAGAATTTGTCATGTTTCTCTGAGGCCTCTTAACAGGCCTTGATCTCTTTGTTCCTGAAGGAAAGTTATGGGCATATAATGCCTTGTAAACTTCCAAAGCTTGTCTCTATTTCTCAACCAGTCAACTTTGCCCCTGTTTCATTTTGAATCCATTCTATAGTTCTCAGCATAAAAGTACCAGCCAGTATATTTCATAATAATATCTGACATGTACTGAGCACTGTGTGTTCAGGCAAGCTAAAGCTTTTCTTAGACATTCCAGCAGTGAATGCCCACTAGAGGCACTTGAAGCAGGTGTTACATTTTGCAGACAAGGTTAGAGAGATTAAGTAATACTCCCAAGGCAACATGGCTAAGTAAGCAGTGAAACCAAAATTACAAACTAAGTTTTGATTCCATAGCTAGAGACTTTAAATATCAAGGTATGCTCTCTTCCACGAATTCCCTTGTTCATGTTTGATAACCAAAATGAGATTGGGAAAATGAAAAGGAATTGTTTCAGTTATTCATTGTTAGGTAACAGATCGCCCCCAAAGCCCAGTGGTTTAAAAATAACAACTATGTATTATTTCCCATGACACTGCCAGTTAATCGAAGGCCTTCTGTTTTAGCGGATGGGCTGGCTGGAGAATCCAAAGCGGCCTCACTCCGAGGCTGGCAGTCCACACTGGGGACCTACGGACTCGGTTAGTGGGGCTGTTGGCCAGGAGACTCAGTTCCTACAGGGGCCTCTGGGTGGCTGCTCGGGCTCCCTCACAGCATGGTCACTGGGCGCCAAGAAGGAACATCCAAGCCCAATGTGAAAATGCTTATCAAGCTCCCACTTTCAGTATTTTTGCCAATGGCCCATTGGCCAAAGTTAGTCTCATGGCCAACCCCTGAGCCAGGGTGCAGGCTCTACAAGGTGTGGCTCACTGGGGCCACCAAAGTAACAGTAATAGGCATTTTGTGATATTTTGTTTACCTGAGAAGCTTCCTTCTTTTCCTCTCAGGCTAATAGCAAAGCTCACCAATTAGAATCTCAAATTGCATTTGTAGCCCTTTTCATATAAGTTTTGAGATTTTGAATGACGTTGTTTAGGTTGTTAAACTAATCAACAACTGCTGAATTCCTTGGCTAGTTTAATAGTCCCTACTTTCAAGGTGCTATAGTCTAGTGAAATTCAGTTTAACACACTTGTTAGCTTGTTTAATATTCACAAAATCTTAGCGATATGTATTCTTATCTGTGCCTTATAGATGAGAAGGTGCAGGTCGCACACCTGGTTCTCGGCACATCTGCCTTTGAGCCACTGCTGGACTCAAGGCCATGCCCCAGTCCTCCTCTGGTGCTGACGGCAAATCTGGGGGGGCTGTGGAGTAAACAACACAGGACACTTAAATGTTTTATACGGAAGGGTAAAGATTTTTTAAAAGTGAAGTGCAATTACGCAGGGGAGGAAGCTCACCGCAGCAGGCGTCTGGGGCCTTTGGCTCGCTTCCTGCTAGTGTGTTAAACTAGAGGGCCTGGTCTTCACCTCTCTTCATCTCTAAGGCTTTTAAAACGTGGTGGTAAAGTGTACGTAACATGAACTTTACCGTTTTAACCATTTTGAAGTGTACAGCTCAGTGGCATTAAGTCCACTCCCACCATGGGACCACCACCACCATCCAGCTCCAGGACTATTTCATCTTCCCCACCTGAAATTCTGTGCTCTCACTGACACGTCCCAACAGAATTATTGGTGACCTTTGAGACTTTATTTGGAAGAGAGGTGCTGCGTGGGTGCTCTTCCTCTGGGCACCCTGGGCTGGTCAGGACTGGGCACTTCAAAGTCCCTCTGCAGCTTCCCCTAAAGCTCAGCCAGGCCCCTACACTCTGGGGTGTTGCTCAGTGGCCAGTGTGCATGGGCTGTGCGGGGCGGAACCTTGACTCCGGATGGATTTAAGCAAGGCTCGGTCCTCAGCTGAGAGCGCGACTGAGGCCCCAGCGGCAGAACATAAGTGACGGCGGCCCTGGCCATGCGCGTTCATCTGCATTCAGTCAATGAAGCACAGAGAGAGGCTGTAGCAAACTCAACTTCTCCTGGACTGCACAGTGGGTGGGAGGATGGAGGGAGAAAGGGGAGTATTGGGGTTCCAGATCCTGGATTAGGGTCCTGAGGATGGGCTGGCAGGCTGGGCCCAGCTCGGGGGAAGCTCCACCCCTTAGGAGGGCAGGATAGGAGCAAGCCGGGCGGTGGAGGGACAGGGGCACTCACCCCTTTCTCATCCCATCCGTGAAGGAAATGTCCCACCTGCTCTTTCCAAGTGCTGCGGCAGGGCTGTGGCCGAAGGGCTCCTTGGGTTCCTTGGGAGCAAAGTTACTACGTCCCTGTGCCTCCCGGAAGTGTGCTTCCAGCCCCTACTTGTGTTCCCCGCGTCAGCAGTAACCGGCCCGGGTGGCGGTCCAGATCCCGGAGCAGGCTGTGGAGCAGGCAGCGTCACATCCCTCCAGTCTACACATACATGAAGTGGAGGCAGGGAGGGGAGCCATTCGAAATATCTGGAATTCGCTGAGATAGATTTATGGGCAAGAATTCCTTTCACAAAACTCTTTTTCAAAAGGAAGCCGAATGTCTATTCTCACCAAGATGGATATTTCACAGCACTGCAGGATGGAAATGAACACCTTTTACTTTCGTTTAGCCCAGGAAGCTGAAAAAGAGACAGAAGTGAATGGGTTTGTCTTGCTCCTTCTTTCCTAAAAGACAGCAGACAGGGCACTGCTGCTTGGCGTAGACCCAGGGCCTGGCTGATTAAGTAGAACCCGTGGAGCCCACAGACCAACCAACTGTTTTTCTAACGGGTGCACTTTCAGCCAAGCGGGTCAGCTGAGGGGATCCGCTCCCCTTCTCTAGGGCCTCACCAGGAGCCTAGGGCTTTGAACGCAGCCGCTGTCCTGTCTCAGGCATATTCAAGAAGAAAAAAGTGCATATTTAAAGGAGACTGAATTTTATGTAAAGACAAGTCAACAGGACCGGCTGGAATGGTCCTGCCAGAAGGAAAACATCAATTTAAATATTTGATTTGCATCCAAAATCCATTCCATCAAAGACTTGGCACCCACAACAGGCTGCTAACCCATTTGAGAAATAAAGCAGACGTTTCTGGTGTGTTTGAAAAGTAGCCTCAGCTTCCCAGGACCCCATAGCCAAAGCCATAACCGGCTCAGAGTGTTAGATGTTCAATTATCCTTGTCCCAAGGTAATGCTGTCAAATTCAGTGGAATCCGAGCTGCGTCCACCCGCTGCTTTGTGCTGGCTTTGGGGCCTGAGATTCCTCAGTGTCAGTCGCATAGGGCCTCAGTGTCTGAGGGGTGGACTGGGAGCAGGGCTCCCGGTAGAGCTGGGGTCCAGCTGCTTTCTTCCCAGTGCTTCCCCATTGCCTTCTGCAGCTGCCTTTGGATCCTCGAGCAACAGATTTTTGAGTCCTCCTGCCAAAACCCGAGACAGCCAGTGAATAATCAATCAGCTGCAATTTGCGAAGCTATTCGGTTTTGCAACTGTAAATGAAAATTCTTTTCATTCAGAATTTTCTGGAATGCTACTGGCCAGCCACAGCAGGTTTTTCTTTTTTTAAATCTTCAGACTTGCAAGGCTCTGGGGCCTCTGAGGATAGGAGGACGTGGGAGGGACTCTGGTTGGCTTTCCCAGAAGGGAAGGAGACCCCAGACACAAAAGGCTCTCAGGGAGAGCCGGGCAGAGCACCCCCAGCTTCTTCAGGGGGAGGACCTGACTACATATCAGAGGGCAGGGGAGCACCCCAAACTGTGGCTTTCAGCTACCTGCATTAGACACAAGATACCACTTCTGAAAAGCAAAGTATGGAAAAAATGCAAATCATACAAATAATTCTCCCTTCTTCCATGCCTGGCACATAAAAATACCCAATAAATGACAGTTGAATTGACTTGTCTGTTGAAAAGAACGCTTCACTGATGCTAAGAAATCCTTAACTTTCTTTTCATGCTTTGAAAATGCCACGTTTCTTTGTATCTCATAGATTTAGGTCTAAGCAAGTGTCCTGACGCATTTGAAAAAAGAAAAAAAACATTTTGCTAATCAAGAGCATTAGAGATATTTTGTCTTTAATATTCAAATATACCTGTTAAGGAGGAAAACAAACTCTATAGAAACTTTTTAAGAAATTCTATTTATTTACTTATTTAAATTGTGGTACAATACACATAACAGAAAATTTAGCATCTTAGCCATTCTTAAGTGCTCAGTCCCCTAGCATTAAGGGCGTTCACATTGTGCAGCCGTCCCGCCATCCCTCTCAGGGGCCGTCCCATCTTCCGGAACTGAAACTCTTTCCCCGTCACACACTTACCCCGCCCCCGTCCCCCAACGCTGCCAACCCGCATTCCACTGGACTCTGACACTGGCAATCTCCTGAGAGTGAAAAGAAAACTTATTTTTTTTTTAATTTAGAAAATATCCTGAGGCTGAAGAGAGAATAAAGTTTTCATTCACAAAATCAAAATTCCTGTTCTGTTGAAGCACAGGTGACAGCGTCTCCCAAGCACCCCCCCCCCCCCCAGGCAACCAGCTCTTCTTTTGGTGGCCTGGGGCATGTCCCCATTGCTGAGGGGGTGGGGATCAAGACGAAAGAGGGGGCAGAGTTCCTGGGTGGGCACCCCCCGCCCCCGTGCCCTTGTCTCAAGGGGATTCAGCTCAGTGTGCTCGGAGTCGCGGGCCAGTCTGGCCGAGGCGGGCTCACTCCTCCAGCCGGGGCGCTCCCACCGTCTGCGCGCCCAGTGACCCCGTGATCCTGACCTGTCGCTCCGCCCTCTCATCCCTCTGTCGGTACTGCCTTTCAGCCTTTACCGTGCTTGAGTCTCTCCTGAGCCTTGGCGCTGCTCTCCATGTGGCGCCTGCCTCCTGTGGCCCCGGGCCGCCCCCTCTCTGGCCTCCCCCCCAGGCGGCAGCCTGGCTCAAGCTCTTACCGAGCCCGCCAACTGCTTCCGAACTGCCTGTGCGGTGGGCCTGTCAGCTGCTCAGCCATTTCCCCCAAAACCCATGTGCTGGAGTCCTAACCTCCACTACCAGAATGTGACTGTATTTGGAGAAACAGCATTTAAAGAGGTGATTAAAATAAAATGAGGTCCTGGGGTGGGCCCTGATCCAATGGGACTGGTGCCCTGATTTGAAGAGATCAGGAAACAGACACGCAGAGGGACAGCCACGGGAGGGCCCAGGGAGCCCGTGGCATCTGCAGGCCCGGGAGGGGCCTCAGCGGGACCAACCCAGCCTCCAGGACTGAGAAATAAATTTCTGTTTAATCACCCAGTCTGTGGGACTTGCAGTCACCAAGGCGACTGCTTTAAAGACTCTTTATGGTCCTGAGCCTTGTCCTTTCCGGGCACTAGCTTGCTGGTCCCTGGTCACCCCCTATTCCTCCTGAAGCCGCTGTGGGTCCTCTTCTTCGGCTTGCCCCAGGCCCTGGTGCTTAGGGAAGGACGGCTTTCTCATGGCCGGAGCCACCTGCACGCTCACCTCCCGCTCACGCTCACATCCCACCTGCACACTCGCTTCCCTGAGTCCCTGACGGGTGCATCTAACTTGTGGACATTTGTTCTAGTCTGTTCCTCAGGCACCTCAAACTCAACCCGTTCAGAACAGAGCACATATCCCTCCCTCCACCTGATTTTCCTCTTCGGTGCCTCATTCCTGGCACATACATTCCCTTCTTGCAAACTATAAATCCAAGGGTCATTACTGACCCCTCTCTCCTCTAACCCTAACAAATCAAACACCAAGTCCTGCTGATTTGCCTTCAAAGGTATTTAAAATAATCCCTCAGTTTCCCTGCCACTTATGGGATGGAAGTCTAGCTCATTAATTTTGTGTACAAGGCCCTCCAAGATGCATCTCCAGGTCTCTTCCCTCCACTCCGTGCTCCCCGCCAGCTCCTCCTCCTGTGCTGTAGTCTGCCTGTGCTCACTGCAGCGGCTCATGGTTCTGGGTCGTTCTCTGCCCTCCCCCTTTTGCTCCCCCAGACTGCTGTTCCCCCTTTTGGCTGTATCCTCTCCAACTGTTACGGGTTGGGTTCATTCTCTTCGGTCCCTGTCTCTGCTGCAACAAAGACTTGAAAGGCACAGACACAATAGTGAAGCAGAGGAAAATTTTATTTGAATCCACTCCAAGGGAGGAGCAGGCCAGAGTCAAGGTAGGCAAAGGCCTTGATCTGTTAGGTGGGAGGCTTATATAATTGCATGCCGGTTAAGAGGCACATCTTTGACAGACAAGGTGGGGGTCATTTGATTGACAGGTCTTTCTATATGTCGTCCCTCTCAGTGAGCATGTCCTTTCCCCACGCTGAGGTGTGATGCGGGCAGTTCTTAGTTCTGTTGGTTGGGATCTGGTTGGGGAGGAAGTTATCTCCTGCCAAGCCTTTGCTGTCCCCACATGGGACCCCATCCCTGGGCAGAGTTTGGGTAGCTTCTTCTTAATTAAGCCTTATCTTCCCCTTTCTTGGCTGCTCATGTGTATCTTTCTACTTAACATTCTTAACAAAATTATTCATTTTTTAAGATCTCCTCTAGGAAGGCATCCTGTAGGAATTCCCAGGCTGGTCTTGATGCTTCTATCACACCCTGGAGGCCCTGGTCATCATTACAGCCATGGAGCACAGTCAGGTCTGAGCAGTCACTGTGCGCTGGGTCCCTGGCGAGCTGCTTTACAGTATGGTCTCACCTTTACGGCAACCCTGTGAGGCAGGTACTACCTTTATCCCCAGTTTGCAGAAGACACCAAGGCACAGAGTGGTTAAGCAACCTGTCTAGGGTCAAGTCTATTTCTGGTAACATTTGTAGCATTGAATTATAATCTGTTTAGGTGGCTTCTTGCCCTTGAGGATAGGAGCCATATCTAATTTATGGGTCCCCAAGGCTTAGCACAGCATCCAATAAGAAGTAGTTGCTGTGAGGAGCTGAACAGAACAGCCTGCAACATCTCACCAGGCCATCTGACCCGGCAAAGGCAGACTGCCTGTGTCTCCTGGCCCTTGCCACGCTGGGGATGTGCTCGGGATGTGCATCCACATGGCATTAGTTCTCCTCTAAGAACAGAACCCTCACACCCTGTATCTTTCCTATCAAGCTTCACATCTCTTTAGCTGAATGAACATCTTCATTCTTTAAGTAAAATTAAAGATTTAAAATAAAATAAAGCCAGTTCCACCTTTCGCTGCTCGGCATTCCCCAATTTCACCCATTGTTCAGTTTGTTGATTTGCAGACTAACCCTTCCTCTTTACCCAGGGATTGCAGAATCCACAGAGCTCTTAGTTTTTTTAGTCACAGAAATGTATGCATCTTGAGAGGTGTATATACAAATAGTGATTACACGGAAACCAGCGTGCTAAAAGATTTCTGGCTTTTTCATTATTGTATATGGGGCAGGGAAAGCAAGTGAGGATGATAATTCAGAGAGTTCAGAGAGTTTGTTTTAAATAAAATATATTGCTTCTTAGTCAGTAGGAGCTTTTTAAAATCAACTTTAAAAATGGAAGTGTTATATCCATAGAGAAAATCTCCATTCCTAAGAGTACAGCTTGATGAATTACCACAAAGTGAACACATCTGGTTCACCCGTTCCCCAGATTAAGAGACAGAACCTTAGCAGAGCCACCCTGTCCCCAAGCACTCACCTCCAAACACTAAGGCTGTCACTATACTGATGTCTAACTCCACAGGTTAGTTTCAGCTGGTTTTGAACTTCATATAAATAGAAGCATGTTATATGCATTCTTTTGCATCTGGCTCAACATTATGCTAGTGAGATTCATCAACTATGCATTTCTATTACTGTAAGAATTCCTCTTATAGGTCTATTACAATGTATTCATCCATTCTCCTGTTGACGGACATTTTAGGCTATTACGAATAGTGCTGCTATAACATTCTAGTACACATAACTGGTGAAAATATGTATGCATTTCTTTTAGGTCTGTGCCCCAGAGTGAGATTTCTAGGTAACAGGGTAGTTCAGCCTTAGTGGACGCTGCCAAAAAACTTTCCTAAGTTCTCATGCTATTCTACATTCCCACCAGCAGCAGATGAGTGTTTCAGTTACTCCATATTCTCCCCAACACTTGGTATTAACAGTCCCATTAATTTTAGCCATTCTGGTTAGTGTGTATTGGTTTCTCACTGGGGTTTAAATTTGTTCGATGGCTTATTATGGCCAATTTGATGTCTTGCCTTCCTTTTTAAAGTGAAGCACCTGTTCATTTCTTTCTTTTAATTAGTTAATTTTTTTACTTTTTTTTATTATGGTAACATACACATACATAGAATTTACTGTTTTTAACTTTACAATTCCATGGTATTATTTTTGTGCTGTCATCACCATCCATTGCCCGTGGTTTGTCTCTTATGCCTTTTTTCATTGAGTGATTAGTGTTTTTCCTATTAATTTGTAGGAACACTTAACATGTTCTGGATATGAGTCCTTTGTTGTATATTACAAATATATTTCTCCGTCTGTGACTTACCTTTTCACTCATTGATGAAAAGGAATTCTTCATTTTATAGCAAAAAGCTTCTGTACAGCAAAAGAAATGATCAGTAAAATGAAAAGGCAACATATGATATGGGAAAAAATATTTATAAACCACACATCTGATCAGGAGTTAATATCCAAAATATATAAAGAAGTCATACAACTCAATAGCAAAATAATAATAATAATAATAATAATCCAATAAAAAGGCAAAGAGCCCAAATAGGCATTTTTTCAAAGAAAGACATTCAAACAGAAACTGGTAAATGTAAACGTACTTAACATGACTAATCATCAGAAAATATAAATCAAAACCATGCTGAGATAACACCTCACACCTCTTAGAATGGCTGTATCAAGAAGACAGAGATAACAAGTATTGGTGAGGATGTGGAAAAAAGGAAACCCTTGTGCATTGTTGGCGGGAATGTAAACTTGCACAGCCCTGTGGAAAACAGTATGGAAGTTCCTCAAACAACTAAAAATAGAACTGCCCTATCATTCAGCAATTCCATTTCTGGGTATTACCCAAAGGAACTAAAATCACTATCTGAAATATGTATCTGCACCCTAAGTTCACTGCAGCATTATTTACAATAGTCAAGACATGGAAACAACCTAAGTGTCCATCAGCCTGTAAATGGATAAAGAAAAGTACAAATATCCATAAAACAACACTATTTGCCATAAAAATAAGGCAATTCTGCCATTTGCAATAACATAGACGAAACTAAGGGCATTGTGCTAAGTGAACTATGTCAGAAAGAGAAAGAGAAATACTGTGGGATCTCACTTAATGTGTGGATCTAAAAAAAATTTGAACTCATAGGATCAGATTAGTGGTTACCACAGGTGGGAAGTGGGGGAGTGGGTGAAGGTGGTCAAAAAGAACAAACTTTCAGTTCTGAAATGAGTAAGTTCTGGGGACATTATGTACAGCATGGTGACTACCAAATATTGTATATTTGAAAGTTTCTAAGAGTAAATCTTAAAAGTTCTCATCACAAGAAAAAAAAATTGTAAAACTATGGGAGGTGATGGATTTTAACTAAATCTCATGTGGTAACCATTTTGCAACACATACATATATGAAATCAATATGCTGTGTACCTCAGAGATACACGATGTATGTGTCAATTATAGATCATTAAAACTGGAGGGAAATGAATTTCTTAATTTTACTATTGCCCTATGTATCAGTCTTTTCCTTGTGGATTTAAATTAGTCTTTTTTGGATCCCGTTGAAGAAATCTTTACCTGTCTCCTGCAGAGCTTTCTAAATTGATGCATGTTCGCTAAGCCCTACTTTTCTCATTTTATGTCAGAAATGAACTAGGCACTTTCACAGATGGTATCACCTCTTTTGTGGGAAAACACTACCTCCATCATCTTTTGCCCACACCAGGACACAGTGTGTATGCTGGGCAATTTCCACAGCTGTGCAATGTCTGAACACCCTTCCTGCGTTTGAAGAACTCATGACTGGACGCAGCTGCCAGAGACAGGCAGGGCCCAGCCCCGCCTGTGTCCCACAGGTGCAGGGGTCCTGTGCACGAAGGTGTGATGTCCACAGGGTAAAGCCAAGTCCAACATAGAGTTCTACAAACAGACTGAGGATTGGGAAGAGTTTGTACATTGACCTGGGGCTCCAGGAGCTGCGTGGCCTGAGAAAGGAGCCATCTGATCCGGCAGCTCCACTTCTGGGTATTTATCCCAGGTAGGGTCTGTGCAGGAGCCCAGCAGCGAGCGGGGAAGATCCCATAAAGGAGGGGGAAGTGACCGCTTTTCATTCAGCCGCTTAGCAGCACAGGGAGACAGTGAGGTAGCAGGGACTGCATCAAACGTCCTGTAGCTGGCATTCTGTGCTGGGGCCAGACCTGGCCAGGAGTCCCACACTGTGCAGAGCCTGCAGGGAAGGGCAGTGAGTTTTGCTGCCAAGCTGGGAGAAGCTGACTGGGGTGTCTTGGCCTGGGGCTCAGGGCACGCGAGCAGAGCTGGGCTGTGGCTAGTGCAAGGCCCCAGGTGGTGCTCCATACCAGCCTTTCATCTGTCTCTGTCTGTTTCTCTTCCTCTCTGGGAATTGAGAATTCTAAACCTTTAATGAAAGGTCCAACTTACAAAGCAAAGTACTTGTCTGCTGGCTCAGAAGTAGTATATGTAGCTGCAAATCTATTTGTAACAAAAGGTAAACCAGTGGCTGCTTAGGGAGAGGTAGGGTGGGGAGAGGCGGGAGCGAGGGTTACCAAGAGGCACAGGGAAGTTTTGGATTGACTGAGAAGTTCAGTTTTGATTACAGTGACGGTGTCACCAGTGTGTACATAGGTCAAAACTTACCATTGTCCAGTTTAAATATGTGTGTTTTATTGTACGCCAATTACCCCTCAATGAAGCTGTTAAAAAACACCCTCCCAACATCCACACACCCTCACACACATACACACATGCATGCATGCACGCGCACACACACACACACACATCATTTGTGATGAAGTGGTTCAAGTTACACCTTAATCACTCGAGTACATGCATTTCTCTATCCAAACCCGCCCTCCTGCCGGAGCCATGGTTGTTCTAAGTATCCTGGTCACAAGAGAGAGAGACCAACATTCATTGGGATGGTTCTGGAGCTTCAGCGGGGCTCCTGATAACATTGTCAATGTTCCAGGACTCTGTGGGCCCAAGCTGGGAGGACTGCTGGTGTCAGCGCAGAAAGACTCAATCCCACATCGCCATGTCCTCATGACATGAACTTCAAAGTCTGCAGGGCCCATGCCAGGAGTCCCCCTCCTCCTCGCAGACAATGGGATATTCTCCTTCCTTCTGCAGGGGGAGAAGTGGACATTGAGAAGCGAGCAGTATTAGGACACTAAGCGAGTGAAGCACATCTGAAAGTCCCCAGGGCACGGCCAGGTCTGGGGTTGCGATTACCACACACCTTTAGAGAACAAGAATTACAGGTTGTTTTCTTCTCTCCAAACAGTGTGTAAATGTAATAGCCTCTCCCTCCAGGAGGCTTTAAAGCTCCAGAGTAATAAAGCTTTCTAGTAATAAAGGAATAACCAACAAAAAGAGCCCAGTGTAACTGTCACACCCAACAGATTGCTACCAGCAAAAATTTACAGCAAAGTGTAAAAATCAGCAGGTTATTTTTCCTTTTACCAAAATGATGCCTCTGGTCTAGGAAGAGTTGCTTGTGGGGGTCGGGGTCCTGCTGACATGCTCGGCCTTCTCCAGGAGCCCCAGGGGGGCCTGGTCCATTTGAGCTGCTCTATCACAGATGCTGCCAGGCAGCCAGCCAACGTCTTTGGCAAGAGATCAGAGGCTGGAGACAGGTCCCCACGCCAGAACTGATGCCACATCAGCACAGCGGTGTATCCATCTGAGCACCAGTTGCAGGGTAAAAGGGGAAAGACCCAGTAATGCTGAGCCTAAAGCAAGATGTCAGAAAGACCTCCACCCATTACCGCCGGGACACACAGCAATGGACTCTGGGTGACTGAGGACTTGAGAAGTGAATTGTTTGCGTCACAGTAAAATCTAAAAAGTTCACATGGTACTTGAGTGACTGCTTCTTCAACACAGGGGTGTCCAGCCCAGCAAACCAGAGGCCATACTAAGGAAGGATCCCCTGAGCCAGATCGGTAAGTGGGAACAAGGGGAGCAAGACTGACCCCCACTTCCCTGAGGGCATCAGTTTCCAAGTACTCCGGCGCCTTTGGGAATCTGGGTCATGGTTCTCGAGTGAGGGACAAGGGACATTTCAGCACCTGGTGTATCTTATAAGAATTAGTTATGCAAATACGCTTGTAAAACTGAAAGCATTAACACCAATTTATTTGAAAATAAAAGTTACTCATAATGGCACTCACTAGAAAAAAACAGCGGTAGCCAGCCCCAAAGCTTCCTGTGCCTATGTAACTTCCCTCACCACACAAATCTACTTGGTTCCTGATTCGGATAATGAGCATAGGGCACCACGCTTGAGTCAGGAGGAGTGACAAATATTCCAAATGGTTTCTGAGTTTGAGAGAGTGAAGAGCAAGAGTTCATATAGCAAAGGATTTATCTAAAAAGTTATCTGACTTTGACTCTTAACCTCGATAGTGAAAATTTTGATGGCAAGGAAATCTATAATGCATACACGTCACCAGTATACAAATTGCTTCTAAAGTCCAAGAGGCAATAAAGGTCACCCTCACTTATATTGCTAGATAAAATCAAGTCTGGTTCTCAGCTGCTCATGAGAAATGAGAGAATGAGAAAGTCCAACGGCTCCTCACTCCTTCCCTCTTGCTTGTTACAGACACCAGGACCCAGGGGGCTGCAGAGCCCAGGGGGCAGTGAGGGAGAGAACGCTGCTCTTGGGTGAGATTTGGCTGTGGTCAAATACCTGCTCCAACACTTGCTAGGGGTTGCAAGTGTTTAAGAATTCCATTGTATGATCATAAATACATTTATGTATCCAATCCCTTGTAAAGGGATATTTAAATGCAGAGAATAAACAGGATGCTAAAATGAAAATTTTGGCTTAGACCCCATCTATCTACCATCTATCTATCTATCTATCTATCATCTATGTATCTATTTCTATCTATCATCTATCTATCATCTATCTATCTATATCTATCTATCTATTGTCTATCTATATCTATCATCTATATCATTATCTATCTACCTACCTATCATCTATCTATATCTGTCATCTGTCATCCATCTCTATGTTTATACATAGATATATATCTATTACCTATATATTTATCAAATACCAAAGTGAGCTGTGAGACTGATCATTCTGAGTCTATTAATTCTCTACTGCTGCATAACAAATTACTACAAAACTTAGTGGCTTAAACAGCAGCATCTTTTATCTCAGTTTCTGGACCACAGATCCAGGTTAGCTCAGCCGGGTTCTCTGGCGGGGGTCTCTCACCGGCTGTAGTGAAGGTGTGGACCAGGCTTCAGCCTTCTCATGGCTTGATGGGGGAAGGATTTTGTCCAAGCTCGTGCACGTGGGCACTGGCACACACTGGACTGGCGGCTCCTGGGTTGTTCACCCGAGGGCCTCAGCGTCTCACCGGCTGTCGGTGGAAATCACGCTCAGTCCCGCGGCCGTGAGCCTCCCCTTAGGGCCCTCAGGACACGGCAGCTGGCTTCCCCTCAGTGAGCGAGCAGAAGCGGAATGAGAAGCAGTGTGCACAACACAGAACTCACGGGCTTCACAGCCGGACTTCAGAAGTGACACCCCATCACATTTGCCACATTCTGTGTGTTAAAAACAAGCCCCGCGGTCCATCCCACACTGATGAGGAGGGGATTCCATGGGGGTATGAACATCGGAAGGTGGGGATCCCTGGGAGCCTACCACGCTCACACTCGGGAGCTTGCAAAAGCAAAGCAACTGGAAGTCAGTTACATGACTGTTAAATCCTGCGACCCCACAGAAGGTCTAGAGGGTCAGAGCTTATTAATCACTGAGTAATGCCCAAATCTCCCTTCATGGTTTTGCACTTGTCTGTTTCCTGTAGCAGAGCTATTGATTTTTGCTTTACATATTTTGAGAATAAGTTAGGCAGGATACACAAATTGGAATCGTTTTATCCTTCAGTAGAACTCAGTCTGCTGTCATTATGAAGTAATACTTTTTTCTAACATGCTTTTTTTCTTTAATAGATATTTTGATATTAATACAGCTATGGCAGTATTTTTTTTGGTTAGTATTTGCATGGTATCTATTTACTACCTTTTTGCTTTCAACTTTTCTCTTTTTGATGTAGTTTTTGGAACCAGCATATATGTATATCTAGATCTTCTCACACAAATATTCAGTCTATTTTCATTTAATGTTTATAATAGTATTTTGAGATAAAATCCATCATATCAACTGTGTTCATTATTTGTTCCTTTCTTACTTATTTTGGATCAGTTAAGCATTTTTCCATTTTCTCCCATGTTAGCTTAGAGGCTATACACTTTCAAAAAAATTGAGATATAATTCAAATACCATAAAACTAACCATTTTAAAGCATAATATGCAATGTTTTTCAGGATATTCATAGGGTTGTACAAACATCACCACTAATTCCAGAACATTTTCATCAACCCCAAATAAACCCCTGCACTTGTTAGAACTCACTTCTCATTCCTTGCCCCCACCCTAATGCCCCAGCCTCCCCCCACCCCACAGGTCCCTGGCAACCACTACTCTACTTTCTGTTTCTGTGGATTTATCTGTTCTGGACATCTCATGTAAATGGAATCACATAACATGTGACCTTTTGGGTTGACTACTTCTGCTTTCATAGGTTTTATGTTTTCATGGTTCAACCATGTTATAGCATGTATCAGTAATTTGTTCCTTTTTTATGGCCAAATAACAGTTCATTATTTTACCCATCAGTTGATGGACATTTGAGTTGCTTCCACTTTTTGACTATTACAAATAATGATGTTATGAATATTTGTGCACAAGTATTTGAGTGTTGTTTTCAGTTCCCTTGGGTGTATAACTAGCAGTAGAATTGCAGACTTATCTAGTCTAACATTTGTGGAACTGCCAAGCTGTTTTGTATTGTGACTGTACCAATTTACATTGCTACTAGCAATGTAGGAAGATTCAATTTCTCCATATTTTCATCAACTTTGTTATTTTCCATTAGAGCCATCCTAATGGTGTAAAGTGGTATCTCATTGTGGTTTTGATTTTCATTTCCTAATGATTAATCATATTGACATCTGTTCATGTTCTCATTGGTTATTTTTGTATCTTTGGAGAAATGGCTATTTAGTCCTTTGTCTTATAAAAATTGGGTTGTCTTTTCATTGTTGAATTGTAAAAATTTTTAAATGTATTTTGGACACTAACCCATATTGCATATATAATTTGCAAATACTTTCTCCATTATATGAGTTGTCTTTTCACTTTCTTGGTAGTGTTTGAATTTTACAAAGTTAAAAAACTTTCTATGAAGTTCAGTTAGTTCTTTTCTTTGGTTATCTGGGCTTTTAGTGTCATATCTAAAAAATTGTTGCCTTATCCAAGACCATGAAGTTACACTTATGTTTTCTTCTAAAAGTTTTACAGTTGTAGGTCTTACATTGAATGGTCTTGGCACTCTTGTGGAAAATTGATTTCTTACGGAAAACAGATGATAGATGTATGGGTTTATTGCTGGGCTCTCAATTCTGTTCCACTGATCCAAATACCTGTTTTTATGCCACTATCACACTGTCTTAATTGCTGTAGTTTTGTCGTAAGTTTTGAAATTGGGACATGTGAGCTCTCCAACTTTGTGTTCACTTTCAAGATTGAATTGACTATTCTGGTACATTGCATTTCTGCATAAATTTTAGGACTAAATTGTCCGTTTCTGCAAAAAGAAAGGCAGTCAGAATTTTGACAGGGATTTCAGTGAATCTGTAGATAAATTTTGATTTGCCAATTTAACAATGTTAAGTCTTCTAATCCATGAATGTCTTCTCATTATTTAGGTCTTTAATTTCTCTCAGCAATGTTTTGTAGTTTCTAGTGCAGAAGTCTTGCACTTCTTTGGTTAATTTATTTCTGAGCATTTTATTCTTTTTGAGTCTATTGTAAATGGAATTGTTTTCTTAATTTCATTTTCAGATTGTTTATTGCTAGTATAGAAATACAACTGATTTTTGTATATTGATCTTGTATCCTGCAATATTACTGAACTTATTAATTCTAATTGTTTTTTTGTGTGTTTTAGCATTTTCTATATATTAATATCATGTTATCTGCAAATAGTTTTACTTCTTCCTCTACAATCTGGATGCCTTTTCTTTCTTTTTCTTGTCTAATTTTCTTGTCTTTTGTAGAGCCATCAGTACGATGTTGAATAGAAATGGCAAGAGCAAGTATCTGTCATGTTCCTGATTTTAGGGTGAAGGCTTTCAACTGCATCATTAAGTATAATGTTAACTGCGGGTTTTCACAGATGCTCTTATCAAATTGAGGAAATTCCCTTCTATGGTAAGTGCTTGTTGAGTGTTTTTATTGTGATGGCTGTTGGATTTTTCAAATGCTTTTCCTACATTTACTGAGATCATCATGTGGTTTTATCCTTTATCAATTTGGTACATTATATTAATTTTTGTATGTTAAACCAAACTTGCTGGGATAAATCCCACTTGATCATAGTGTATAATTTTTCTATGGTGCTATTTTGTTGAGGATTTTTGCATCTACATTAGTAAGAGATATTGATCTATCATTTTGTTTTCTTGTGACGTCTTTGCGTAGTTTTGGTGTAAGGGTTATAGTGACCTCATAAATTAGAAAGTGTCCCTTCCTCTTCTGCATTTTGGAAGCATTTGTAAAGGATTTGTATGAATCCCTTTTTAAACATTTGATAGAATTCACTAATGAAACCCTTTGGCCCTGGGATTTTCTTAGTGAGAAGTCATCTGATTACTGAGTCAGTCTCTTTACTTGTCATAGGTGTATTCAGGTTTTCTATTTCTTCTAGTGTCAGTTTCAGTAGTTTGTGTTTTCCTAGGAATTAGCCCATCTCATGTAGCTTATCTAATTTGTTGGCATACAATTGCTTTTGTTTCCTTGATTTTCTTTATATATTCTCCATTTCACTTATTTCTGCTAATCTTTTTTATTTCCTTCTTTCTGATTGCTGTGGGATTAGTTTGCTCTTCTTTTTCTAGTTTCTTAAAGTGGAAAAAAATGATCACCATGCTAAGTCTAGGTACTTACATAGCTTACAATGTTCAAGTGTTCTATTTTCTGGTAGATATTCTAGTTGTTCTATCCATATATATATATATATATAGTCTGTAGAGAGCAGAGCTCCCAGTTTTAAAATACAATGGGAAGTCTGGGAAAATAGGAATTAGTTAAAAAATTCGTAAGACCTTAGCTTTTACTTTTACAGATGTTTGTATTAAACAATTTGTCAGTCATCTAAGAATAGAATGTGGCTCTAAGATTATAAGGTTGGCTATTAACTTTGAAATACTGCAGTTTTCTACCCTACCAAAAAAGTACCTTTTAAATCAATGTTCAAATGACCCAGTGCCATTTTTACCCAAGCATGTTTTGTCTGCATCTTCAGAGGCATTGCCAGAATGTTCCTCAGAGGGCAGGAAGGAGTTTCCTGGAATACAGTGGGCCCTTCTCTTGTTGCCAAGTAGTGAGAGCATTTATTTCTAAATGCTGGTATTGCAAGAGCTTGGTGGCCTGGTCCAGGTCCTCCAGATGCAGAACTAGTTTGTAGCATATCAAAATTATCTGATATGTTCTTCCTCCACCTGAAAAAGGCCTGAGTCCTTAGCCACGAAGCATCCTTAAACCATCTACTTTGCCTGACTGCCCCACCGCTGCCATCCACAGAATCCTAGGCCCATGGGGTGCCAGAATGGACTGGAGTCTTCTGGACACCCTCCTGCCCATATCCACTCCCGGCACAGACAAGCCACTTGTCCTGGATCAAATAATCCAGATGCTTGGATCTCAACCCAGAGGTTGTTCATTTATCTGGTTTCTTGTGCAGCCAAGGGAGTGAGTTCTCAAAGCTCCAGGTGGTTCTAATGTGCAACCAAGTTTGATACCCACTTTGCTCTACATTACCTGGAACCAGTTTTCATCTCAATCTGATTTTGGCAAGAGAAGGTGTTGAGGAGGGTAGAGCAGTGGAGTGTGAGAGCACTGGCAGCTCCTGGGTGCCAGCTACTTACAGCCTGCATGAGAATGGGAAGGGTCACCAGGCCCCTCTGGGCCTGTTTCCTCATGTCTAGTGAGGCACATGCAGTGTTGCAGATCCTCTCCCACTCTCAAGTTCTGGGCTTTACTCCAGGGCCTAAGGCCCTGTGGAGGGCAGGGCTCCCCCGGCATGTTCTGGAAGCAGTAGAGTGTACTCAAGAGGATGGCAAGGTTTGGGGGAAAATTAGTTACAGGATAGAAAGGTCAGTAATGGAGAGGTCACCAGATGGGCTAGCTGGACTGGGATTTGTGGGGAGCAGTGCAGACAGAGCCCTGTGTCCTCGGGCTGTCCCTTACAAGATAGATGTGTGTCTCTATTTTGTAGGTGCCAGTTCTCCTGCATCGTGCACAATTTCCTTCCTTTGGACAAGTTTTAACATCTCTTCACACTAGTGCGAGTAAGTGATATACACGTGCGCTGGAGCGTCTGTGATGTGGCCCAAGGAGAGTTGGCCAAGGCGGCCGCTGCCGGCCCTCTGAACTCCTGCTTTGGCAGCCCTGTGCACCCTCATTCACTCCCGACAGGTGGACAGGAGTGGTGTGAACTGCCTCGCCAATGGCTCTCCAGGTACTTCCCTCCCCTTACACGGTGGGCACGCACTGCCCTCAAAGGTCTTCCAAAGTCAGGGTCCTTCTTATTTCTTGTCTTGCCAGGGATATCAGAAACTAAATCAGCCCACCACGATTCTTTTGAGAGCTCTCATTTTATAGTGATTATGCATTACTGGTATATATTCTTAAAAATGAGTACCCTCAGGACACATCACAAGCTAGCACATGTTGTATTTAGAGCAGCGCGTAGTGCATATACCGCAGAGCAAGAGCCGGCTGTCATCGCTGCTACAGGCTGAGAGACCCAGGCCAGGAGGGGTGTGGCCCTGGCCCCAGGCCTGAGAGGCGAGTGGTGCCCACTCTCCAGCCCTCTACTTGTGCTTCCCAGGGGCTGAGCAGGTTTGAACCCAGGAGCCAGGAAGCACCAGCAAAGAGGACTTGGTAAGTAGGTAAGAATATTTTTTTGCACAGGTCCTTTTAAGCTTTTAAAAGCATCAATGGGTATTTTTGATTTAAGCTGTTTCTTAACATGCTTTTCTCACCTAAGATTTATAAATATTTCATTTTTTTTTCAACAGCTGTGTGGCCATGGCATAATTACTTAACCCAGATCCTACTAACAAACATTTACATTGTTTCCACCTTTTCACTGTTGGGAACACCCTGAGGAGAATCCAACTGCATATATATCTGTATTCTCATATATGCTGTAACATGATCCTTATAAATGGAGGGGCTGGGTCCAGGGTTTTAATACTTGATGTTGTCAAATTCCCCTCTGAAGCTGAATTCAGACTTCCACCAATCTGAGACACTGCCTTTCCTGCTGAGACCCTCACCAACACTGCCACCCCTTCCTCCTAGGACGGTAGGATTCGTGAGCCAGAAATGGAAAGATGGTTGAGTTTTACTTCAGAGGAGAGGAAGTGGCCCACATGGCTTGGAGAATGCTAAGTAAGTCAGGATGATGGGATCAGATCCCTAATTTGAGGAGAACCCACTAAATTAGCTCCCTATTTGTAAACTCCAGAAAACAGACATTACGGAGTAGTTGCCAAAATACTGGTTTTGCCGCACTGACCTGGGCTGGAAGCCTGGTCCTACCTACCCTTATGTGAAGTGTTTTACATTTCAGGTTCCTTGCCTATTAAGACAGGGATGAAAATATCTGCATTGCAGATCTGGGTGGAGGAGTGAGTTACAACTATACTATACATACGCAGATTAAAAAAAACACCTCTTAAACTTGCTTAATAGTGAATTAAAGAAGTTACAGATGCTCACATGTGGTATGATATGAAGTTCAAAAACAGGCAGAACTTGGTAATATATCTTAGGAATATGCATCTTTGAAAGGGAAGAAGTTCTGGACGTGGTCACCGGGGCAGGGGCAGGCAGATGTGACTTGGGGAAAGTTTGTCATTCTAGTTCCTCCCTTGGTGTCATCACACAGGTGCTCCTTATTCTTTAGACTGTACACAAGTTTTATGTCCATGTGCCCATTTTACAAACATGAAAAACGTGAGAAACTTTAGAATTATCAGAGAAACATTTCAAGTGTGTTAAGAAATATTAGTTTTATTTAACCAGTTTTCACAGCTGAATATTTATTCTATAAAAACTTTACAGATTGTACAGTTTATATATAAGTCAAACTACTGAACGAAAAAGTAGGTCCCACAGATGCAAAAATACTGCACCAACCAATCCAAGGTAAAGGCAGATTTACACACTGTACAGCTCTCCACATGGCTGGGAGGTGGTCGGTTCTAAGTATAAACTTCAAAACTGTACAAAAATAAGGTTTTGATTTTATTTCATTCTTCATACATTCAATATGATTGCAAGCTCAGAAGCCTAACAATAGGCATCTGTAATCAGGAATCAGTCCCCACTCCTGAAAGGAATGTGAATGTCTATTTACACAGGGCACTCGTGAACACGATACTGTAATCAGCATATCATGTAGACATGAAAGTGTCTGAGACCAGGAACATTGAATGTCGAATATAAGGTAGTTCTTTTTTTTAAAAAGGAATTTCTGCATTTAATAGTGTGCCAAAAGAATTTTAACTTATTAAATAAAATATATTCTAAGTGAAACTAAAAATTACACTTTATAAACATAAAAATACTTTTTTTGGTGTAGTACATCAATATCTGCAAATAGAAAACCAAAACTGTATGTATATAAAGTAGTATTTCTCACCCAGCAACAAGAAGCACTTATGTAGTTATTTTTCAAAAAGGTCAGAAAAACTATTTAAAACCCACTAAGACTAACTTAGATACTCATATTCATACTTCAGCTGAGTGATTCTCTAATACATCAAAACAAGCTTTCTTCAAGACAAACAGTGGTTTCATGTTAACTGGGTAAGAACCAGACTTATTAAAAAAGAAGGAAGAATCGACTGATTTTTCAGTGTGAACCCTCAGGGTTCTTTAGTTTGGGAGTATGTTTGTCAGTGGGTTTTTCATCAAAGACTTATCCTAAAAAGTAAGTTTTACTTTTGATTTAGAATTTCCCATCTCTGAGGTATTTGTACCTTTTTGGAGACAAAGATCTTCTGAATCTCTGTTTGGGACAGGGGAGGTGAGGCTGGCTAACAGCCTCTTTAGATTCTGTGTTACAGAAGGAAAAATAAGGAAAACGAACATTACAGACTTTTCTGCCACCCAAAACCAAAAACAGCAAAACACACTTTTCTTTTTTATACAGTACTAGCTAAAGATAACAAAAATTAGAGCTTCAAAGAGCAGTCTAGAGCTCGCCATTGTACTTCTACACTTGTGTGTATATTAAGTATAAAATAATGACGTTTGGATAAAGGAGCTTTGTAGGTACTTATTTTAAAGTTACAGTACTTAAAAACTCCTTGATAATAAATAACGTGGATGTTTCAAAGTCCTGCTTCCAAGAGCGAACTAAGAGTGAACTTGGTTCAGGCTGAGAGGACGGAGCAGGGCACCATGGCACCCAGATGTCCTGCTCTACAACTCCAGCATCACCACAGGAAGCCTGCCAATCAAAACTCATCGATTTTCCTCTGTAGGTATTTCAACATGGAGTCCATCCCTTGAGCGGAGCCCCAGATCTTCTTCAGGACTTCACACTCCCTCTCATTGGCCTGCTCCAACTCCATCTTCATGTTGCAGCGCACGAGGGCTTTGGACTCCTCAAGCACCTGGACAGACAGCAGCAGTTAGGTGGTGTGTCTGGAAGCACTGGCTCCATTTCACCCCCAAAATTATGAACACCAGTTACCCAACTGTAGTAATTGCCTGTCAATAAAATGGCTACCAGGCATCTTTTCATGATTCACATCAGGCCTAATAAATGAAGTACATTTCACACTAGACACTGGACAAATGCTCAACCTCAAAATACCCATTAAGCTGTGACCAGGAAGAGCTGTGCCACCTCCACCTCCACCCTCTTCCTTCAGGACCAGCCTCGGCCCCACGCTGTTGCCATGGCAAGTGTGCACCCCTGACCTGGACATCAACTTTTGGGATGCTCAATGCAACCTCTGAGAGGCCTGTGGAGGGGATTTACTAACCAGAATTTAATTTTAATAATGAGGGTTGTTATGTCTGGGATAGTTTAGATGGGAGTTAATCAGTTAATATTTCACCTTACAATTTGCTGAACACAATTTTGTTTGAAGACTGAATATTATCCTGCACATTCAAACAAAAACTTAGGTTTGGTGTTGGGTGTAGGGGAAGAGAAACATGATTATATGAAAGGGCACTGAAAACAGTAAAGAACTATATATATATACATATGTTGTTTTAAAACACTTTTAGAGGACATTTTAAAATCAGTAAATCTCAGATTGAAATGCATTCCTTTAATTCTGGTGCATTTACAAAGGGAAGATGAGCAGGTCTGGGGCCTGGCACACAGCACAGCTCCCATTAGCCTTTCCAGGATGAGGCTGAGCTGCGAGCAGGGGGCAGGACACAGGAAGTGTGTTCAATGTGTGAGCTCTCTGGAAGAAAAGGGGACAGTAAACATATGCAAGAAAATGAGTTCCACGTACAACGGGATTACATGAGGCAAGCTCCTTAATGCGAACCATGACTTCCTGGGTGAAGGTCCCGGGCCAGAACACCTGCGAGACCAGGCCTTTGCCACACGCCTCCTGTGCGGTCAGCTTCCGCCCACTGAGCAACATTTCATTTGCCTGAAAAGAAGAGTTGACACTGACATGAAATGGGATGGGAGGCAGGCAGAGAAGACCCACCCCCAAAATCCATCCCTCAAACTCCAACCAAAATGGTTGAACAAGGTAGCTGAACTCCGTCTAAACACGGAGCCCCAGCAGGGATGCGGCATACACTTCCCCTGGAGTTGCCCCTCCTCCCACATGCCCTGCTGGGCCCAGCCGGACCACCCCGTTTTGGAGCCGGCACTAAGAATCAACGCTGCAGGGCACAATGTCAACGCATGACAAGTGATGCACTGGGCAGGGATTTAAGAAAAAGAATGCAAAATGCTTATTTCATGATGTAATACAGAATCACAGGGACTTAACCAAGAAATCTAAGTTTGAGGTCTGTTGTTGTACTGCAGTCAGCTTAGGAGGGTCTGACTATAGTTACTTCACATGACTCAAGGAGACAGTTAACGTTTGTTTTGTTTTAAAAACACACATATATAGAGTGAACATGGCCACAGGGAAACCTCACTGACATGGCCTCACAGGCCTGTAGGCGGAGCTCTCCTGCTCACTGTTCCTGGTCATTTGCAGACCGACCACCACCAAAAGGAAGAATGAAGGTTTCTTCCTCAGGTAACAGCCCAGCCAATGGGAGACCATTAAAACTCAGCCAATAAGCAGCCACAACACATGTGACTCCTCGTTTCCTTCAATAGACTTTTTGCTTAGAACACTGCCCCTACCCTCATCCTTTATAAAAGAGCTATGCTGCGCATTGTTCTCGACTTGCCTGAGGATTTGACATAGCTTGTTTGTCCTGAATTACAATTCTCTCCTGGTCCTGAATAAGCTCAGTTTTCTGGTAAAGTAACTGAGAACTTTATTTTTGGTTAAATATTTATATACATGTATATATAAACTTGATTTTAACTGTCCTGGATTCTACATCACTTTCAAGTTCTCAATGTATAGGGATTTTTTAAAATTTTGTTATCATTAATCTACAATTACATGAAGAACATTATGTTTACTAGGCTCCCCCCTTCACCAAGTCCCCCCCACATACCCCTTCACAGTCACTGTCCACCTGCGTAGTAAGATGCTGTAAAATCACTACTTGTCTTCTCTGTGTTGCACAGCCCTCCCTGTGCCCCCCACGCACTATACAAGCTAATTGTAATGCCCCCTTTCTTTTTCCCCGCCCTTATCCCTCCCTTCCCACCCATCCTCCCTAGTCCCTTTCCCTTTGGTAACTGTTAGTCTGTTCTTGGGTTCTGTGATTCTGCTGCTGTTTTGTTCCTTCAGTTTTCCTTTGTTCTTATACTCCACATATGAGTGAAATCATTTGGTACTTGTCTTTCTCTGCTTGGCTTATTTCACTGAGCATAATACCCTCTAGCTCCATCCCTGTTGTTGCAAATGGTAGGATTTGTTTTCTTCTTATGGCTGAACAATATTCCATTGGGTATATGTACCACATCTTCTTTATCCATTCATCTACTGATGGACATTTAGGTTGCTTCCATATCTTGGCTATTGGAAACAGTGCAGCGATAAACAGAGGGGTGCATCTGTCTTTTTAACACTGGTGTGCTGCATTCTTAGGGTAAAATCCTAGAAGTGGAATTCCTGGGTCAAATGGTATTTCTATTTAGAGCATTCTGAGGAAACTCCATACTACTTTCCACAATGGTTGAACTAATTTACATTCCCACCAGCAGTGTAGGAGGGTTCCCGTTTCTCCACAACCTTGCCAACATTTGTTGTTGTTTGTCTTTTCGATGATGGCGATCCTTACTGGTATGAGGTGATATCTCATTGTGGTTTTAATTTGCATTTCTTTGATGATTAGCCATGTGGAGCATCTTTTCATGTGCCTGTTGGCCATCTGGATTTCTTCTTTAGAGGACTCTTGATTCAGCTCCTCTGCCCATTTTTTAATTGGATTATTTGCTTTTTGTTTGTTGAGGCATGTGAGCTCTTTATATATTTTGGATGTCAATCCTTTATCGGATCTGTCATTTATGAATATGTTCTCCCATAATATAGGATACCTTTTTGTTCTATTGATGGTGTCCTTTGCTGTACAGAAGATTTTCAGCTTGATATAGCCCCACTTGTTCATTTTTGCCTTTGTTTCCCTTGTCCAGGGAGATATGTTCATGAAGAAGTCACTCATGTTTATGTCCATGAGATTTTTGCCTATGTTTTTTTCTAAGAGTTTTACGGTTTCATGACTTACATTCAGGTCTTTGATCCATTTGGAGTTTACTTTTGTGTATGGGGTTAGACAGTGATCCAGTTTCATTCTCTTACATGTAGCTGTCCAGTTTTGCCAGCACCATCTGTTGAAGAGACTGTCATTTCCCCATTGTATGTCCATGGCTCCCTTATTGTATATGAATAGCCCATATATGTTTGGGTTAATGTCTGGAGTCTCTATTCTGTTCCACTGGTCTGTGGCTCTGTTCTTGTGCCAGTACCAAATTGTCTTGATTACTGTGGCTTTGTAGTAGAGCTTGAAGTTGGGGAGCGAGATTCCCCCCCCCCTTTATTCTTCCTTCTCAGGATTGCTTTGGCTATTCGGGGTCTTTGACGGTTCCATATGAATTTTGGACTATTCCAGTTCATTGAAGAATGCTGTTGGTAATTTGATAGGGATTGCATCAAATCTGTATATTGCTTTGGGCAGGATGGCCATTTTGACAATATTAATTCTTCCTAGCCACGAGCATGGGATGTTTCCATTTGTTAGTGACCTCTTTAATTTCTCTTAAGAGTGTCTTGTAGTTTTCAGGGTATAGGTCTTTCACTTCCTTGGTTAGGTTTATTCCTATGTATTTTATTCTTTTTGATGCTATTGTGAATGGAATTATTTTCCTGATTTCTCTTTCTATTAGTTCATTGTTAGTGTATAGGAAAGCCACAGATTTCTGTGTGTTAATTTTGTATCCTGCAACTTTGCTGAATTCTGATATTAGTTCTAGTAGTTTTGCAGTGGAGTCTTTAGGGTTTCTTTTGTACAATATCATGTCATCTGCAATTAATGACAGTTTGACTTCTTCTTTACCAATGTGGATTCCTTATATTTCTTTGTTTTGTCTGATTGCTGTGACTAGGACCTCCAGTACTATGTTGAATAACAGTGGGGAGCGTGGGCATCCCTGTCTTATTCCCGATCTCAGAGGAAAAGGTTTCAGCCTCTCGCTGTTCAGTATGATGTTAGCTGTGGGTTGATCATATATGGCCTTTATTATGTTGAGGTACTTGCTCTCTATGCCCATTTTGTTGAGAGTTTTTATCATGAATGGATGTTGAATTTTGTCAAATGCTTTTTCAGCATCTATGGAGATGATCATGTGGTTTTGTCCTTCTTTTTATTGATGTGGTGGATGATGTTGATGGATTTTCGAATGTTGTACCATCCTTGCATCCCTGGGATGAATCCCACTTGGTCATGGTATATGATCCTTCTGATGTATTTTTGAATTCAATTTGCTAATATTTTGTTGAGTATTTTTGCATCTACGTTTATCAGGGTTATTGGTCTGTAATTTTCTTTTTTGGTGGGGTCTTTGCCTGGTTTTGGTATTAGGGTGATGTTGGCTTCATAGAATGAGTTTGGGAGTATTCTCTCCTCTTCTATTTTTTGGAAAACTTTAAGGAGAATGGGTGTTATGTCTTCTCTGTATGTCTGATAAAATTCTGAGGTAAATCCATGTGGCCCGGGGGTTTTGTTCTTTGGTAGTTTTTTGATTACTGATTCAATTTCGTTGCTGGTAATTGGTCTGTTTAGATTTTGTGTTTCTTTCTGGGTCAGTCTTGGAAGGTTGTATTTTTCTAGGAAGTTGTCCGTTTCTCCTAGGTTTTCCAGCTTGTTAGCATATAGGTTTTCATAGTATTCTCTAATAATTTGTATTTCTGCGGGGTCCGTCGTAATTTTTCCTTTCTCGTTTCTGATTCTGTTGATGTGTGTTGACTCTCTTTTTCTCTTAATAAGTCTGGCTAGAGGCTTATCTATTTTGTTTATTTTCTCGAAGAACCAGCTCTTGGTTTCATTGATTTTTTTTGATTGTTTTATTCTTCTCAATTTTATTTATTTCTTCTCTGATCTTTATTATATCCCTCCGTCTGCTGACCTTAGGCCTCATTTGTTCTTCTTTTTCCAATTTCGATAATTGTGACATTAGACTATTCATTTGGGATTGTTCTTCCTTCTTTAAATATGCTGGATTGCTATTTACTTTCCTCTTAAGACTGCTTTTGCTGTGTCCCACAGAAGTTGGGGCTTTGTGTTGTTATTGTCATTTGTTTCCATATATTGCTGGATCTCCATTTTAATTTGGTCATTGATCCACTGATTATTTAGGAGCATGTTGTTAAGCCTCCATGTGTTTGTGATCCTTTTTGCTTTCTTTGTACAATTTATTTCTAGTTTTATACCTTTGTGGTCTGAAAAGTTGGTTGGTAGGATTTTAATCTTTTGGAAATTACAGAGGTTCTTTTTGTGGCCTAGTATGTGGTCTATACTGGAGAATGTTCCATGTGCACTTGAGAAGAATGTGTATCCTGTTGCTTTTGGATGTAGAGTTCTGTAGATGTCTACTAGGTCCATCTGTTCTACTGTGTTGTTCAGTGCCTCTGTGTCTTTACTTATTTTCTGTCTGGTGGATCTGTCCTTTGGAGTGAGTGGTGTTTTAAAGTCTCCCAAAATGAATGCATTACATTCTATTTCCTCCTTTAATTCTGTTAGTATTTTTTTCACATATGTTGGTGCTCCTGTATTGGGTACATATATGTTTATAATGGTTATATCCTCTTGTTGGAATGAGCCCTTTATCATTATGTAATGTCCTTCTTTATCTCTTGTTACTTTCTTCATTTTGAAGTCTATTTTGTCTGATACTAGTATCGCAACACCTGCTTTTTTCTCTCTGTTGTTTGCATGAAATATCTTTCTCCATCCCTTGACTTTTAATCTGTGCATGTCTTTGGGTTTGAGGTGAGTCTCTTGTAAGCAGCATATAGATGGGTCTTGCTTTTTTATCCATTCTATTACTCTGTGTCTTTTGATTGGTGCATTCAGTCCATTTACATTGAGGGTGATAATTGAAAGATATGTACTTATTGCCATTGCAGGCTTTAGATTTGTGGTTACCAAAGGTTCAAGGTTAGTTTGTTTAATACCTTACTGTCTGACCTCACTCGCTTACTGAGCTATTATAAACACAGTCTGATGATTATTTCTTTCCCTTCTTTTTCCTCTTCCTCCATTCTTCATATGTTGGGTGTTTTGTTCTGTGCTCTTTTTAGGAGTGCTCCCATCTAGAGCAGTCCCTCTAAGATACCCTGTAGAGGTGGTTTGTGGGAGGCAAATTCCCTCAACTTTTGCCTGTCTGGGAATTGTTTAATCCCTCCTTAATATTTAAATGATAATCGTGCTGGATACAGTATCCTTGGTTCAATGCCCTTCTGTTTCATTGCATTAAGTATATCATGCCATTCTCTTCTGGCCTGTAAGGTTTCTGTTGAGAAGTCTGATGATAGCCTGATGGGTTTTCCTTTGTAGGTGACCTTTTTACTCTCTCTAGCTGCCTTTAATACTCTGTCCTTGTCCTCGATCTTTGCCATTTTAATTATTATGTGTCTTGGTGTTGTCCTCTTTGGATCCCATCTCTTGGGAGTTGTGTGTGCCTCTGTACTCTGAGCAACTATTTCCTCCCACAGTTTGGGGAAGTTCTCAGCAAGTATTTCTTCAAAGACACTTTCTATCCCTTTTTCTCTCTCTTCTTCCTCTGGTACCCCTATAATGCGGATATTATTACTTTTGGATTGGTCACACATTTCTTTTAATATTGTTTCATTCCTGGAGATCCTTTTATCTCTCTCTGCATCAGCTTCTATGCTTTCCTGTTCTCTGGTTTCTATTCCATCAATGGCCTCTTGCATCTTATCCATTCTGTTTATGAATCCTTCCAGAGTTTGTTTCACTTCTGTAATCTCCCTCCAGACTTCATCCCTTAGATCTTGTATATTCTCTGCAGCTCTGTCAGCACATTTATGATTTTTATTTTGAATTCTTTTTCAGGGAGACTGGTTAGGTCTACCTCTGCAGATCCTTTCTCAGGTGTAACTATCTTGGACTGGACCAGATTTTTTTTTGCCTTTTCATGGTGATAGCAGTGGCCTAGGCAGGTTGCGGGTGTGTCAGCTGGGAGAAGAAAGTCCTTTCCTGCTTTCTGGATGCCTTGCCCTTCTCCGCTGCCTGTGACGGTTACCCGCACTCCTGGAGTAGCCACCGGGTTAGTCCCCTAAGCTGCTGTGGGTGGGGTGTCGTCAGTGCAGCGGGGAGCCCTGCGGGGAGTGGCAGGCACGCCAGGTGCGCTCTTCCGTGCTAGCGGCGACCCTGCCGGGTGGCTCTGTAGCAACAGTGGCCTTTGGGTCTGGCCCAGGTGGCTGTGCTTTGGGCTGGGATTCCGGTCGGCTGCTGGGAGCACACCTGCTCCCTCTGGCTCCACTGCAGGTGCGCGTGGGGCTCTTCCGTGCAGGCTTCTACCGGGCTCCTCTGGCTTCACTGCCGCCGGTGCACACGAGCCACGCCCGGGCTGTTCGGTCGCGCCGCTGTGGGCTAGCACAAGCCTCTCCTGCGGCACTCGGATCTGCTCTCGGTTCCTTCTGGCGCTGCCGTCCCCGGGGCGTGCGGCCACTCTCCTGCTGCTGGGCCCGTGTGTCGGGTCCGCGTCAGTTGGAGGAACGACTGGCAGGCTGCCTAGTCCTGTGAGGGGCTTCAGAGCTGCACTGCCTCCATTGAGGGCGCCTAAGTTTCCCTGGTATTCCCAGCTGCCAGGACAACTTCATCCAGCTATGGGGTCCCTGTGTCTTTAAGACTTGCTGGAAGCACTTGCTTTTCTTTTGTGTCAGGGGCGCCGGTTGCAGGGACCTGCCCACAGGTTTTGCTTTTCTGTTTCTCTAATATCCAGCACCTCATGCACCTTATGTCTGCGTTCCGGGTCCGGATTTCTACAGCTGGTTGTTTAGCAGTCCTGGACTTCATTCCCTCCCTATTCTGACTCCTTTCTTCCCGCCGGGTTTTGGGGCGGGGGAGCGTTCGGGTCCTGCCTGGCCGCAGATTGTATCTTACCCCCTTTGTGTGATGCTGAGTTCTCGCAGATGTAGATGTATCCTGGCTGTTGTACTGCATCCACTGGTGTCTCTTTTAGGAATAGTTGTATTTATTGTATTTTCATAAATATATATGTTTTGGGGAGGAGATTTCCTCTGAACTACTCACGCCGCCATCTTCCAGTAATCTGTATAGGGATTTTTATCTCATTCAAATGACAGGTTCACAGATGCTAAAATAAGGAGAAAAGGGAAGAATATATGACAAAAGAAACTCAACACTATTCTGATGTGATAATTTCTTGTCTGTAGTTTATCTTGCATAGTTAACCTTCCGGAAGACTTTGATTGACACGAAGAAGCTTCTGGGGCTCAGGCAGAACACACTTTCCGTAGGTGACCTCCTTATCCAAAGAGGTAAACCACTGTTGTGAAGTGGCCTTAAAATTGAAGATCCCAGTTGACTGTACCTATGTACTTCCCATAAATGTGAGACGGTTTACTGCATGTGAAATCCAAAGCCTGGCAAGCACACAAATAAGAAAGTTGGCAAAGCAAGTGTCTGTGGCTGATTCACTGCTTCTGCCATATGGGTGGAGGCTGGAAAATGGCTGGAGAACCAAGTCCCCATGGAAGGACTGCAAGGTTAACACTCCCCACTCATGCTGGTTCCCAAAGCCTGTTTTTGAGCCAGGCATAGATAAAGTGTGAGCATCGGGAGAGTATGGAGATTTCTAAAAAACCCCTGAACAGCCTTTTCTCAGCAGAAAGGTCTAAAATAAACAATGGTTTCAGAAGTTTGACTTGCCCTTCCTGTTACGACAGTTCTTCTAAAGGAAGACCCAAATGCAAGGAGAAGGGCTGACGGAGGTTCCTGATGAGATGGCTTAGTGGGAAGTGCTCTATGGTAGCTCAGAATTTTCTATACCTAGTTTGTTTCTTTCACTCTCAGCATACAGTGAAGATAACATACAACTGAATCAGTTCTGCATCAAGTATGTCCTCAGGACCAACTCGAATCACAGGCCTCAGCTCAGGTAGCGCTCACTGCATGTTGCTTCTCTGGCCCTTCCGTGGGGCCCTCTGCCCTCCTGTCACTTTGCACATTATTTGGTGCCATCTGGAGGTCACTTATCCCCATATCACTGTTTTCTCCCCTCCTGTGTGTCTCTCATTTCCTTTTCTGGATCTCTCAGGCCTGTGCCAGCGCCAGCCAACAGCCTCCAGGAACAACCCTCTCTCTAGTCAGTGAACAGCCCACCTTCCTCCTTTCAGAGCCTGGCCAGCTCCCTACCTGTTGCCACTGGAGATTCTCTTCCTACTTAGTTTCTCTATTCCAGATGGTTGGCTGTGCAGGGCAAAGAAGAGCATTTCTAGATTTACCCAAAACCATGGATGGTGGGACTGACTTGAGGTTGCTAACATTTTCCCATGTAAGACTAGCCAATGAGTTGGTTTCAATTATAGTCATCAAATAAAACCTAAGAAAAATTTCCCTAGTAAGATTAGTAGGATTAAATATACTCAATCTGAGTAAGTATGTTCTCAAACATGCAATTTCCAGTATTTTGGTTTCTAACTTCTACCCAAATAAGAGATTTGTAAATACATGGTTATGGAGACATTTATCAGCTGCCCTTTTGTTCCAAGATGATCAACTGAACAACAGACTACATGTAGGCAACCCACAAAAAGACCTAATGTGGCCAAACCGTCCAACTGCTTTTATAGTGTAACTATCCAGACAAATGAAAAATGCCAGACTTAAGTGGAGACCTCATTTTGTTCAGCCCAAGTGCTCACATTAAGAGGTGTGGTGAGGAGCTGCTCATCTTGGGTGGGAGGGATTGGGGAGGCCTGCCATCAAGGGGGCAGCGGCTCTGCCACACAGTCCCTGGTGCTGGTTTCTGAACTCCCCAGAGGGGCCACCTCAGGGTGACAAGGCATCAGCCATTCATGGGGCACTTCTCTACTGTCATGCCAGCAGGACTAACAGCTGCCAGGGCTACAAATGGGAGCCTGTGTCCCTCAGCTTTGTGCTCCCCTCAACTGAGGCCCCTCAGTGTCCATCACTTGCGACACTTCCTGCGCATAGGTACAGGCTCACGGGGCAGGTCCTGGAGACGGACTGTGACTTTGTGTCTGGCACACAGCGGGCACCCGGCACATATTCCCTGGGGACCGCTAACCTATATGATCCTAAGCTAATTTCCACAGCTGGTCCCTGCAGCTTAGCTCCAAAGATCTCTACCCCTGCAAGAAAAGGATGAGCACTCAGCTTGTTTAATCTGTATCTTTTTTTTAATACTGGGGTCATGATCCATTTTTCGCTTGTCCTCCTTGCAGAATTTTGTGTATACCATGTGGGGAGAAGCAGACTGGTTCTTGCCTTCCCCTGGGCTAATTGCTCCTGCACCCCACAAGCTCCCAAAAGGAACCACACAGCTCGGGCTAGTGGTTTCAGCGAGCGTCACACTATGACCCCCAACACTCACTCACTTCCTGTACAGAGGTTTCCGTCAAACACTGCTCAGAAAGGCAGGCTTCATGTGGTGTGAGACTTCAGCTCTCTGCTCTTGCTTTAGAGCAGGGTTTCTCAACTGGGCATGAAAGATACTCCAGGCAGGAGGACCCTTTGGTGTGGGGATCGTCCTGTGAGTTGTAGGAGGCTGGGCTGCACCCCTGGCCTCTACCAACTAGCATCTCCCCAGATGTAACAACCAAAAGCCTCCAGACACTGCCACACATCCCTAGGGGTTGGGGGCAAAACTGCCCTGGTTGAGAACCGTTGCTCAAGGTGCAGCAGGATGTCATAGGGAGAAGCAAAAAGGGACGTCAGGACTTGTCCAGTGGGGAAAAATACAACTGACTGGAGAGGAGGCATCTGTTTTGTAACACCTTCAGGCTATCTGTGGAAACTGGAACTTTCTGAGCACAGCAGACTAAGACCTCCAACCTTGACCATCATTTGGTCCAAGGACTCCACTTCCAAAATGTCTGTCCAAAATGTATTTAAATGTCAAATTTGCTAGGTATTTTCCCCATCTGCTCTTCCTGTGTACCTGCATCTACATCAGACATCTGCTTAGATCCTATAATGTAAGAGCATGGAGTCACTATTATTTCATTTTTCTCTTAGTAATGACTCAACATGACCTTGCAAGGACTTTACTGATGATAATGAGTCTTTACTCCCAGAACAGTAGTAACTGTGAGGAAACAATCTATTTTACAGTAATTACTCAAAATAAATTTAAAGTAATTTTCTTGAGAATGACTCTTCCCCACCAGAATCAGCTAGTGACTGTTAGGTGGGTGCAGCATGGTGAAATGACAGAGGACTTGGATGCAACCCCACTTCTTTATCAGTAAAACACGGGGTGCCACCTTGAGATGGATAGATATGCCATCCTGACGGGTCCCAGGAAGCACTCGCTGCCCAGCTGTGGAGAGTGCTGTCTGCTGGGAGAGCTCCCAGGGCAGCCTCCCCACACAGGCTCTGTCCCGGGGCTGCCACAGGGAATGGCCGCACGGGGTGGTGCGGCACTGTCAGGGTGGCACCACAGCCCACCTGCGCCCTCTCTGCCTATCCTGCCTCCTCCCCACCTCGCCGCAGATGCTGACTCTGTGTCCTCTGCACGGAAATCCATCTCAGACTCTGCTACCAAGAAACTAACTTGTGACAGGTGGGAATGGGGAGGAAGTGGTGGTGAGAGGGATTTTGGAGCAGGATAGCTCCCCAACTGGGTGGCAATGACCCCTCACCAGCTAGATGGAGCTCCCACAGCACCCAGCACAGGGCAGGCCATGCACTGAAAACTCTCCCAGTGACAGCACAGTATTTGCCAGTTGCCACTGATGCAAGTAGAGGGGCTCCTGGGTAACAAGAAGGCAGAGAGGCCAGACCACATCCAGAACTTACTGCCAGAGTGGCCAAGCTCCAGACAAGGTTAATCACCCCCAAGGAAGGTCTGTTGGGCTGTGTGGGGAAGGGGGAAGAGGATGAGACTCTCAAACTTGGCAGTGGGAACTTTAGGCGGATGCTCCCCAGCTCTGAACCTCAGAGGCCTTGAGCCTGGAGACAACGGAAAGGTCTTTCCCAGCTTTAATCCTGCCCCACCTCCTGTCCTGCCACCAGGTTTAGTGACCTGTCTCCTCTCTCAAAGGAGCTGTAAGACCAGCCAGAATGTGCTGTGGGGGCTGGGAGAGGGCACGCAGGCCAAGTCTGTAGGGTGTGTGACACGGAGCCAGGCCACACGGGTGGGCAGGACCTCACTACTGGACTGGCTCCTGGAAGCATGGGGAAGTGGCGGCCCAGGCTGAGCGCAGCTGAAACACCAGAACAGCCACAGCCGGCAGGGGAGGGGTGGGATGAGATGCCTGGAGGGGCTTGTGGCAAATGTCAGAGATGGTCACAGCGCAGGCCCTGGGGCTCTGGACCAAGGTGTGATGTCCTCAGCAGACAGGCACATGCCTTTTAAAAACAATTCCAGAGTGCTTACTGAGCGCAGGTAGAGGCAGAGCACCTGGCCATGGGACAGCGAATGACCACATTTTGGTAATGTCCAGCCGAGCTCCTCCAGGTCACTGGGGCACAGGGCCAGTGCTCAGGCAAAAACACCCAAGGGTCCAGGCGAGCAGCACGAGTGGGGGGCCCAGACCCATCTCCCCCACCACTCTCCCAGCACCACCTCCTCACACCAGAGCCATGCGGGGCCCCTGGGTGGGCCTGGTTTGTGGTGGGCTGGCTCAGGGTGTGGGTGGGCAAGCCGCTATGCGGACAGCAACTTCACAGGAGCCTCACAGCAGTGCTCGGAAAGACAGTGACAAAGGAAAATGCTGCCTAGTAGGGGATGCGCCTGGTCACTCACCTGGAGTAGCAGCGGGTGGATCAGGTCTAGAACACTGACCGGGGGCAGCACAGAATGGGCTGGTCAGGGGCCTGGGGGGCTGCAGACAAGGGCGTCTGCCGTGGTGGATGTGAATGGTGACTAGGGAGTGTGCAGTTTCCACTGGAGAGCACCCACTGTGAAGGGCAGTTTGACAGCAAGGCAGACCAGTCTGTCACTGCTAACCCGGCAGTGGCACAAGGGACTCATGGGCAGAGTGGCCGTGGTTCGAGGTGGAGCTCAGCAGCACAGGCTCCAACCTATCAAGGCCAATTTGGCTACTGACTGGGCAATCTCCAGCGTGACACTGGTGCTGAGCCACCGTCTGCCGCCATTCCAGGGGAGACGAGTGGTTGGCTGCCAAGCTGACGCTGGGCCTGGGTCTGGCCCAGCCTCCCTGTCCACAGTACGCAGGCATCACCTCTGAGAGGCTGTGGGCGTGTCTGCTCTCCGATGGGCCTGCCAGGCCCGAGGACCCCCTCACAGCCGGGAGATGTGGCAGTGGCCCCACAAGCCCGGGGTCCTCTGGCCACTTCACAGCAGACCTCTCCAGAGGCTGCCAGCCTGACGGGGCCCTGGGCCGGCCTGCAGTGTGAGGGGGCCACCGTTGGAGGTGTGCTCTGTGAGGATGGGAGCTGCCTTCTGATTCATGGCACAGTGCACCAGACTGCCATTATCAAATGGTCCTGTGTCTGCAAGAGCAAGGACACGTGGGCCTGGGGAACAACGGGAGGAAGCAGGTGGCCGGCTGCACCTACCACCCTCCCAGGAATCCTCTGAGGGATGCCGTATTTCCTGTCCTTGCAACTTTGGGCTCTGTAGACGGGCCACGCTTGGGGGGAGCGGGTGGCTTCTGCACAACGTGCAGGGGGAGAACGTGTGGAGCCCTGGGGTCACTTGGTCCCCTGAACCGAGCTGTTAAATGGACACGTGTAGCAGCCGGGCCCTCAGACCAGTCGGGGCTGTGGGGCTGCGGCTCTTCTCTCACACTTCCTTATTTTAAACTGTTTGGGAATAAGTTTGGATTTATGGAACGATTACAATAACGATATAAAGTACTTATAAACCATTCACCCAGCTTTCCCTCCCCTTAACACATAACATGTTACAATGATCAAAACCAGAAAATTACCATCAATACGATACTATTAACAAAACCGCAAACCCTCAGCCCATCTCGCCAGCTAGCTTCCCTCTGCCATCCCAGGATGGCGTCCGAGGCCCCCAGTGCACTGAGCTGTCGGTCCCGAGGCCCCTCCTGCCTTCTGGCGAGTTCTCCAGCTGTGGCGCTCTGAACCCTGTAAGGACACTGTGCAGTGTCTGTGAACACGCTGCCCTTGGGGTGCACCTGGGCACCAACCAGTTGGTGCATTTGGAAGGGTGGCGTTCTCAGGGCAGCACACGGGGAATGTGGCTGACAGCTTTCATTTCTGCTGAAACTTGCTCATCAGTGAGGTGGTGCCTGCCAGGCTTCTCCACGGCAAAGTTACTCTTCTTCTGAGGATGCAAATATCCTTTTTCTCATCATACTTTTACCCATTAATATCAACATCCAGCTGGTTCGCCTGCAACAGTTGCCAAGTCTAATCCCCTTCCTCTGAGTCTCCCCCAGGAAGAGAAGCCCCGGAACCTGTAACGTGCATGAAGAGGCAGTCGGGGGGGAGGTGTGTCGCGATCCTCTCCCAGGGAGGTCCTGCTGCTGGTAGGTCAGCTCCTTCGGGGAAGCCCTCTGCTGCAGAGCCATCGCAACTACAGCACAAACGCTCTTCCTGGGCAGCCCACACTTGGGGACAACAGACAGACAGAAACCAGCCATGTGGGTCCACTACAGGCCCCAGGCTCTGCGCCTGGGGCGGTTGCAGCTCTGCCGGCTCTGCCTCCCAGTTCAGTTTCTTCCTCTGGCCAGCCCTACCTCCTTGCTGTCCCTTCAAGAGGCACTGTGATTTCTACTTCACACTCCACCTTAGTGTCTGCTTCTGGAGACCCCAACCCTATTTGTGACACTACCTTTTGCCCTATTTCAAGGAATAAGGAATGTGATGGCATAACTGCTTGATAAGTCACAAATTATAATACAAACACAATCTCTTAGTGATGGATGGTCAAACAGAAGAACAAAAAGACACAATATGGGAAAACCCCACTTGTCTTAAGCAACTGTGCTCCTTTGCTGCTTTCTCTGAAAAGTGCTTTTGGGCTAGTAGGTCAAGGACCTTTTGATTGCAAACTCTGCTGCTTGGATTACAAACGAGTATTTACTAATAGTGAATGTCAGTGTTAATTATGTAGAGAGATATGTAGGACCTCTTTGAGGAGATCCTTTTCTAGGAAATGATGCAAAACAGTGTCAGTAAATGTTCTATGAACCAAAGTATGAAAATCTTCCATGATTTCATGAATGAAAAGTATGAGTTTATGGACAGGAACTGAATTACAAGTGCATCTGATGGTAAGTCCCCACAGAACACCCCATGTATTATTTAGAAAATAATAACCCAACTAGATTTCTTCAGGAAGTTTTCTAGAATGATTTTTTAAGAACAGGTACTCACAGATGCTCCTCCCATAATCTTGGGAAACATAACGGTGGAACAGCCATCTGGACTTTGTCCGAAGGTAGTATAGGGTGTTTGGAACCAAGCCTTTTCATTGGCCCAAACCACATCACAGAGAGGCAGTATGGACGCTCCTAGCCCAATGGCTGGGCCATTTACTGCTACAATAATAGGCTTCTTAAACTGAATGAAAGTATTCACGAAGTTTCTAAAATGAAAAATAAATGGGGAATTACTCAAAACATTGTGTATTTGAGCAACAGAAAAATCTACTGTTACAGCATTCAGTATACTAAGATGTAAACTCTGTGGAAGGTATTTTTAGCTGAGATTGGTGAACAACTCCCAGAAGATGGGACCATGGGTTTATGTACTGTGTGTTGTTAAGATGCTATGCCATAGGTGGCTGCTGCCCCAGGACGGTGTGAAGATTACAGGTGAAATAAAATCAGAAGCTGCTCTGGGGCTCTAGGACCAACAAATCTTTCTCTTCAACCTTCCTTCCCTCTAAAGACACAGAGCCCAATAAACACTGTGGGCTTCAAATGATCCATCTAGAAGCTCTCCACCAAAAACCTGATGGGACATACTGAGACAGCCTGGTACAGAACAAAGAAACCATGGGGTCTGGGTCTGGATTTGGGGTATGATTTCACACCGCTCAGTGACTGTGAAGCAACAACAGAAACTTTGAGTTTATAGAGACTTACATGGAATGACCTGGGGTATGCAGAGACAAGAAGCTTAGAGGCTGGTTTAAGACATGAGATCTAGACAAGAACAGCCAACACCACAGACACATGCTTGCATGCTACTCTGTATTCTGCTATGTGCTGGAGACTACAATTACAACAGGGTTTCAAGGACAGCAAGACTAGGGCAGGGCAACCTTCACAGAGGATGTGGACTTCATGAAACTGAGCCAATGCTATTTCTGGATTTGTTTTAGGATCAGGCTGAAAAAGTAGGCTGCTTTTCAATCTAGGGTAGGGTGGTGCCACACCATAGTGGGAATGTGCAGCTTCCTCCCACCACCAGACTCTAATTTTATGCTCAGAGGTTGCTTCTTGTTATGATTTAATATAGTGAAGAAAAGGACAAACACACTAACATAAACACTAGATAATTCCTTTAAGGCGGATCAGAATTATAGAATAATAAATTCTAAACTCTACCCCATTGTTAGAACTGAAAATAACAATCTGGGTGCTCTCTGCAAATCAGCAATTTAAAAGCTGAAGCAAATCTATTCAGATTCTGTCTGAAAATCACGACTGCATCTCACTCTTGCCTCCTCTCCCAATAGTGACACGAGGGGCCAAACATTGTTTTTGGAGGAGGGCGGGCTGGGGAGGTTTGGAGGAGTGTATGAAGAACAGGGGATGGCAGGCACTGCAGTTTGGCATCATCTAAAGTAGCCTACAGTCAGCATGTGGACCCCAGCCAGCCCCTAGATCACTCAAGGTTTGTGGGCTCTTCACAGTGAATAGGAATTAACTCATTCAAATGAATGAGTCACACTAAGACTTTCTAAATGAGAGCCTGAGGCATTGTTAGGAAGATCACACTGGGTTTTAATGATACAGAGAGAGAATCTTTTCAATAGGTTCTTGAACTAACTGCGGACAATCTACATGAAGTTACTTCAGTTGTGCCACCTGTTGAGGATTTCAGGGCAATGACACATGAGGGAAATACATTTTCTGTGCTCAGTTACTGATGACTCTTGAAAAGGTGACTGCTGAAGTGTCTCCATGGCATAAAGCAGACTTTTCCAAATTATACCTCCCAGGTGCCCTGGAGCTGTTCCTGTGCAAACAATGTCTGAAAACCAGGGATGGATGGGAGAGTAACATGAAAGAAATGATTGAAATAGTGTAATAATGAAGTGATTCCATGGAGAAGTGGTAGGAGGAATCAACTGCTCCGTGCAGCAGCGCTCCTGGTCATGTTCAGGTTTGCATAAAAGAAAAAACACCTGCTTCTGTAACAGGTGTTGCCAAATCAAGGCTGGGATTTCACAAGCCTGGAGAAATTGTTTGGAGCTGAAGTCCATCCCCTGCCCCTTCATTTTGCCTGCAATGATAACTTAATCTGAAACCCATGGATGTTTTGGGAGGGGGTGTAAGACCATCTTCCCTTTTCAGAGGCCACAATCTGGGCATTCTGATGTGTGGCCTCTGAGATGCCAGAAATGAGCATGGTCTACAGAGAAATTTGTTTTGTTTAAGAAAAACAAAAAAATCCTTAGAAATGCTTTTGTGTAGTAGGAACTTCCCAGAGCCACAAGGGCTCAGCCACATGAGCTGCACATCAAGCCACACTGCTATGAGCAGGGGGATGCGGCAGCTGCCTGCAGGCCTGGGGCAAGGCACTCAGGAGCCTGGCATTCAAGGAGAGCCTGTCCCGCTGCTTTTGGGGGGCATAAAGCAAGTCTATTTTAAAACTTAAAATTAACATATGTGAACATTCAAGGGGGTCAGTGCAACTTACAGAGTTTAAATTTCTGTTACCTTTGAATTATCTGCGAATTGAGTTAAAGGCTGTGTTGGGTATAGCAGGAGAGGAATAAGATCATTACATTTGCCAAAAAATTAATTTTAGAAGACTTAAAATAAAATAAAAATTCTATCCATTCTTTTTAAGAACATCTACTACTTCAGAAACATCACCAAAAAGTTAGAAAGTCACATAAGAATAGTCTAGGAATTGTTTGGGGGAAATCAGGCGACCAGGATCTGAAGTTTTAATAGTCTGTTCATTGCCATTTCTCAACTTAGCTCTCCCTTGATTGTCAATGTCCAGAATAGGACTGAACAGGGAAGAGCTCAGGTTCTAGGGGACTTCTGCTTGCTGGCTTTCTTCTCTCCCCACATTTCTGCTCTTCTCACTCTGGGGTAGAAGATGCCTACTTCCGGGGAGAGTTGGTCCCTGGTCCTTCAGATACCAAGTGGCAGCCACTGGTTCCCACAGATTCCAAAGCCTAACACTATAAACTGATTCACAGTAATTTTGTTTTTGTCACTAATGTGCTAAACACACATCTGTAAACTGGTTATGACCAACAATCCCAGTAACAGAATTGGCTGTACTAGACACCTGACAATTTAATATTTAAACCTAATCTTCCTATTTCCCCTATTTCTTTTGGAAACTTGCTACAGTGATGTTTTTTGCCCCAAAGTTTTAAGGAATTCAAGACAAAACACTACAGAAACAAAAGAACTGCATATATTTTAGGTGTATGAGCCAATCTTAAACACATAAAAATCAATTTAAATGCAAATGGGCAAGAGTTAAGGTTAAGTGAATCTGGTGTGACTATTTTTTAGATCCTGTCAGAGTAAATTAAGATAAATTTACATTGACAAAAATATTTTCATTTAAAGAACTAAGTGGATTTCCCTACAGCAGGATTTGGCTTTTTCCTAGAATACCAATTTAGCTTTTTCTGGGGAGCAAGCAAAGTGACATGAGGGGAGGAGAGTTTGGAGAAGAAATGATGAAAATGGAATTTAAAGTTACCTAAAAGCTCAATGAGATCTCTCCTGAGCTATCTTTCCTCTGCTTTTCCTAACAATAAGAGCCATGGTCATTGTTCAGGGTAATGGCACCGGGGGAGCGGGCTAGACTGGGGTTGGGGCACCAGTGAGACTTACCAGTAGAGCTTAGCCAGGGACACGTGTATGGGAGGGGTGAGCGCTGGCCAAGTCCTATCTTCTTACAACAGCAGAGCTCCCCAAACCATAGTATTTTGTGTAAAGTCAGTGTGAACTTACAGAAAATAAACAAGTCACCACCAGAGCTGTAATAGTTTATTTTTAAAAAACGAAAAATAAATCCATTTACTCCATCCAGAAAAGATGGAATGGGTTAAATTAGGAATATGTATACATTGTCTTAGAGGTCAAACAGCTGTATTTGAAATGGAGTAACAAGATGGTCCCATCTAGTATACTATAAGTATGAAATTATTTAGGAGACCAGAAATAAGACTTAATAAAATCAGGTTATAAAATTTCAATCTATTTTTGAAACAACAACCACACAATAGCCTGAAAAATGGTGATGTTCAAAAAGATTAAAGAACAGATAACTGCCTGCATGCATGCATCTGTATATAGTATGAGAAAGCATTAATTTTCAAAATTATAAAAAATATTACAAAAGGCAAAAAGCAATGTCCATAACACCAAGGGGTGGGGTTCCAGGACTGTCTGATGGGCTGTTGAGGCAGGCCCATCAGAACCGTCTCAGGGGATGTGTCAGAGAGGTGCCCTGCCCTGGCCCAGGCCGCCCAGACAGAAAGTGCTCCCACCGATCCTGTGTGCCCCTCTAGCACGTGCAGCGGACCGGTGGTCAGTGCTCAGGGCCTTAGCCTTTTGGAGCCCAGCGAGTACCAAAAGAAGCTAAACTGTAACTCTCCAGTATCTGGGGATTCTGGAGAAGATCCAGCCTTTTTATTTCCATCTTACAAGGCTGCCTCCATGTCGTCACCTGTAAATTACAAAGGCATATGCAGAGGGCCCCTAGGGGTCGCCTGGGGATATGCCACTTCAGGGAGGGAGGTAGAGCAGCACAAAGGTCTTTCTGGTTGATGACTGGGTTTCATTCACTTTACATAAAATTAACCTCTGAAAAATTAGATACTTATGATTACATTTACAGTGATTAGGATGAGAAGTGAGGGATATAAACAAAATCTGTGTCTGGGTATGCTTACAGCAGAGTCATGTGGTTGCAGGGAAAGCTCTGCAGTGTCATGATACAGCAGTGGAAGACCCAAACACAGGATGGAAATATCTGAAGTTATACTGTTAAATGAAAAAAGCAAGTTGCAAAACAACACACAGTATAGTCCCACTTATTAACAGAACTAAGAATAAGTTTGTATTATTTGCATGTGTGCTTGGAATACATATTTGAAACTGTTTAGAAAAAGGTTGGGGAGGATGGGGAGGAATACAAATGAACAGTGAGAGAAAGGGGACTTCTATTGTTCATTCAATATTATTGTTTTATGTGTAGTTGGAACTCAGGATGAACTTGAACAAGAATGTTAACTGTTTATACTAAAAAAACCTTTTCATATGATGCTATGGAATTAGCTTGTCATAAAGCTTGGCTATTTATTTTAGAGTCCAGCAAATGGTAAGTTATTATGTGAAAGGGAATGCATCTTTATTTAAGGACTGAAGACAGAACACACTCATAGTGCAAATAATGGAAACTGTGGCCCTATATATACTCTGATCATGAGAACATTTCCTGAGTGCTCACTGGGTTTGAACCAGCCCCCAAATCAGTTTGCTCAAGGAAAGGAGTAATTTATGCCAGGCCCACAGAAAAGACAGATGACTTAATTTTGCTACTAGTGTCTCTTGGTGGAAGGAGACCTTCATTTTATTTGCAAGGTTTGTTTGAGCCTGTTCTCCCAGGTCTGGTACACTACCAGCCCGCTCAGACCAATGTTTAGAAATATCATTTATGCATACCTGATAGCTTCCGCCATTTTAGTGCTTTCTCTTTTTCTGTCATCTGTTAAACGCCGTATGAAATAAATAAAGTCGAGTCCACAGCAGAAGACGCTGCCCACGGCGCTGAGCAGCACGAGCTTGCTGTCGTCGGCGGCAGCCGTGCTCAGCGCACTCTGCACCTCCTTCATTACCTGAAAGTCACCAGAAGTTAAGGTGGCAAAGAGCAGTTCTGATACAGGATTCTAAAAGCACTTTATTCCTGGATAATCTGGACCATAGAACGTGTACAGTCTGAAACTGGCTCCTGTACCTACTGCAAGTTAACATGATTCGTAGAGTACTTTTGGTAACCAGAGATGGGGAACGCTGGGGGCAGAGTATAATCACAGAACTGATTAGGAATAGAGTACAATTACAAAGATGTGTGAATCTAAGTTACCTTAATACTCTAGTCATTGTGACTCTAAGTAGACAAAGCAAGTCCATATTCTAGTCACTTGGCATTTCTACAGTTTGGACAGCAGGTGGCACATCCAACCAGCTGAAAAAAACTAGTCCAGTTCCCTGGGGTTTTTTTTTTTTTTTTAAATACCAGTCTACTACAGTCATAGAAATCCTAATAGCTTGAGGCATAAATGTATTAAGTACAGTATGCTAGCACGAAGTAGTTTTAGAAGGCACAGAACCATTTAAAATCAGCTCTATGAAGCACTTACAAATGACCAATGAAGGGACTCTGCAGTTTAAAATGTACCAGGACAAGCCATGATCTGGTTTGTCATGTGACCCTGGTCAGGCACACACCCTTTCTGTAGTTGGGTATTCCTATCTGGACAAAGCCTGACCTACTGGCTCACAAGTAGAAAACAACGGCTCCTAGAACTGAAAATTTTAAGAAAGTTACTGTGTGGGTTCAAATACTTCCAAACTTAGATATTTCACAGAGTAGTCTCTTAAGCTTTGTAAGCCATCAATCTCCCTCCATCCTTGAAAGCTAACTTCACTAGGTGCCATCAGCATGAACATGTGTTGAAATCCCTGTGTCTGTAAGTCCAGTACAATGCAGCAGTCTGAGTAGGAATGATGGTAAAACACTCTGAAGGGGCTGGGACCCAGGGCACTGTAACTTTGTCTGAACAATGAACCCTTTGAGAATCTGAGAAAAGCTAAAGAATGGCATGTGCACACACAAATTTTATAAGTGTGCCTTCGGGGAGCCCCCTGGCCCCAGATTAAGAGCTCTGGCCCGGAGGTGAAAGAGGACAGAGGCAGAGCTACCAGCTCCCCTGTTCAAGCTTTGTCTACACCAGCCCACACCCAGGAGAAAGAGGATGGACACTCAACAGACACAACTGTTTCAGTTTCCCTGTGGTCCTAAGCGTTAACAGGAGCAAGACTGCCAAATTCACCTCTGCCTCCAGCCTCCTGGGGGGCACTATGCATCGGCCCAGAAGGAGATTGAGAAAGAGCACTAGGAAGGGTGCCAGTTCCGCAAAGCAGGCCCGGAAAACAGGCTGGAGAAACACGCAGCACAAATCAGCCCAGGGAACGTCTCTCACCTCTGGATTGAGTGAGTTATTCTCTGATGATTTTGTTGACAACAAGATGTGGGTGAAGCCATCCTGCTTCCTGACGACAATATCTCTGTATCTGTAGGCACTTTCTGTTTGCCTCACACTGAAACGCAACCGCTTGTCAAAAGGCTGGTCTCGTCTGTCGTCAATAAATTTCCTTTTCCCGGCTGTCACTCCTGTAACAGATGTCTGTATGTTGGTTGTCCCATTGGCTGTTAATGCATCCATAAACGGAGATGTACCTGCCAAGAGTTTGAAATCACAGTGGTCTGTGATGCCCTGCCAGTTCACTCCCCAGGGTCACCTCTGAATTAGGTAGTACTCGTTACAAACCCAGGGTTTAATATATTAACACAAGACTAAAACAATTAGAACCTTCGGAAAGTCTACTTTTAAAGGCACTTGTTTTCCTTCAAAGTCTGACAAGGAAATCACCCTCTTGCTTATCTTGCCTAAAAAATGAAAATGGAAAAGTACTTGCTGAAAAGATACTATAAAGTCTGTGACATTTGAAGAACGGGATTAAGAGAACCGGTTTTAGGTGGAGTACCTATTCCATCCAGGCTTGAGAAGTGGAAACAAAAACAGAACCAAATCAAGAAAATATCTTACTGCTAGAGCTGAGGCTATCTGCCTTTCAGCTGAAATTGCTTTTCCTGAATGCAAATCACCTGGTACAGACTTGGGATGCACCCATGAGGTTCGGCGGGTCCTGGGGCAGCACCTGGCCACCAGTGTAGAGCCGAGCTCCCTGGTGGGGCACCTTTCTTCTGATGCCCTGGGATGTGACTACTTAGAACAGATGCCCACTGGTCCCAGCTCTACATGTTCAAACAGCCCTTTAAATAGTTGAGGACAGCGCTCTCTCCTGCCATATAAAACATTCTGCTACTTCTCCCTCCTGGGTCAGCTCCTCAACATCAACTTGGTGGCTGTTTTTCAGTTGGTCTTAAAGATATGGTCCCCTGAACTTAATATTTTAATATTTCTTGTTATAATAAAGTCAAGAGTTTCGCTGAATACTTTCCTAGAGTTACCAAGACATGTCAGGGTTAAGAATTCAAGTAGTAAGGTAAATAATTATCTTATTGATATGAACTGTCTAAATATTATCTAACGTGGTAACAAATGTATAGAATCTTTGGGTGGGGGAAGAAGGGAAAGAAATGTAAGAAAGCTAGATCAGAATTTACTAATAAAATTAGCAATGGTAGAAGTTCTCTGAGGGGAAGAATATGAATTATGAGTCAGAAATATTTCCACTAGAGCAAAAGAAAACAAGTCAAGGCCACCAGAAAAGACTCATGAATGGACATTCAGAGAAGTTAAAAAATCTTGGTGAAAGAATTTGACTTTCATTCAACTGACATAAATACCTTGCAGATTTATTTAAAAAAAAAAATTCAATTTTTTTGAACTTTGAAAGGGATTTTAATCTTTGTGTGTGTGTGTGTGTGTGTGTGTGTGTGTGTATGTGTGTGTGTGTAGTACAAGAATCTGAAAGGATATGAAGATATGAAGATACATGGTGAAAGGCCTTCCACTCTCCATCCTGCCAGCTCAGGCCTCACCCTCTATAGTTGAGCCACCGTGTTTGGTTTCCAGTGATCCTTCCACAGTGTCTTTATGTATATGCAAGCAAATAATACAAATATTTCTCTTTTGCTCCTTTACACTCCTTGTGTAAAAAACACAAATGGCAGTATACAAAAGATGGTTGTGTCATATCCTGCTTATTCATTTGATGGTATTTTAGAAACTGTTGTCTCTCAAGTCATAGTTTCCTTCTTTTCTAAGGCTACACAGCAAGCCCACTGAACGGACGGTCTGCAAGTCATTTTACCAATCCACATTGCAATAAACATTAATATTCAATGATTTTTTGATATTACAAACTATGCTACGATGCATAACCTTGGCTTATGTCAACCCAATGCTGGCAAATCTACTGGGTAAGTTTCTAAAGGATTTGTAACCTGGAGTATTTCTGAGAGCATGTGGTAAGCTGTTACCAGTAGGACAAGGTTCCGCTGAATCAACGACCTTTTCTTCCTTTAAAGCTTCAACCTCTCCTCTATCAGATCCTTGCCTGCAAGTGTGTCTACAAATGCTCTCTGACAGCTTCTGCTCTCAGAACCCCACATTTGCTCTTCTAAGCAGTACCCCCCATCCTCATACCCATCACAGCCTCACCTGGCTTGTACTGAGTGAGTCTCTACTGTTCCCTCTGCCAATCATTCCTATGACACTCCAACCTGGAGCCAGAGGCAACATGACCAGATAACTAGAGTACTGAGAAACAGGTTATGGATGTTCTGAACCACTGAGTCTGGGTGCCTAGAGACAGGGAGCAGCCATGGGGGAGTCTGGTGCAGCTGGGGGAGGAGGACAGGGAGAAAAACTTGGTTTTATCCATGGCCACTGCTCAGGTAAAGATGCTACAGACCTTAGAAGAGGGGATGGAAGAGGTCAGGGTTGGAGGTAAATACTTGGGAGTTGGTCCCTAGGAATCATAGTTACACTGAGAAGTAGGAGTACCCAAGAGTGGGGGGCACTCCTCCGGGGAGAGCCACATGCTGGGCCAGGAGGCAGCAGAGCAGCAGGAAGGAAGTAACAGGCTTCCCAAGGGAAGGAGAGAAGGCCACAGAGAGGCGGTGGAGGAGGACACGGTGATGGGAAGGGAGAGTAGAAGCCATGAATAAACTTGGGCAAGTTGTCTCACTGGAGGGCTAATGGTAAAAGCCAGACTACAGGATACACTGAAAGACAAATTGTTAAATTAACAAACATAGATGTTCAAGTCAAGAATTTGTTAAAATGCTGTCTTAAGGAACACAAACACAACTGCAGGTGAGAGGACACTGATATTTAGGTGAGGCCGACCAGAATGATTTCCCTGCCTAAAAAGAGATCACATCAGGAATAATCCTGTGCAGAGGCAAGCTGCACGGCCACATGACTCAGGGGCAGGGCAATAACCAGAGTGAGTGAGTGGAGACAAGCCGGGGGCTCTGGCCTCTCAGGAAGAGAGGGCCCTGCGGACCACGCATGCCAGTGTGCCGATAACAAGTGAGAGCTTTTTGGGTCTTCAGGAGATACTAAACCTGAATTGGATTTTTAACTGGCATAATAGCAGAGCCCTGCACAACGATCCCAGCAGCACAGGGGAAGACAGAGCCCGCTGGCTTTGGATCAGCTCCTTCCACCCCTGAGCTGCTCGTGCAGCACACATTTCTCAATCCTCCAAGGAGTTTTCCCAGGGGCTCCCTTCCACAGAAGCAGGATTTCTGGGGTCTGTGTAGCCTTTATACCTAAGCTTCAGAAAAAGCCCCACAATTTCTTTGAGGCGATAGGTCCAATGGAGCTCTCCATGGTTCTGCAAATTTGGAAGCAGATTCATGTTGGCTCATGCTGACCAGGCCTTCATCTCCCTGTTGAAACTACTGGCTCACTGGTGACATTAGGGTTCCTGCGGATTTCAGAGCCTGTGATCTGGGCCAGTGCCTCAGCTACCACACCCACCCCAGTATGGCTCCTGGGACCCTCTACTGCTCACCTCTGTGGACATGTGACATGTCACTGTGCCCTATTTAGGAAGAGTCACAGCAGGATTGAGTCTCAGAATCATAGACTGCCAGCACTGAGCTAAGGCTTGACACTCACCTCCTGCCCTGTCAGTCAAGCGCCTTGGCCCCTCATTCATGACTCTGCAGCTTGGTGTCCTTTTGCTGCCCAGGCCTGCACCCACCTCAGGGACCCTGTCCTTACTCCTCCCTTTGCAGAGAATGCCCTTGCCCCAGAGCTTCAAATGGCTGCTCAAGTGTTACCTCAGGCAAGCCTTCTGGGGCCACCCCATGGATGCCCCCGCCCCAGCCTGCTGTCCTTGGGGCACTCCTCTCCAAAGTTCTTCCTCATGTGGTTGTATTTACAGTATGTATTGTCATGTACTCCACCAAGGTCCCCGTCCATCTCAGTCACGAGTGTGTCCCCGAGCTTAGAACCAACACTCTGTACATACTTACTGGATGGAGGAACGGGATGGACCTGCAGGGCCCTGCAGTTCACCTCCCTGAACTTAAGAGTTGACTAGGTGGGTGCCTGCCTGACCGCTGGGTGCCAATGTGAGAACAGTCAGCACTGTGCTTCAGAGCAGAATCCATTGCTAAGGTAAACACCAGGGTTTAGGGAAAAATATCCTGCATGATGCCAACTGTGAAAATTTAGTGTGGCTCACTAGACCAACAGCTCTCATGAAAACGCAGGAGCAAAGGCTGTCTCAGTGAGGGACCTAGATTTACTGGCATAAAATTCAAGTAGGAAGAAAACCCATTTTAGTTTCTCTCCTAGTAAGTGGTTTTCTTTTAATATGCTTGAAAGCAAAGAAGATAACCCCAAACATATATTGTTAACCTGTTAAAATTCACTACCTCCAAAAGCATGTTTCTTTAAAAAGGAAATGTGCCTCCTGCTTCCAACCATGAGAAACAGTAACAGGACTTCCTCACTTGCCAGTGAGAACTAGAAAACCGAACAAAATCCATGTAACAACTGTTTCAGAAACTGGCCAACAGGCAGTGCAGGACCACGTTAGCAGCATGAAGGGGGACAAACAAGGTGAGCCAACAGCCCAGCGGGCCTTCTGCCTGGAGGTCATTTCCACCGGGCACGTGCAGGGAGGGGAGCCCACAGACAGCCTGGTGAAAGCGCCAACCCGACCACGTACACTGCGGGGGAAGAGGCTCACGAGGCTGTAATTTGTGGGGCAGAGTATCTAAAAGGAGAGAGCTATGCAGAAAGTTCCAGAACTGCCTACAGATCCTCTTCAGTCTCTGATGAACACCAATCTGAGCATGCATAGGGTGAAATTTCACAGGGCTTGGCAGAGAAAATTTTCTGAGGAGAAAGAACAATTTCCTATAAACTGGATAACTGCGGAGTTCACAAAGGGCTGGGAGCCCTCAGCAGCCAGAGTGGAGAGACTTCAAGGAATACATGGGGCATTGGGCAGAGACCCTAGAACGGCTGCAGATTAGTTATGGAACTAGTCTCGCTCTGGAATAAAGGGTACTCTAGAAATGCATTAATAAACTTGGAAACTAAAGCCTTGGAAGGATCAAACTGATATGCAAGTTAATAACTGGTGCCAGAACAAACCCAATGCTTTTAAAAGCATACAGCAGAATTCAGCACCCCGAAATGCAAAAGTCACAACATTTAGCCACCAAAAATTACTAGACATGTGAAGTAGGAGGAAAGTAGGACCCATGATCAGGACTAAATCAGTTAATAGAAAGAGGTCTAAAGAGGAGATGATGGAGTTAACAGAAGAGGATGTTTCCAAAACTGCTGTAAATTACCTCAGTGTGCTCAAGGACTTAAAGGACGACATGAACATATGAGGAAATGGAAGATTAGAATAAAAATCCCATCTGGTATGTGTGATAGATTAGGTGCCACATGACAGCAGAGAACTTGAGAATGTATCAAAAGAGCCTCTCCAAAGTACAGCACAGAGAGGAGAGAGGAAAACAGCGAGCAGAGCCTGCGAGCCCTGTGGGAGGATGCTAGCGGGCTAGCATGTATGTGATGTGAGCCCAGGGAAGGGTGTGTGTGTGTAAAAAACACTTGCATAAATCATGGCTCTCAAAGTGTTTTCCATATTTGATGAAAACCAGAAGCTGACAGACCCAAGGAGGTTCACAAATGCCAACCAGGATAAACACAAAGGAAACCAAGACACATCACAATCAATCGGCTGAGAGCTAGTGATAAAAAGAAAATTTTCAGAGCTGGGAGAGGAAAAAAAGACTTTAACAGATACAACAATTTAAGAACAGCTGTATGTTTATCTTCAAAAGTATACAAGATAGAAGAAAGAAAAGGACTGGCATCTTTAAAGTGCATAAAGTAGAAAAAAATATCAGCTTAGACAGACAGTGCATGTGTAGCATAAATGTCCCTCAAAAACAAAGGAGAAAATTTGTAGCCAGCAAACCTGCACTATAAAGAGTGTTAAAGGAAGTTCCATGGACAACATGGTATCAGACAGAAGTGTGGATATAGTACACAGGAATGGAGAACACCAGAACTGGGGAAGATGAGGTAAAAATGAACCTGCACAGACTGCATATTAAGTTTAGTTAACTAAAAATGGAAAAGTAGTTAACTGATTGGCTTAATCACAAGAAAAACCCTTCTTTCACACCAACCTAACAAAAATAACTAAAAACCACTTTGCATACATGATCATCTTCAAGGAATGGACAACTTTCTGGAAAAATGTGAATTTTTCTGATACAGCAGAAACAAATAAAAATAACAATGGAAAGATAAAAGTAAAGTTCCTAAAGCATTATTTCTGAAAACTGGGTCGAGCAAGGCAAGGAACTGCTGACGGGGGCTGTAAGACTTTCGGAGCTGTACCGAAGCAGGACACCCAGCCAATGCATTTGGTGAAGAAAATTCAACTCCGATGGCACTGGTAGCACCCAACGCCGCCACACCCATCTCACTGATGGCCCACGGCATCACAATCCCATTTTATTAACAGCAAATACTGTAAAGTTATCCATCTCTCTCAATTTCAATTCTAACAGACTTCTAATCACAATCTCAGTGGTTAAGATTTAGGTGGAAGACAAGCTAAGAAATGTGTCAAAGGAGGGGCGGAAGATGGCGGCGTGAGTAGAGCAGCGGAAATCTCCTCCCAAAACAACATATATCTATGAAAATATAACAAAGACAACCCTTCCTAGAATAAAGACCAGAGGACACAGGACAATATCCAGACCACATCCGCACCTGAGAGAACCCAGCGCCTCGCGAAGGGGGTAAGATACAAGCCCCGGCCCCGCGGGAGCCAAGCGCCCCTCCCCCCAGCTCCCGGCGGGAGAAGAATAGGCAGAGCGGGAGGGAGACGGAGCCCAGGACTGCCGAGCACCCAGCCCCCGCCATCCGGGCCAGAGTGCAGGACCCTCGATACTAGGAAAACAGGGCAGTAAGAACAGTGAGCAGGAACTGGAGGCTGGGCACGGGAGGACATAAGAAAAGTACGCAACAATTTTTTTTTTTTTTTTGCTTTTTCGTTGTTTTGTTTTGGCGAGCGCTTTTTGGAAGTCTTAAAGGGATAGGGACCCCAATCCTAGGGAAACAGGGCAGCAAGACCGGTGAGCAGAGGCCTGAGGCTGGCACCAGAGAATAAAGAAAAACGAGCAATCACCTTTTTTTTTTTAATTTAAAATTTTTTTTTTTTTTTTTGGTGGTCGTTTTGTTTTGTTTTGTCGGGTGCTTTTTGGAAGTCTTAAAGGGGCAGGGCGGGTCACTTAATCCAGAGGTAGGGAATCCGGGATCTCTGGGCACCCTAACCCCTGGGCTGCAGGGAGCAGGGAGGCCCCTTACGGAGATAAATAGCCTCCCAGCAGCTCCTGCTCCAACGCGACTCCACCATTTTGGAGTAGCTGCCCGAGCCAGGCCACGCCCACGGCAACAGCGGAGATTAACTCCATAGCAGCCGGGCAGGAAGCAGAAGCCCTGTCTGCGCGCAGCTGCGCAGCACAAGCCACTAGAGGTCGCTGTTCTCCCAGGAGAGGAGGGCCACAAACCAACAAGAAAGGAAGTCCTTCCAGCCGTCACTCATCCCAGTTCTGCAGACTATTCCTATCACCATGAAAAGGCAAAGCTACAGGCAGACAAAGATCACAGAGACAACACCAGAGAAGGAGACAGACCTAACCAGTCTTCCTGACGAAGAATTCAAAATAAGAATCATAAACATGCTGAAAGAGATCCAGAGAAATACGCAAGAGAAATGGGATGAAGTCCGGAAGGAGATCACAGATGCCAGAAAGGAGATCGCAGAAATGAAACAAACTCTGGAAGGGTTTATAAGCAGAATGGATAGAATGCAAGAGGCCATTGATGGAATTGAAATCAGAGAACAGGAACGCATAGAAGCTGACATAGAGAGAGACAAAAGGATCTCCAGGAATGAAACAATATTAAGAGAACTGTGTGACCAATCCAAAAGGAACAATATCCGTATTATAGGGGTCCCAGAAGAAGAAGAGAGAGGAAAAGAGATGGAAAGTATCTTAGAAGAAATAATTGCTGAAAACTTCCCCACACTGGGGGAGGAAATAATCGAACAGACCACGGAAATACACAGAACCCCCAACAGAAAGGATCCAAGAAGGACAACACCAAGACACATAATAATTAAAATGGCAAAGATGAAGGACAAGGAAAGAGTGTTAAAGGCAGCTAGAGAGAAAAAGGTCACCTATAAAGGGAAACCCATCAGGCTAACGTCAGATTTTTCAACAGAAACCCTACAGGCCAGAAGAGAATGGCATGATATATTTAATACAATGAAACAGAAGGGCCTTGAACCAAGGATACTGTATCCAGCACGACTATCATTCAAATATGACGGTGGGATTAAACAATTCCCAGACAAACAAAAGCTGAGGGAATTTGCTTTCCACAAACCACCTCTACAGAACATCTTACAGGGACTGCTCTAGATGGGAGCACTCCTAGAAAGAGCACAGCACAAAACACCCAACATATGAAGAATCGAGGAGGAGGAACAAGAAGGGAGAGAAGAAAAGAATCTCCAGACAGTGTATATAACAGCTCAATAAGCGAGCTAAGTTAGGCAGTAAGATACTAAAGAGGCTAACCTTGAACCTTTGGTAACCACGAATTTAAAGCCTGCAATGGCAATAAGTACATATCTCTCAATAGTCACCCTAAATGTTAATGGGTTGAATGCACCAATCAAAAGACATAGAGTAACAGAATGGATAAAAAAGCAAGACCCATCTATATACTGCTTACAAGAAACTCACCTCAAACCCAAAGACATGTACAGACTAAAAGTCAAGGGATGGAAAAACATATTTCAAGCAAACAACAGTGAGAAGAAAGCAGGGGTTGCAGTACTAATATCAGACAAAATAGACTTCAAAACAAAGAAAGTAACAAGAGATAAAGAAGGACACTACATAATGATAAAGGGCTCAGTCAAACAAGAGGATATAACCATTCTAAATATATATGCACCCAACACAGGAGCACCAGCATATGTGAAACAAATACTAACAGAACTAAAGGGGGATATAGACTGCAATGCATTCATTCTAGGAGACTTCAACACACCACTCACCCCAAAGGATAGATCCACCGGGCAGAAAATAAGTAAGGACACGGAAGCACTGAACAACACAGTAGAGCAGATGGACCTAATAGACATCTATAGAACTCTACATCCAAAAGCAGCGGGATACACATTCTTCTCAAGTGCACATGGAACATTCTCCAGAATAGACCACATACTAGGCCACAAAAAGAGCCTCAGAAAATTCCAAAAGATTGAAATCCTACCAACCAACTTTTCAGACCACAAAGGCATAAAACTAGAAATAAACTGTACAAAGAAAGCAAAGAGGCTCACAAACACATGGAGGCTTAACAACACGCTCCTAAATAATCAATGGATCAATGACCAAATCAAAATGGAGATCCAGCAATATATGGAAACAAATGACAACAACAACACTAAGCCCCAACTTCTGTGGGACACAGCAAAAGCAGTCTTAAGAGGAAAGTATATAGCAATCCAAGCATATTTAAAAAAGGAAGAGCAATCCCAAATGAATGGTCTAATGTCACAATTATCGAAATTGGAAAAAGAAGAACAGATGAGGCCTAAGGTCAGCAGAAGGAGGGACATAATAAAGATCAGAGAAGAAATAAATAAAATTGAGAGGAATAAAACAATAGCAAAAATCAATGAAACCAAGAGCTGGTTCTTCGAGAAAATAAACAAAATAGATAAGCCTCTAGCCAGACTTATTAAGAAGAAAAGAGAGTCAACACAAATCAACAGTATCAGAAACGAGAAAGGAAAAATCACGACGGACCCCACAGAAATGCAAAGAATTATTGGAGAATACTATGGAAACCTATATGCTAACAAGCTGGGAAACCTAGGAGAAATGGACAACTTCCTAGAAAAATACAACCTTCCAAGATTGACCCAGGAAGGAACAGAAAATCTAAACAGACCAATTACCAGCAACGAAATTGAAGCGGTAATCAAAAAACTACCAAAGAACAAAACCCCCGGGCCAGATGGATTTACCTCGGAATTTTATCAGACATACAGGGAAGAAAGACATAATACCCATTCTCCTTAAAGTTTTCCAAAAAATAGAGGAGGAGGGGATACTCCCAAACTCATTCTATGAAGCTAACATCACCCTAATACCAAAACCAGGCAAAGACCCCACCAAAAAAGAAAACTACAGACCAATATCCCTGATGAACGTAGATGCAAAAATACTCAACAAAATATTAGCAAACCGAATTCAAAAATACATCAAAAGGATCATACACCATGACCAAGTGGGATTCATCCCAGGGATGCAAGGATGGTACAACATTCGAAAGTCCATCAACATCATCCACCACATCAACAAAAAGAAGACAAAAACCACATGATCATCTCCATAGATGCTGAAAAAGCATTTGACAAAGTTCAACATTCATTCATGTTAAAAACTCTCAGCAAAATGGGAATAGAGGGCACGTACCTCAACATAATAAAGGCCATCTATGATAAACACACAGCCAACATTATATTGAACAGTGAGAAGCTGAAAGCATTTCCTCTGAGATCGGGAACTAGACAGGGATGCCCACTCTCTCCACTGTTATTTAACATAGTACTGGAGGTCCTAGCCATGGCAACCAGACAAAATAAAGAAATACAAGGAATCCAGATTGGTAAAGAAGAAGTTAAACTGTCACTATTTGCAGATGACATGATACTGTACATAAAAAACCCTAAAGACTCCACCCCAAAACTACTAGAAATGATATCGGAATACAGCAAAGTTGCAGGATACAAAATCAACACACAGAAATCTGTGGCTTTCCTATATACTAACAATGAACCAACAGAAAGAGAAATCAGGAAAACAACTCCATTCACAATTGCATCAAAAAAAATAAAATACCTAGGAATAAACCTAACCAAAGAAGTGAAAGACTTATACTCTGAAAACTACAAGTCACTCTTAAGAGAAATTAAAGGGGACACTAACAGATGGAAACTCATCCCATGCTCGTGGCTAGGAAGAATTAATATCGTTAAAATGGCCATCCTGCCCAAAGCAATATACAGATTTGATGCAATCCCTATGAAACTACCAGCAACATTCTTCAATGAACTGGAACAAATAATTCAAAAATTCATATGGAAACACCAAAGACCCCGAATAGCCAAAGCAATCCTGAGAAAGAAGAATAAAGTAGGGGGGATCTCACTCCCCAACTTCAAGCTCTACTATAAAGCCATAGTAATCAAGACAATTTGGTACTGGCACAAGAGCAGAGCCACAGACCAATGGAACAGACTAGAGAATCCAGACATTAACCCAGACATATATGGTCAATTAATATTGGATAAAGGAGCCATGGAAATACAATGGCGAAATGACAGTCTCTTCAACAGGTGGTGCTGGCAAAACTGGACAGCTACATGTAGGAGAATGAAACTGGACCATAGTCTAACCCCATATACAAAAGTAAACTCAAAATGGATCAAAGACCTGAATGTAAGCCATGAAACCATTAAACTCTTGGAAGAAAACATAGGCAAAAACCTCTTAGACATAAACATGAGTGACCTCTTCTTGAACATATCTCCCCGGGCAAGGAAAACAACAGCAAAAATGAGTAAGTGGGACTATATTAAGCTGAAAAGCTTCTGTACAGCAAAAGACACCATCAATAGAACAAAAAGGATCCTACAGTATGGGAGAATATATTTGAAAATGACACATCCGATAAAGGCTTGACATCCAGAATTATATAAAGAGCTCACATGCCTCAACAAACAAAAAACAAATAACCCAATTAAAAAATGGGCACAGGAACTGAACAGACGGTTCTCCAAAAAAGAAATACAGATGGCCAACAGACACATGAAAAGATGCTCCACATTGCTAATTATCAGAGAAATGCAAATTAAAACTACAGTGAGGTATCACCTCACACCAGTAAGGATGGCTGCCATCCAAAAGACAAACAACAACAAATGTTGGCGAGGCTGTGGAGAAAGGGGAACCCTCCTACACTGCTGGTGGGAATGTAAGTTAGTTCAACCATTGTGGAAAGCAGTATGGAGGTACATCAAAATGCTCAAAACAGACTTACCATTTGACCCAGGAATTCCACTCCTAGGAATTTACCCTAAGAACGCAGCAATCAAGTTTGAGAAAGACAGATGCACCCCTATGTTTATCGCAGCACTATTTACAATAGCCAAGAATTGGAAGCAACCTAAATGTCCATCAATAGAAGAATGGATAAAGAAGATGTGGTGCATATACACAATGGAATACTACTCAGCCATAAGAAAAGGGCAAATCCTACCATTTGCAGCAACATGGATGGAGCTGGAGGGTATTATGCTCAGTGAAATAAGCCAAGCGGAGAAAGAGAAATACCAAATGATTTCACTTATCTGTGGAATATAAGAACAAAGGAAAAACTGAAGGAACAAAACAGCACCAGAATCATAGAACTCAAGAATGGACTAACAGGTACCAAAGGGAAAGGGACTGGGGAGGATGGGTGGGTAGGGAGGGACAAGATGGGGGAGAAGTAGGGGGGTATTAAGATTAACATGCATGGGGGGGCAGGAGAAAAGGGAGGGCTGTACAACACAGAGAAGGCAAGTAGTGATTCTACAACATTTTGCTATGCTGATGGACAGTGACTGTAAAGGGGTTTATAGGGGAGACCTGGTATAGGGGAGAGCCTAGTAAACATAATATTCGTCATGTAAGTGTAGATTAGTGGTACCAAAAACAAAGCAAAACAAAACAAAACAAAAACAAAAAGGGCAATTCCTGTGTGGTAACCTCCAATGAGTTCTACACAAGGGTATAAAGGGCATATAAAAGTGTAGGCAAAGGGTCTGTTTGTGTCTATACAGAAGATCAAAGCCTAATTGGGCTACCCCGAAAATGAACTAAGATACGATATGAAAAAGAACTTCCAACATCAGCACTCTCTGGAAGACTCATGCCAGAAGATGATCATCAAAAAACCCCAACAAAGATCCACGCACTGCTACAGCTGTAGATGCACTCATCCCACCAGCTCCTGGACTTGCCATGGGAATGAGGAAGGAGATATCTAAGCTGGCCTGTGCATACAGTAAAACAACAAATTTGACTGGATCTATACTGTTGGAACTCAACCAAGAATTTGGAGAAGTGCAAATTGTAGCGCTCCAAAATCTTACAACTACAGACTATTTACTGTTAAAAGAACATAAGGGATGTGAACATTCCCCAGGAATGGGTTGTTTTAATTTGTCTGATTTTTCTCAGACTGTTCAAGTTCAGTTGGACAATATCCACCATATCATAGATAAGTTTTCACAAATGCCTAAGGTGCCTAACTGGTTTTCTTGGTTTCACTGGAGATGGCTGGTAATTACAGATATGCTTTGGTTATGTAACTATACTCCTACTATGTTAATGTGTGTGCGCAATTTAAGTAGTAGCTTAAAACCTATCCATGCTGAAGTTACTCTACAAGAAGATATGTCAAAGAAATAATCAATCTTCCCATGTTTTCTTCCGCCTGCTACTTCTATAGCTTTTCTTCTTCTCTCCTAATTACAACCCTTAAATAGAATTCGTGCCTCATATCAAATTTACCGAGTATCATAATTCTTCCAAGTGGTAAAGATACCTCAAGACAAATGCTGGGCATAGAAGCCACAGGGCATAAATATGCAAAGAAGTAAAAAGCTAACCTTTTCAAACAATAAGGCTTCCCTCTCACTTACCAACTCCACATTTCCCTGTATGGCCCCGGAAGATGACTGGTTAGCCAGAGACGGGTAAGATTCCTCAAGGGAGGAACAACCTAAGACAGGCACAGTCGCAGGGGGGCCATCAGGTGAGAAATTGGGGATCAACAGAGGTGAGGCTTAGAACCTCACCCCCCCTGTTCTGAGAGAAATCTTCTGCATACGTGGATGTTTTATTGCCCTGGTCTAGCTTGGATTAACACATAGTCTACAGGCACACACCTGATCATCTACATTTGCTCTCTTACAACACTAAACTATGTTTTCTACCTTTATCTTGTATCTACCTACCACTTCAGCATTTTATTAAAAATAATAATAATAAAGAGAGAAATGTGGTATCCACATATAAATCAAGTATAAAAACCAAATGAGTATTCATATTTGAACTGTTTATAGTTCATAATGCATGAGCAAAATCGAAAGTTTCTGTGGTGACTGCCCGTGTACTGTTCACTATGTAACTTATTCATTATGTAAGAATTTGTTCTACATGTAAGAACTTGTTTGTTATGCCTCAGAAGATTGGAGACTGACGAAAATTAGGCTTGGGGTGGATTAATGATTGTGCATTGAGCATTGACTCCCCTATACAGAATTTTATTGTCGTTAACAACCATTTGATCAATAAATATGAGAGATGCCCTCACAACAAAAAGAAAAAGAAAAAAAAGAAAAAGAAGGACAGACTTTCAATGGTAAAATAAATAAGTAACCGGGATGTAATATATAACATAAGGAATATAGGCAAGATATTGTAACAGCTTGGTAGGGTGATAGCTGGAACCTAGAATTATGTATATAAATGTTTTATCACTGTGTTGTACACTTGAAACTAATGTAATGTAATACTGTGCGTCAACTACCCTTCAATAATAAATAATTATTAAAAAAAAAATAGAAATGTGTCAAAGAATAGGGGTGAAATATACCTTCTAGTCATACATTATGTAGCTCACAGGGCACAGTTTCTAAGAGTACAGGGAAAAATGGCCAACTAGGATCAGTTTAGGAATAGCTCTTATGATGACAATATATGCATTAGAAACTGACGTAAGTCAGACTGTTCAATAAGTGGTAATGACAAAATGGTAGTTAATTAAAAAAAAAAATCTAATACTACATACCAAAATAAAACATAGAGATACACAACCACAGAAAAATTCATGTGATGGAATAGAAACATCAAAACATGAAAATCTGATTTCACAAGTAAAAAATGAAAAAATCCTTTCTACCTTTAGGCTGGGAAAACTTTTAAATATGGCAATTAAATAAGGGCTGGTGAAGAGCACAGTTATGTACCAGGTACATTTCTAGAGCAACTTTGTAAGATGTGTCAATCGGCCTCTGTCCATGTAATTTTACTTTTAGAATTCGACTCCTAACAGAAGGAAAGAAATATATGAGAACATATTTTCAGATACAAAAGGTACTCAACTAACCTTACTTTAAAAATGGAAAAATTGTGAGGAGCCCTAAATTTCACAAGGAAATGGTTACATGACTTTGGGTACAAATCCACCTGACACATATTAAACAGCCATTAGGATGTTTATGAAGGTTTTTAAAATATAGGTCAGTAAGTGTGCATCACAGCGGCTACCATTTCACAGTACAGGTGACGTGTTATACCCATACAGGACATCCAAAAACAGAATCAAGCTCGTGTTCTTTTACTGTGTTATCACCCCAAAATTATACAGGGAAGAAGTGAAAATGGAAGACAACAAAATGTATACACAGTGTCAACAATGTGTAAGTGTGAGTTTATTGGGAATGTAAACACACAAAAATAAATGTTAATAATGGCTCTTTCTTGGTGATAGAATATGGGTGATTCTTATATTCTTGGTATTTTATAAATTTCTATAATAGTAATGCCATAACCTGGGTAAAAACAAGTTGAAAACAGACTACAGCATCCAAAATCCAGACAAGAATTTCTGGAGTATTATTTTTAAATAGATAAAGATTTGTTGCTATTTTTCCAAGTACATATCAGTTTTCGGTTGTTAAAGCAAAATTTGGTAAGTTTAATAATGCTGTCAAGGCCATATGGGTCTCAATTGCAAGAATAGTTCAAAACCAGTTTTTAACCATTTCAGATATTCATGGCCATTACTTTTAGTCTAAAGTTAGAGAGCAAGCACTGTAGTATCTACAGAATTATTAACCCTGCTTTATTATGGAGTTTAACACTACAAAATATTGTTTTCCATGCCTACTGAACCTGATTCAATTTAATTATACAAAAGCCCACCATTTTATTCCGATTACATAGTCTGCAAACTGAATTCATTAATGAAACTTTCCAAATGACTGTGGCAGTAAAAACAGTCTTTAAAACATCAGCATCCCTTTTCTCCATAACATGTTAAATGGATATTTTATAAATAATTGTAATAGTTTCTTTGCTCCAACTCCTTCAATTACAGTTCCCCACCCACAGGGTTGTTGTCTGGGTTTAAGGTTGTAGATACTCACTTCAAAAAAGCCATTAATATATTGTCACTGCTTTGCTCCAACATGACTGTTATATTAGGAAGAATTTGAGCATACTACAAATTTCACATGTATTTATGCCTGATTTTGTCTGGAGAAAGTTGTGACCACACAACCACACTCAGGTGAACCTAGCTGGGCAGGAATATACAAAACCCACATCTCCAACAGCCAACCCATCACAGGGGTTCCGGCTTTGTGTGACTGCAGATACCCACCCTTCCCCACCACCTTCACAATAACCCACGAACTGTGACCCTTCCAACACCACTCCCACCAGCAAATTGTAGGCCTTTTCAAGATAAAGTGCTGTATTTATTGTAGTATTTATGTTTTTAACCATTTAACTCATCAAATTGTGCTACCAGTTTTATTAGGGTCCTACCTTATTCTTAAACATGCCAGTGACAAAGGTTTTGAATGCTGGGACCGCTGTCTTATTTGCCCCACAAGTCCTGTAGTTTCTAGTGCATGATTTTGCATTGTGTGGTGATTTTTAGGAATGCACATGTCATATTACAGCAAAACTGGCTGTAACTTTTCTTTCCATTGCTCATTATTAAAGTCATTCTTTTTGCCTGGGCAGTTTACATTCTTTTTGCCTGTTTGAGAAAGAATTTATTCACAGCCACGTTTTAGACCTGGCCTTAAAAGTAAAACCATCTAACTAATGATTTGCTTCAAGAGGCCATACATAAACCAATCAGCAACTGCTCAATTGGGAAAAAGGATAAAAATGCTTATAATCACACCCCACATTCAGAGAGGGCTTCATTTTTCATCAGCCAGATCCTTCTGGGAGGACCTTGCTCATGTCATGCAGGGGCTCTGCCCACCCCACTGCAAAGTGCCTGGACACTGCTTTTCCTGCCCCAAACTGGGACGTACAGGTGAGGAGTCAGACATATGGGGTCGGGGGTGGCCAAGCCTTTTCAAAGCTGAATGAAGACTTTCCAACATCTGCAGTGAGCACAGTCTAATGGATTTTTTTCTACAACTCTTAATGGGTTCTGCTTTCTCTGCCCAATCCTTTCCCCGGTCACTCCCAAATCTCCATCTCTATCCACAAATCTTTCTCTAGAGTTTCAGGCTCACTTTCAAGGTAATTACATCCCTTTTTATTTGAAAGAGCAACACCTTCCACAACTGCCCGTAGGAGACCTGTGTTTTTATAACAGAGCAATGGTCCCTCAAGTGTAATTCCAGCAAACCTGGATGCATGGAGGTGTTCCTCCCCAAGCTGATCAGACCATGTCACTGGCCGCAGACATCTTTCCTGCACATCAGTTAGGGGAACATCTCGTCCTGGCCTGCTACCCTCCAGAGGGGTGAAAAGGAGGGTACAAATGGTCTTTAATATCTGCCAGTGCTGTGACTCCCAGTCCCCACAGAACAGTGCCCACCTCCAGTCAGATGTGCCGAGGACCACCTGCAGCTCTAGATTTGGCATGTAGAGACTGAGTGCCAGCCCACTTTCACATCAACACTGAGGCCCCGGAAGGCTTTGCTTGGGAGTGGCTTTATTTTTGTACACTGAATTAGGACAAACCCAGGAAAATAGCCACTTAAGTAGCCGGAGCCTTGTCATCATACACATTTAATGTAACTAAACTGAAATATAAGAAACCTTTTAACAGAATCAGCCTGTCTAATTTCTGCTGCACAAGCACATCTTCCCATCCTGTCCTTTCCCAAGACTTGGCTATGATGTGGATGGACGCCCTCCCCACCTCGCCCCAAGGGGCCACCCTGCCCCAACCACGTCCTAGTCATTAGGCACTGCTACTTCAGCCTCTGGACCCCAAAGATGGCAGAATAGCATAGCAGACAGGCCAGAATGTCTTTGGTGACCAGCACCATGCTTCCCATATAAACATGCTGGAAACCAAAACAATGTCCTGCCAGATCAGCCACACACCCAGGCCAGGCAAAACCATCAGTCACACCGAAACAGAAATGCCTGAGCAGTTTCCTTCCTACTCCAGTTGCTGTAGCAACTGTTATCCAAAAGGAGAGTAGAAGGTCCTCTTCTTTCAGCATGGCTACCCTACACCTAGTGTGATCACAAACTCTTGGGGTGCAGTGTTCTCTCCCCCTTTCTACACAGCACTGCTTTCAAGCTTGGGGACATAAAACCAATTTTGTGCATGCCAAGCAGTATTTTTTCACTTTAAAATAGAATAGTCTAGGAGAAACTGGAGACCACGGCATACCTCACTGAGGCCATCAGATAAAATGCATCTCTTGCCACAGGCTGCATGGAGAAGCTGAGAACACTGCTTTGGGCCGCCGCACAGGTCCCCATCTTGGGAGAAAGCTTGAGTGTGCTCCCAGGCTCAACCCACAGAGGGCCCTCACTGGCCGCCCCGATCTCAATGCAGCATTCCACTGCTGAAGGCAATCGTCACACTGGGCTCTACAAGCTGACTCCCCTGAGGACTCTCCCTGGACCCCAGCACAGCAGTGGATACTCGGGACACATGATAAAAGCATAAGGCTGAAATTCAAGTGCTCACTGAACCGACATGAATGCTGTCTGCTTTCTCAGCAGGGCCACCAAGCTCTCCCCCTCCCTGACTCACTCTGACCTGGGAGGCGGTGGCTCGATCAGAGAGCAGGACATCAGGTCGCTGTCCTGACCTGCCAGCTAGAGACCCAAGGGGTCACAGCCCTCTGGGGTCATGCCTCCTCCCTTGGCAATGGGAAGAAGGCATAGCTGCATCTGCTGCCCTGCACAATCACATCTAATGCATTAAGCCTTCCTCGGCCTCTGCACTGTTTCTGCGATTCGCCTGGTTCACAGCAGTTCTTCTGTTTCTTGACCACCCATTAGTCAGCCTCACTGTTTCTCTAGCTTCTAGTTTTGTTCCTGCACACAGGCCCTGGCCAAACCATGGCTATAACAGTTTCGTAAAACCTCTTAGTCAAGTGTTTTCCCTGTAAAACAAGAACCAAAAAACCCAACTTAAAACTTATCAGATGAATAATTAAGGTTTTTCCATAAGTTAGGTCTCTTTCACATCTCTGACGTCTCCTAAGAATTAGTGAGATACTCTGCTCCAGGTTCCAGCCACGACCATCCCCAGCAATTGAATAGGAGCCAGAGCCATGCTGAGCCTGTGCATGCGGGCTAAAAAACTGTACCGAGTGGCTACTGGCAAAGTATTGGCACCTGGAAAAACACACTGCAATCAATTTGTTCTTCAAATAGCAAGAGATTTATCTAAGACAATAGGCTGTGTAAAAGCCCTTTTAGTCCATGAAGCATAAAATAATTCCTTGAAACCACTAAGTAACTCATGAATGCTAGAAATATACTGAAAGCAGATAAATGGGAAATCATGAAATGAATCGGTCAAAAACCTGAGTTAAAAACACAGAATTAGGGAGCATTTTGAAAATCAACAGAAGGAAGGACATAAATGCTGGTTTCTTCAATTAAAATTATTCTGTTTAATAACTAACTTTTCAGAGAGAACCAATCTAAAAATACTAGTATGAAAAGCAATGAGACTTGAAAAATACTATTTTGAGATAAAAAGAAAGTAGTAATCAATGAGACTATGTAACTTTAAATAAACTTTAATAATTTCCTAGAACCTATATAAGACCAGTCTATTAAACCAAAGAATTATGAATCAGGAGACATACAATACTGTAATATTTGGTACGTGAGGGTTTTTAACACATCTATAGCAGGGGTTTTGAACCTGACTGCACAAGAGGATAACGGGACAGCGTTTTAAAAAAAATGCTCTTTGGACCACATCCCCAGCTACCTAGGGTTTCAGGGGGCAGAGAAAGGCCCTTTTCCCATATAATTCTGATGCACATTGAGGTTGAAGACTACTCTTCTAGAGTAAGTGGGTTTAGTGTCTTTCACTGAAGGAACATGCTTGTATTCTGAAACAGGATATTCAGAGTAATTCAAAGGACAAAGCCTGACTCAGAAGACTGAGCCTAGATTAGCAGCAACATTTCTTCCAATTCAGAGGAGGCATCATTAAAGTCCAAATAACTGAACAAATAAATAAGGAATGTGAGATACATACAGGATGGAAGCAAGGTTGGGAAGAATATATGGAGATGCCAAGTGGATAAAGAAGGGTATCAGAAATGTGGAGAAACCTGAAATAGTCAGATATTTAACATAATTGCTTTTCTCTAGTAATAAATAAATTTAGCAAGTAAATCAAGGATAAAGTAGTAACTCAGGATCTGGGGACCAGCAGGGAGTTTTTCAATGCTGGTCAACATGGACAGGATAGTACAGCTTTCTTTCCTCTTTAAAAACTGTGTTCACAGGAACACACACTCATTATTTCACAGTTAAGTAGCCTCAAATATGGCAACAGTCTAATAGTTGGCTCTTGCAGTACCTGTATTTACAATTTTTCACAGTTAGTATTATTCAGGAAAGTAAAAATGTCCACATTCTGACTGGACTTCACTTTGACAACTTTTCGTCTGTTTCTTATTCTTCAATAAAAGCAAGAAGAGAAATCCCAGTGATCAATCATCCTAGTTTCTCAGAAGAAGTAAGCAGAGGTCAGAGACACGGGTGGCTACTAATATCCATGGACTAGTCCACACTAGCCAGGTGTAGCACCAGGCATCTCAGTAAACCTCCACATCTTACGAGATGAAAACCCAAGGTCCACAGAGCTCAACTGCTTTGCCAGAGGTTGCTGAGTAGTGAGGGGCACCCAGCTCAGACTGCATTCAGGTCTACTAGGTGCACAGATGCTCTCTCAATCATACTCAGCCTCCTGCTGTGGTGGTGAAGACGTATCCATGTGAAAAGTTGCAGAGCAAAAGGTGAATGATGTGAAAATGAGTGAGCAGTGACAAGAAATGTCTTCCAGAAGGTTGGGAACATTCCCTGGCAATGTTTTATAACACTTCATAGAGTTGGATTTTAATGGGCTCTCAAATACTTTTGTGTATAGTGGGAGCTCAATAAATATTTGTTGAAGATAATTGGTAAAAAAAAAGACTACGGCATATGAGGGTACTATGCTGATAGCAAAGAAGTGGACGTGGCTAGTATGTACCCAGGGGCAGTGATGAAAAGTTTCCACTAAAAACCAAGATGGAAAGGAACAGACGAAAGTCAGCCTTCTAAGGGTTACACCAAGTTAAAAATAAAAAATTAAAGGGAATATGGATTAAATACCAGAGGCAACGGAGAAGGGCTAAAGGGGATCAACAGCTCACCTACTCTCTCTGTAACAATTAAAACTTCAGCCTAGCAAAGAGGAATGTGAAAGGCCCTCCAGGGGCCAGAAAGTATGTTTAAAGCCAGTCTAAACAAACAACAAACAAACAAATGAAGGGCTGTTGTAACTACCAACACATGTCTAATCGATCACTTATTACATTTTAAGGGCTCCAAACTGGAGTCTTCATGTTACTTGTAGTAACTAAAAGAAAGGACAGAAGGGAATGATTAGTCACAAATGGGGAGAAAATCCATGCTGGGGTCACCATGTGTGAGTCTAGTTCCCTGGGCAGAGAGATGAGTTAGTATGCAGTCATCACCGGTATTCCTGGTCCTGCAGACAAGTGTGGGAGAAGTAATACCGTGCATGCATACTGAAAGGCTTCCTCATTGTGCTGACGACCCATCCATCTCTAAGTCCTGCACTTCTATTTATGCACCTGAAAGCTGAAACTGTTATCATCAAACTGCCTACAGCAGGATAGAAAGCCACAATTTTCCAGAGAACAGTTCAGAGATGTATCATGCCAGGGAGACTGCTAAAAGAAAAACAAAGCTCATGTACAATTTTAAACTGACATAGGACTTGATTAGTAAAGAGGCTCTGCCATTTCACTTTAACCACTCCTGTTTACCCTAGTCCTGCCTGGACCTGTGGGGGGCATTGGCTGTGCCCCGAAAGGCTCTGCCTGCAGTGCTCACCTGCTCACACCCTGAAAGCAGGTCCGTGTCTCCAGGGGGCTTCTATGGACTATGACCTTCAGAAAATCATAGTTCCGTGTCAGCAGGTCAGCTTGGTCCCAGAGTTGAGTTCATCTACAAGCCACACTGACTCTCTTTAGGGCTCATGGAGACAGAAAACAACAGGGCCCCGTGTGGAGCCCTATCCCACAGGTTAGGGGGCACCTACAAATTCCCCTGCCTGTCACAGAAGGGAGGAACTCCTATTGAAACAAACCTCTGAACTATGTGTTACCACCTCAAAGCCCATTTTAACCATTTTTAAGTGTGTGACATTAAGTACACTAACACTGTTGTGCAACCATCAACCCCATCCATCTCCAGAACTCTATCTTCTTAATTTGGAACTCTAAACCCATTAAACAGAACTCTCCAGTCTCCCAGAAACCACCACTCTACTTTTTGTGTCTATGAATTTGACTCCTTTAGAGGCATCATATTAAGTGGAATCACATGAATTTGTCTTTCTGTAACTGGTTTATTTCACTTAGTGTAATGTCCTCAAGGTGCATGTTGCAGCCTGTGTCAGAACATCAATCCTTTCTAAGGCTCAGTAATATCCCATTGTATGTATATGTCACATTTGGTTTATCCACTCATCCTTCACCACACATTGAGGTTCTTCTACCTTGGGATATTTTGAATGATGCTATGAACATGAGTGTGCAAATATTTGAGTCCCTACTTTAACTTCTTTGGATTTACACCTTAAAGTAGAACTGGTAATTCTGTGGATTATAATAGAAATATCTATATCTGTTGATATACAAGTGGATCATATGGTAATTCTGTTGAGTTTTTTAAAGTTATATTTAATATTTCCCTAAATTAGCTAGCATTTTTAATTAGTAATTATAATCAAACTCCAGGAGAAGATTCAAATCATGGACTGGACTGTAACTCCTTCTACTTCCTTGCTAAGTTTCTTTGGTTTTCCTAAGATAGGGAAGAAGAGGTAAGGATGTAAAATCCTTTAAATGCTGGAGGGGGTTAATATAATCAAAGATAAATTGTACAAGGGTCCTTAGCCAATTCCGAGACTCTTAGTCTACAGGCAAAACCCTTGTAAGATACATTATTTATCTTTTGATGGCCAGAAATTGCTTTCTCCCAGCCAGTCTTGCAGTTTTAATGTACACATACAGGTTGCATGTTTCCCCGAGGGTGGGATCCAGGTCTCCGCAAGTGTGTGCCTCTGGTTCTGAGCACTAGCCTTGCTTTTAAAGACACATAAAGCTTGCTGGAAGACACTTAGACACCAAGAGAATAACGGAACTTGAAGATTTTTGTTCTTTGGGACAAAACACTTCAACTAGCAATGTCACTGTAAACAGTGCAAACACCTACAGTCAGCTCAGGGTATAACTAGAGATGACCGAGGGTCCTTACTCATGTGTTAGAATTCTGTGGTGTAAAGGTCAGGACTCTACAGCATTATTCTATGTGGAAGAATCCCCTGCCAGTTTTAATCTCCATTTTGAGTTGTGCTGAGCTCCTCAGAGATTATTAGTCCCTAAGGGGATTTCGACTCCTAAATCTAGAAAAGCAACCGAGTCCTCAGTAGACCAAAGGAAATTTAAGCATCCATCTTTACAGTTTTTTCACACACACAGCAGTAACACAGTTACAAAGCTATCAGCAACGAGCATTTCATAATCAAACTAAAGAACAGTGAGGAAGTGGAAATCTTTAAAAGTGCAATGTACTCTTTGAAGAGGTTGATAGAAAACTTTATTCAAGCATAATCAATCTTTAATTAAAGATGCAAATTCGAGCTACTGAGTTTAGTTTTCCTTGTGACAAACCAAAACCAAAAATGAAAAAACTATTAGCAATATAAATTCTATCATTCTAACTAAGCATATCAGGATAAATTCCTGAAGTAAATACAGTAAGACATGATACTTTAAATTTAGTGTATGTTATTTCATCATTAATAGCTTTGAAAATAAGTCAAATATTGGAGAGAAAACTTATTGAAAATCTGTATATTACCATGTCACCAAAAGTACCAAAAAAAAAAGGGGAACAGAAAATAATCAGACCTACCTTCCTCTTTAGTGCTGAGAATAAATGAATAACAAGAAAAACAAAAATACAAGGATAACAACTACCTACAGTATAATTCTCCAGCAGTTGAATCTTATTATTTACATCTATAAAAATTTTATTTCCTGCAAAAAATGTTCTACCTTATTTGACACAGGACTGAATTCTCTCAACACTTTTTTTCATAATGTTTTTCATTTCTAGAATCAACCAGCTTTTGTAACTATTGCTTTAGTAAGATAACTAATCCAGTACAATCTAGTTTCATTTTAATAATGGCTGTTTATTTCAAATCCTAGATATTAAAGGAAGACACTATCCTGGTTAGACACACATATATAGAGTATAACTAAGCTTCTACTCTAAATAAAATTAATTCACAATCTATGCTTCCTGCATCTAGTATATTCTAGGCTAAAATGTTCAAGGGCTAATTTTCTACCTCTAGTGCAGAGACATTTTACAAGAGAGCAAGACTTCAAATGCCTCCTTTGGAAGTACATTACTATGCAGAGTAAGGGTGGGTTCAGGCATTGGCTGGTATTCACAGTAAGGTCCACTCCTGCCTTCTATCTGCAATGCCAACTGCAACAGGCTGAGAATGAAAACTTGTCATATATACTTGCAATGTTTTCCAAGTGCTACCATCAGTGTCTTGAGTATTTCAACACCAGTGTACAGCAGGGGACAAAAGTATTAACTTTGCCATATGAACTATCATTTTAAAGCAGCCCTCCTTTCCACCCTGCATCTCATCTCTGAATTATACAGTTTCAACTAGAATAACAGATGCATTAATTTTAATTGTGTTTTCAGAGGCTTTCATATAGTGACTAGACATGTAGTTCCTTATCGTTATCGATCCTGAAGGGCCCGAGACCATTAAAGCTACAAAGGCAGTCTGCTGAAAGCACAACTAACCCTCAAAAAGATGAAGCTGGAGGTAAAAACATTCAGGAGAAAAGTAAATCCCATAGTTAGTTGCCAAAAAAAGAACACATAACTTAGTTCTGGGTTTTATAGCGGCTAGAGCGAGGTTGGGAACTCCATTAAAAAAAAGAGTTTCTAAGATAAAACCAAACCTAGTACTTAAGATAACCTGGTACTTCTAAAAGAAGTTACTCCCTGAGAGCCTTTGAAAAGACAAGAGAACAATACAACAGACACTCAGCCATCCCCAAGCCAGAGGCCAAAGGACAATATATGATGTAGCAGACGACAACCCAACAGAATGCCCTGGTACATAAAAACAATGGTTTTCCTAACATTTCCCTGCAGACAGGGCTATTTCTTTCTCCCTAAACACAGTGTTACGTGGGACCTCGGAAACAAAGCTGACAGAAGCAGAGTTGCTCTGCTGGGTGGGGCACCTGGTGGCCCCTCATCAGCCTCAAGACCAGCCTGTTGGTGCGGTGTAGACCGCGCAGGGGGTGGAAACTCGATTCAGGGGCCTTGCCCGGCAAATGGGGAAGTGCCCAACTTCCTTGGATTTATGAAGCACCATGAGAAAATGGAAACATATAATTTTATTTTAAAAAGAAACAGGCTTTGAGGAATTGAGAGATGCCTGTGTTCTCAGAGAGCTCAGCTGTTTGCCTAGGATGAACTACCGAGATAAACCTATGGTCAGGCTCCCTGAAAGGGGGCACAGCAGGCCTGGGGAACAGAGCTCCACCTGGATCTTGTCACTCACCCTTCCAGGCAGTCTCTGGCTGGCCTTTCAATTAGTTTTCAGACCATGTGAATAAGGTCAAAACTTAACCCACAGTGAACTTTCAGGAACTGTCCTAAGTATTTGTGGTATTCATTCAATCTTTCCTTTTAGTTCTTTTTGGTCAACATATTTTCATCTCATGATGACTTAAAGGAAATTTACTCACAGGAACATATATTTTATATGTAGAATATCATGAAAGTTTAAAAAACTTGTTATGAAGTATCATCTCCTAATGGATGTACACAGTGTAGAAGAATACAGTTTGTGTCAGAAAGACAGTCATTCCAAACATATTTGCAGCTTTATTTTCTCAGAACTTTAAATTAATTTCCACATATTTTAAGTTTGAAGCAATCAAGTTGCCCATACTGGTATTAAAAGAAACACACAAGACCATCTAACTTTCAAAGTAACAAAACCCCTAACATTAAGCTCGTACAAATAGTTGACTCTCTTGAGAGCAAGGTGATTCAATGTTTTTTGAAGGGCAATCTGACAACTTGTATCAAACACATGAAACAACAAAAAGAACCTCTGATGAACCTAAATCTAAGAATTTATCTTAGAGAAATAATCCTGGATATCCATTAGGATTTGACCAAAACAAAGTTCTTTGCCATGTGTCCGACTTCTGGAAGTTTGCTGTAAGAAAGACTATAACTACACCCAGTGACACAAGAAGGTAGAGATGATCTATATGGAGCCAAGCCTGACACACGGGCAGTGAGGTGTGTTCTTACATACACAATATGCTAAGCACAATGGGGGAACAGCTGGCTCTGTCCCATCCTCTCATTCATCCTCACCTACTGATCCATTTCCTAGTGTCCCAGTTACAAGGTCAACCTACTTTTCACCACTGTCCCACACACTGTGGTACAGCTGCCAGGCTTTTACTGTTACAGTAAAATAAGCTGATGTTTGAGCACAAGCTAACCACTCAGAGAAGTCCTACAGGCCATGCTGCTAGTGGTACAAAGGCTGAACAGCTCCAGTTGTGGCTCATCATGGATGATGCCATCTCTGGACATCCTGTATCTGCTCTAGTTACAAACCAATCCTGCAAACCCTGTGTTCTATTACAAACGACAGTCAGATGGGGAAAACAAATCAACCATTCAGAATTAGAAACAGATCTGTTATGGTTAAATGGTTGGTTAAAGAGCTAGACAAACTACAAGACAGTAAATTTTCTCGAACTCATCAGATAGAGGTTGCAAGGCAACCAAACAGCCTGAAATTAAAGGAAAGTCAAGCCTGTCCAAGGAAAGATGGGGGCATTCAGGGTGTCTCGTTTGGGGAAGATCATGAGAGGAAGGCAGGGTCTCTAAAAGTGAGTGAGAAGAAATCAGCTAAAACTCTTGAGGACTGCTGAAGGCTGCGTGTGGGCCAGCAAGACAGTACAGAAGTTCGCTCATAAGACAGACTGGGGTGAGGCAGGAGATAGGACACGACCTCCCTCACAGCAATGCAGGCACAGAGGAGGGGGTCAGCCACTCCTGTGGGAAAGATACAAGCCCTCTGTCTTGACCTTTCTCTCAGGCCTCTGGGGGAAGAGCAGCAAACTCTGTTGACCCATTAAAGCAGAAGGGAATTGGGTGTGGAGGAAAAACCCTTTCACCCCTTGGGAAGGAGAAAGAATCCTGCGAAAGCTCTACCCCCAAGGTTGAAGCACACAGGGTGTAACACTGAGATGGGACCAGAACAAAGAACTGCCCTGCTTCCACTGCCTCTTGTGTCCAGTAAAAACTGAGTAAGAAATCAACAGCAGTCTACTCCTAGGGGAGGTGCAAGAGCATGGAGAGAGAAAAGTCCTCTGTGACTCAGGCATACAGGGCAGCTGAAAGCTGGTGGCAGAGCACAAATATTGAGAAAAACCTTCTGGGCAACCACAGCAAAGCAAAACCCAAACGAAGCTCAACTCCTGACTAGAATGAGTCAATACCCCATACTACCTGCCTGAGAAGAATCAAACCCATTTCCAGTCATAAATAGTATTTATCTCAGTCTCTCCTGTTTTTCACAAGATGTCCAGCACTCAGTCAAAAATTATGAAATATAAATATCAAGAAATATGACTCATTGTCAAGAAACAAGACAATCAACAGAACCAGATGCAGAGATGACCCAGTTAATGGTACAATCATATGAGGACATTAGAATAGCTATGATACATATGAAAGGATTTACTAGAAAAGGTAGACAACTTGCATGAACAGATGGGCATTTCAGCAAAGAAACAGAAACTGTAAGGAGTTAAATGTTAAGTTAGAAAGAACAATAAACTCTGGAAAGAGTCTGATTTCTAGAGTTGTCACATTTTTTTAAATATTCGGTTTTCAACAGGAACAAATCAAAAGACATGTGAAGACAAGAAAGAATGATTCACACAGGAAAAAAAGTAGTCAACAAAATTGTCACCAAGGAAGTCCAGGTGTTGGACCTAATAAAGAATTTAATCAGCTATTTCAAACATGTTCAAGAACTAAAGGCAAGTATGAGCATCATGCCTCATCAAACTATTAATAAAGGTAGACTTTTGAAAAAAACAGAAATCCTTGAGTTGAAAAAGTATAATAATTGAAATGAAAAATTCACTAGAGTACCAGATTTGGACTGGCATTAGAAATAATCACCTAATCTGAAGATAGGTTAATTGAGATTATCTAGTCTGAGAAATAGCAAGGAAAAATAATGAAGAAAAAGAAGACAACCTGAGAGACCTCTAGGACACCAATAAACACACCAACATACATATTATGGGATTCCCAAAAGGAGAGGAGATGAAGGGTCAGAAGGAATATTTGAAGAAATAATGGACAAAACCTTCCAAAATATGATGGAAAACATTAATATGCACATTCAAGAACTCAAGGAACTCTGAACAGAATTAAAGAGATCTGTACCTAGACATATCATAATGAAAATACTAAAAACAAAGAGAGAATCTTGAAAACAGCAAGACGGAACCAAGATGTCATATTCACAGACCCTTGATAAGATTAACAGCTCATACCTCAACAGAAACCATGGAAGTCAGAAGTCAGTGGGGTGCAATATATAAAGTGCTGAAAGAAGAAGACTGTCAAGTAAGAATTATACAGCATAACTATTCCTTGATAATGAAGGAGAAATTAAGACATTCTCAGATAAAAACAGAATCTGCACTAAACTGACGTACTTTACAATAAATACTAAAGGGAGTCCTTCAGGCTAATAGGAAAGGACACTGGATAGAGCCACATGAAGAAATTTAAGACACTGGTGAAGGTAACTACATAGGTAAATATAAAAGGGCAAATGTATTTTCGTTCATAATTCTTTTTCTCGTATCTGATTCAAAAGATATTTACATAAAGCAATAATCATAAATCTGTGTTGATGGGTGTATAAAGTAAAATGATGGATTTTATACCACAACAATGGCACAAAGGAGAGGGAGGTAATGAAGGTATAGAAGAGCAAAGTTTTCTTTCTTTCTTTATTTTTATTATTATTACTTTTTATTTTTTTATTTTGCTATCATTAATCTACAATTACATGAAGAACATTATGTTTACTAGGCTCCCCCCTTCACCAAGTCCCCTCCACATACCCCTTCACAGTCACTGTCCATCTGCGTAGTAAGATGCTGTAAAATCACTACTTGTCTTCTTTGTGTTGCACAGCCCTCCCCGTGCCCCGCCCTCCACTATACATGCTAATCGTAATGCCCTCTTTCTTTTCCCCCCGCCCTTATCCCTCCCATCCTCCCCAGTCCTTTCCCTTTGGTAACTATTGGTCCATTCTTGGGTTCTGTGATTCTGCTGCTGTTTTGTTCCTTCAGTTTTCCTTTGTTCTTATAATCCACATATGACTGAAATCATCTGGTACTTGTCTTTCTCCACCTGGCTTATTTCACTGAGCATAATACCCTCTAGCTCCATCCATGTTGTTGTGAATGGTAGGATCTGCTCTTTTCTTATGGCTGAGCAATATTCCATTGTGTATATGTAGAACATCTTCTTTATCCATTCATCTACTGATGGACATTTAGATTGCTTCCGTATCTTGGCTATTGTAAATAGTGCTGTGATAAACATAGGGGTGCATCTGTCTTTTTCAAACTGGAGTGCTGCATTCTTAGGGTAAATTCCTAGAAGTGGAATTCCTTGGTCAAATGGTATTTCTATTTTGAGCATTCTGAGGAACCTCCATACTGCTTTCCACAATGGTTGAACTAATTTGCATTCCCACCAGCAGTGTAGGAGGGTTCCCGTTTCTCCACAACCTCGCCAACATTTGTTGTTGTTTGTCTTTTCGATGAGGTGACCCTTACTGGTGTGAGGTGATATCTCATTGTGGTTTTAATTTGCATTTCTCTGATGATTAGCGATGTGGAGCATCTTTTCATGTGCCTGTTGGCCATCTGGATTTCTTCTTTAGAGAACTGTCTATTCAGCTCCTCTGCCCATTTTTTATTTGGATTATTTGCTTTTTGTTTGTTGAGGCGTGTGAGCTCTTTATATATTTTGGATGTCAATCCTTTATCGGATCTGTCATTCATGAATATGTTCTCCCATACTGTAGGATACCTTTTTGTTCTATTGATGGTGTCCTTTGCTGTACAGAAGCTTTTTAGCTCGATATAGTCCAACTTGTTCATTTTTGCCTTTGTTTCCCTTGCCTGGGGAGATATGTTCATGAAGAAGTCACTCATGTTTATGTCCATGAGATTTTTGCCTATGTTTTTTTCTAAGAGTTTTACGGTTTCATGACTTACATTCAGGTCTTTGATCCATTTGGAGTTTACTTTTGTGTATTGGGTTAGACAGTGATCCAGTTTCATTATCTTACATGTAGCTGTTCAGTTTGCCAGCACCATCTGTTGAAGAGACTGTCATTTCCCCATTGTATGTCCATGGCTCCTTTATCGCATATTAATTGGCCATATATGTTTGGGTTAATGTCTGGAGTCTCTATTCTGTTCCACTGGTCTGTGGCGCTGTTCTTGTGCCAGTACCAAATTGTCTTGATTATTGTGGCTTTGTAGTAGAGCTCGAAGTTGGGGAGTGAGATCCCCCCCACTTTATTCTTCCTTCTCAGGATTGCTTTGGCTATTCGGGGTCTTTGACGGTTCCATATGAATTTTTGAACTATTTGTTCCAGTTCATTGAAGAATGCTGTTGGTAATTTGATAGGGATTGCATTGAATCTGGATATTGCTTTGGGCAGGATGGCCATTTTGGCGATATTAATTCTTCCTAGCCAGGAGCATGGGATGAGTTTCCATTTGTTAGTGACCTCTTTAATTTCTCTTAAGAGTGTCTTATAGTTTTCAGGGTATAGGTCTTTAACTTCCTTGGTTAGGTTTATTCCTAGATATTTAATTCTTTCTGATGCTATTGTGAATGGAATTGTTTTCCTGATTTCTCTTTCTATTAGTTCATTGTTAGTGTATAGGAAAGCTACAGATCTCTGTGTGTTAATTTGGTATCCTGCAACTTTGCTGAATTCCAATATTAGTTCTAGTAGTTTTACAGTGGAGTCTTTAGGGTTTTTTATGTACAATATCATGTCATCTGCAAATAGTGACAGTTTGACTTCTTCTTTACCAATCTGGATTCCTTGTATTTCTTTGTTTTGTCTAATTGCTGTGGCTAGGACCTCCAGTACCACATTGAATAACAGTGGGGAGAGTGGGCATCCCTGTCTTGTTCCCGATCTCAGAGGAAAAGGTTTCAGCCTCTCGCAGTTCAGTATGATGTTAGCTGTGGGTTGATCATATATGGCCTTTATTATGTTGAGGTACTTGCCCTCTATGCCCATTTTGTTGAGAGATTTTATCATGAACGGATGTTGAATTTTGTCTAATGCTTTTTCAGCATCTATGGAGATGATCATGTGGTTTTGTCCTTCTTTTTATTGATGTGGTGGATGATGTTGATGTATTTTCGAATGTTGTACCAACCTTGCATTCCTGGGATGAATCCCACTTGGTCATGGTGTATGATCCTCTTGATGTATTTTTGAATTCGGTTTGCTAATATTTTGTTGAGTATTTTTGCACCTACGTTCATCAGGGATATTGGTCTGTAGTTTTCCTTTTTGGTGGGGTCTTTGCCTGGTTTTGCTATTAGGGGAGTATTCCCTCCTCTTCTATTTTTTGGAAAACTTTAAGGAGAATGGGTGTTATGTCTTCTCTGTATGTCTGATAAAATTCCAAGGTAAATCCATCTGGCCCGGGGTTTTTTTTCTTGGGTAGTTTTTTGATTACCGATATAACTTCATTGCTGGTAATTGGTCTGTTTAGATTTTCTGTTTCTTTCTGGGTCAGTCTTGGAAGGTTGTATTTTTCTAGGAAGTTGTCCATTTTTCCTCGGTTTTCCAGCTTGTTGGCATATAGGTTTTCATAGAATTCTCTAATAATTCTTTGTATTTCTGTGGGGTCCATCATGATTTTTCCTTTCTCATTTCTGATTCTGTTGATGTGTGTTGAATCTCTTTTTCTCTTAATAAGTCTGGCTAGAGGCTTATCTATTTTGTTTATTTTCTCGAAGAACCAGCTCTTGGTTTCACTGATTTTTGCTATTGTTTTAATCTTTTCAATTTTATTTATTTATTCTCTGATCTTTAGTATGTCCCTCCGTCTGCTGACCTTAGGCCTCATTTGTTGTTCTTTTTCCAATTTCAATAATTGTGACATTAGACTATTCATTTGGGATTGTTCTTCCTTCTTTAAATATGCCTGGTTTGCTATATACTTTCCTCTTAAGACTGCTTTTGCTGCGTCCCACAGAAGTTGGGGCTTTGTGTTGTTGTTGTCATTTGTTTCCATATATTTCTGGATCTCCATTTTAATTTCGTCATTGATCCATTGATTATTTAGGAGCATGTTGTTAAGCCTCCATGTGTTTGTGAGCCTTTTTGCTTTCTTTGTACAATTTATATCTAGTTTTATACCTTTGTGGTCTGAAAAGTTGGTTGGTAGGATTTCAATGTTTTGGAATTTACTGAGACTCTTTTTGTGGCATATTATGTGGTCTATTCTGGAGAATGTTCCATGTGCACTTGAGAAGAATGTGTATCCTGCTGCTTTTGGATGTAGAGTTCTATAGATGTCTACTAGGTCCATCTGTTCTAGTGTGTTGTTCAGTGCCTCTGTGTCCTTACTTATTTTCTGTCTGGTAGATCTGTCCTTTGGAGTGAGTGGTGTGTTAAAGTCTCCCAAAATGAATGCATTGCATTCTGTTTCCTCCTTTAATTCTGTTAGTATTTGTTTCACATATATTGGTGCTCCTGTATTGGGTACATATATGTTTATAATGGTTATATCCTCTTGTTGGACTGAGCCCTTTATTATTATGTAATGTCCTTCTTTATCTCTTGTTACTTTCTTCATTTTGGAGTCTATTTTGTCTGATACTAGTACTGCAACACCTGCTTTTTTCTCCCTGTTGTCTGCATGAAATATCTTCTTCCATCCCTTGACTTTTAGTCTGTGCGTGTCTTTGGGTTTGACGTGAGTCTCTTGTAAGCAGCATATAGATGGGTCTTGCTCTTTTATCCATTCTATTACTCTGTGTCTTTTGATTGGTGCATTCAGTCCATTTACATTTAGGGTGATTATTGAAAGATATGTACTTATTGCCATTGGAGGCTTTAGATTTGTGGTTACCAAAGGTTCAAGGTTAGTTTGATTAATACCTTACTGTCTGACCTCACTTGCTTATTGAGCTCTTATAAACACAATCTGATGATTATTTCTTTCCCTTCTTTTTCCTCCTCCTCCATTCTTCATATGTTGGGTGTTTTGTTCTGTTCTCTTTTTAGGAGTGCTCCCATCTAGAGCAGTCCCTCTAAGATGCCCTGTAGAGGTGGTTTGTGGGAGGCAAATTCCCTCAACTTTTGCCTGTCTGGGAGTTGTTTAATCCCTCCTTCATATTTAAATGATAATCGTGCTGAATACAGTATCCTTGGTTCAAGGCCCTTCTGTTTCATTGCATTAAATATATCATGCCATTCTCTTCTGGCCCGTAAGGTTTCTGTTGAGAAGTCTGATGATAGCCTGATGGGTTTTCCTTTGTAGGTGACCTTTCTTCTCTCTCTGGCTGCCTTTAATACTCTGTCCTCGTCCTTGATCTTTGCCATTTTAATTATCATGTGTCTTGGTGTTGTCCTCTTTGGGTCCTGTCTCTCTGGAGTTCTGTGTGCCTCCGTAGTCTGAACAACTATTTCCTCCCCCAGTTTGGGGAAATTCTCAGCAAGTATTTCTTCAAAGACACTTTCTATCCCTTTTTCTCTCTCTTCTTCCTCTGGCACCCCTATAATGTGGATATTCTTCCTTTTGGATTGGTCACACAGTTCTCTTAATATTGTTTCATTCCTGGAGATCCTTTTATCTCTCTCAGCATCAGCTTGTATGCATTCCTCTTCTCTGGTTTCTATTCCATCAATGGCCTCTTGCATCTTATCCATTCTGCTTATAAATCCTTCCAGAGTTTGTTTCACTTCTGTAATCTCCCTCCGGACGTCTGTAATCTCCCTCTGGACTTCCTCCCTTAGCTCTTGCTTATTTCTCTGCAGCTGTGTCAGAATGTTTATGATTTTTATTTTGAATTCTTTTTCAGGGAGACTGGTTAGGTCTGCCTCTGCAGATCCTTTCTCAGGTGTTTGAACTATCTTGGACTGGACGAAATTTTTTTGCCTTTTCATGGTGATATCAGTGCCTGTAGGCAGGTTGCGGGTATGTCAGCTGGGAGAAGAAAGTCCTTTCCTGCTTGCTGGATGCCTTGCCCTTCTCCTCTGCCTGTGACGGTTACCCGCACTCCTTGAGTAGCCACCGGGTTAGTCCCCTAAGCTGCTGTGGGTGGGGTGTCGTCAGTGCAGCGGGGAGCCCTGCAGGGAGTGGCAGGCACGCTAGGTGCGCTCTTCCGTGCTACCGGCGACCCTGCCGGGTGGCTCTGTACCAACAGCGGCCTTTGGGTCTGGCCCAGGTGGCTGTGCTTTGGGCTGGGATTCCGGTCGGCTGCTGGGAGCACACCTGCTCTCTCTGGCTCCACTGCAGGTGCGCATGGGCCTCTACCAGGCTCCTCTGGCTCTGCTGCCGCCGGTGCGCGCAAGCCACGCCCGGGCTGTTTGGTTGCGCCACTGCGGGCTCACACAAGCCTCTCCTGGTCTCCTCTGGTGCCGTTGGCGCATGGATCTGCTCTTGGTCCCTTCCGGTGCCGCTTTCCCTGGCACGTGCTGCCACTCTCCCGCTACTAGGCTGGTGTGTCGGGGTCTGCGCCAGTTGGAGGAACGACTGGCAGGCTGCTTAGTGCCGTGAGGGGCTTCAGAGCTGTAGTGCTTCCCCTGGGTTTAGGGCGCCTAAGTTTCCCTGGGATTCCCAGCTGCTGGCTAATTGTGCCAGGACAACTTCATCCAGCTATGGGGTCCCTGTCTCTTTAAGACTTGCAGAAAGCACTCGCTTTTCTTTTGTCTCAGGGGCGCTGGTTGCGGGGAACTGCCCACAGGTTTTGCTTTTCCGTTTCTCTAATATCCAGCACCCTGTGAACCTTGTATCTGTGTTCTGGGTGTGGATTTCTAGAGCTGGTTGTGTAGCAGTCCTGGGCTTTCACTCCCTCCTCGTTCCGACTCCTTTCTTCCCACCGGGTTTTGGAGTGGGGGAGTGTTTGTGTCCTGCCTGGCTGCGGCTTGTATCTTACCCCCTTCGTGTGATGCTGAGTTCTTGCAGATGTAGATGTATCCTGGCTGTTGTACTGCATCCACTGGTGTCTCTTTTAGGAATAGTTGTATTTATCGTATTTTCATAAATATATATGTTTTGGGAAGTAGATTTCCTCTGAACTACTCACGCCGCCATCTTCCCGTGATCCCCCCCAGAAGAGCAAAGTTTTAATGTACTATTGAACTTAACATTTTCACAGATTAAATGTGAATTGTAATCTCTAGGGCAAAGTGAAAATATACAGTAAAGGGAATAAAGGAATTAAAATGGTACATTAGACGATACCTATTTAACATCAATGACAGAAGGCACTACACTAATGGAGTAATAGAGGGAGAAAAGGCATTAGGTATCAGTAATTACACTTCATTCAAAAGGCAGAGATTGGCAGAAAGACCTGGTTCAACTCTATGCTGTCTATAAGGGAAACATTTTAAATACAAAGACACAAGTTGAAAGCAAAAGATTCAAAAAGGTATACAATCCATACATAATAAGCAAAAGAGACCTGGAATAGCAATACTATTTTTGCTGTCTATAAGGGAAACACTTTAAATACAAAGACACAAGTTGAAAGCAAAAGATTAAAAGTGGTATACTATCCAAAAATAATAAGCAAAAGAGACTTGGAATAGCAATACCATGTAAGACAAAACAGATTTTAAAATAAAACAGTTACTAGAGAAAAAGGACATTTTATAATAAAAGTGCCAAGCCATCAAGAAAATGTAACAATTAGAAAATACATATACCTAACAAGAAATAATTATAAAATTGAGCAACTCTGACAGAACTGAAAGGAGAAATGAGACAATTTAACAATAACTGTTGAAGACTTCAATATCCCATTTTCATGGGAACTGAACTCGATAGCCTAGGCAGAAGTGTAGACAGAGGATCAGCAGGTGAAGACCTGAACAGCCTACAAACCAACCAGATCTAACAGACATCTATAGAATGATCTACTCAACAACAGTACGGCCCCTGAACAGAGAAATGAAAATTGGAAATCAACAGAAAAAGGAAATATGGTAGCCTCACATTAAAAAAGAAAGACCTCAAACTACTAGCCTAAGCTTCACCCTAAGACACCAGAAATCAAAACATAATCTAAACTCAAAGTAAGCAGGAAAAAAAGGGAACGACAAAAGTGAGAACAAAAATTAACTAAATATAAGCTAGAAAAATAACAAAAATCCAAGAAACCAAAAGCTGGTTCTCTGAAAAGAAAACAAAATCAACAAACCTTTTAGACAGACCAGGAAAAAAAGAGAGAACATTCAAATTACTAACAGGAATGAAAAAAGGGAAAATACCAATGACCTTACAGAAATGAAAAGGGTTATAAGGAAATAGTATAAACAACTGTATGCCAACAAATTAGATAACCTAAGTGAAACAAAGTCCTAGAAAGATACAAACTACTGAAACAGATTCACAAAAAAATAGAAAATGTGAATAAACTTACAGCAACATTAAACTGGTGACCAAAAAACTCCCTACAAAGAAAGGCAAAGGATCCAAAGGCTCCAGTGGTGAATTCTACTGAACATATAAAGAAGGATTACAACCAATTCTTCACGAACTCTTCCAAAAAACAGAAGAGGAAGAAACACCTCCACACTTATTCTATGAGGCCAGTATTAATCTGACACTAAAACCAAACAAAGGTATCACAACAAAAGAACACTACAGGCCAATATCCCTTATGAATATACAACTAAATCTGCAATGAGTATCAGCAAACTGAACCTAGGAGCATATACATTTCACTTATACTACAATCAAGTGGGACTTACCTCAGGAAGTTAGCACTGATTCAATATATAAGAATAAATCACTGTAATAAAGCCCATGAAAAAAAGAGGACAAAAAACTACGTGGTCATCTCAATAAACAGAAAAAGCTTATGATAAACTTAAACATTCTTTCATGATGAAAACACTGAAAAAAGAAAAAAGATAAAGAAAATTAGAGTAGAAGGGAACTTTCTCCACCTGGTAGTGAGTATCTATGAAAAATCCATGGCAAACATCAGACTTCATAGCAAAAGATTGAAAACTTTCCTCCTAGATCAGGAACAACACAAACATGTCCATTCTAATTGCTTCTATTCAACTCTACTTCAAAGGTTCTAGATAAGAAAATTAGGTAAGAAAATGAAATAAAAGTTTAGAAAGTAAGAAGTAAACTATTTGCAGATGATATAACTGTACTATGGAAAACCCTAAGGAACTTAAGTACATATGCACAACTGCTAGAACAAGTGAATGAGTTCACCAAGGTTGTAGGTCTACAACCCTGCTGAGGAATCAGACAACAATTGTATTTCTACATAGTAGCAGTAAAAAACTAAAAATGAAATTAAGGAAACTGCACATTTACAATAACATCAAAAACAAAAAATATATAGGGATAAAGAAATGTAAGACTTGTATGTACACTGTAAATAACAAAACCTCACTGAAGAAATTAAAGACCTAAATAAATGGAAAGACTTTCATGTACTCATAAATTGGATACTGGAAGACTTAATATTATTAAGGTGGCACTTCTCCAAAATTGATCAATGCAATGCCTATCAGAGTCCCAGGTGACTTTTTATAGAAATGGACAAGCCGATTCGATGATTCATATGGACTTGCGAAGAACACAGAACGGCAAAACAATATTGAAAAAGAAGAACAACATAGCACTCACTTCCCAACTACAATACTCATTACAAAGCTACTGTAATCAAGGCAATGTGGTACTGGCGCATGGACAGACATACACATCAATGGAATAGAACTGAGAGTCCAGAAAAAACCCCTATGTCTATGTCAACTAATATTTGATAAGGGTACCATGACCATTCAATGTAGGCAAGGATTCTCTTTTCAACAACTGGTGCTGGGACAACAGGATATCTATTTGCAAAAGAATAAAGTTGGATCCCTAATGTATACCGTACATAAAAATCAACTCAAAATGGATCAAAGACACACAAATGACAAGGAAGCACCTGAAAAGACGCTCAAAATCATTAGTCATTAGGGAACACATATCAAAACCACAGTGAGATACTACTTCACTAGCTTGGCTATAATAATTAATAATAATAATAATAATAACAACAACAATAATAATAATAATGAAAGAAAACAGCTATAACAACTTTTCCAAAGCACCTATCCATTTTAGATCCCCACCAGCAATTTGGAAGGTTTCCAGTTTTCTCTGCATTTTCACCAACTACTTGTTATTGTTACAGAATCTTTTCATGTGATTGCAAAGAATGCAGAATAACAAAACAATATTGAAAAAGAACAAAGTTAAGACTCAAACCTCCCGATTTCAAAACTTACTTCAAAGCTACAGCGATCAAGGCAATTTTGTATTTGCATATCTTTGGAAGGTGAAAAGGAGGGTGACTGACTGCTAATGAGTACGGGTTTCTTTTTGGAGTGATGAAAATGTTCTGGAGTTTGGAACATTGTGAATATAAATATTTGAATTTGTACTTTGAAAGGGTTAATTTTATGTTACATGATTTGATTTATCTTATTTTTTAAAATGCAAAAAAAGCACCTATCAAATACCAGAGCCTCAATAGATAGTTGTGGATATTAATTAATACAAATGTTTTCAATTTTGCTTACATAGGGTATTATATAGGATTAAAAACAGGGAAAGTTCAGAAAACTTAAATAGTTGGATTACTATTACAAGAAGGGAACATTATAGGTCAGGGTCAACATAAACTAGGGTCTCCCATCTATGGAGAACGTTAGTAAAGTTCCAGCCATATACACAAAGCATAAAATATCACAACTAAATTGGTTTTATTCCAAGAATGCAAGGTTGCCTTGGTGTTTTAGGGATGGGAGAAAGAACCCAATGTAATTTAGATGCTTAATGAAATAAATGAGAAAAACATCTCAATAGATGCAGGGAATTCATATTCATTCCTGACAGTTATTTTTTAAAAAACAAATTAGAAATAGAGTGAAATCTCCTTAACTAGTGTTGGTTTTCATGCTTAACTTTTCTTTGTATCCCTACCCTTTGCCATGCAACTTTACATTTTTCTCCATTGTGGACTGACTGTCACAGTCCTTCAATCTGGAAATAGAGGTTTGAAATAGGCTTTGAACAGGAGCTTGCTCTTTGACATTGCTATGACAGTATGCCGAGATTATCCTGCTGGAGGAGGAAAGAACTGATCTGAGTTACTTCAGCTGTTCCAGTTGAGGCCATGAAAGATCAGATGAGGATTTTAAATATTTACCCTCATCTGAAACAGTGTAATTCTGGCTCCTAGATCAGCCTATCTTGAGTTCTTTCCTAGTTCTGCCACTCCCTAGCTTATGTCCTTGAGCAAGTTGCTCAACTTTTCTCATCAACAAATGGGTTTCATAAGAGTAGCTACCTCCTAAGGCCATTCTGTGATCAAATGATTGATATATGTATAGCCCTTACAACGGTCCCAGACATGCTTTAAACACTCAATGGATACATGCTACAATTATTACATGCACAGTATTTTAGTTTACTCCTTTCAAATCTCTTTTGTAACTGATGTTATTTCTCATCTTCTGAACTATTTTTCAGTAACATCTAGAATTAGAAAAAAGAATTATTTTAAAAGACTATCACTGTATTATTTATACTTGGATTATACCTTTTGAAACAGAGTCAAATTCAATACTAATATGTCCCTATATAAGAAAAATAGGGTCTAAGAGAACATGTCCAGTGGCAATTTTCATTTCTTCATTGTCTTGTTGATCTCAGAAAGTCAGCCAAACCCAGACATGGAAGGAAGACCAGTCAAGATCAGAGCAGCGCACCCAACAATCCCAGATGAGTATGATAAATGCCGTATTTCCATAAGGTTTTGAGAATGTTTGTTACACAGCATTACAGTACTAGATGACTGATACACATGACACACAGTATTTAAAAATTTTATGGCCCGGAATTGGCCTAAGAACCAATAATGGAATAGAACAGAATGTGTTAACAGACTGACTGGTACACAGATGGTCCCTGGGAATATGGACTGTTCCTGAGTAATGCAGCAGTGGTCAAAGCGCTATAAAACTTGACTGTCACACATACACCAAGGCAAATTATAGATCTAAATGTGAATGCTTTTAGAAGATGACATAAAATAAGCGAATGGGTTTGGGGATTAGGGAAAATTTTAAACAGCACAAAGAACAAAAGAAATACTGATAAATTAGAGTAATTAAATTAAGAACTTCTGCACATCAAAATAATCGGAGAAGTAAAACAAAACAAAACACAAAACAAGCACAGACTGGGAAAAGACCTTCCTTCACAATCCCCCTAACAAAGGGATTGCATCAGGGACTGTGTACAGAGTATGAAGGGCTTGTATTTAGAACATGTAGGGAACTTTTATAAATCAGTAAGAATCAACCATCAAAATATCAGCATGCATCCTGTTCATGTACATGAGAGGCTGCGGTGAGAATACAGAGGGGAGTCTTAGTGTTTTAAAGATCGTTAGCGTGCCCTCATTTTGAGTAAAGGAGCTGACACCCGTCTTTGCCAACAAAGTTTTTCAAGAACACAGCTACATCCACTTGTTTACAGGCTGTCCTTGGCAACGTTCAGGCTACAACAGCATAGTTGAGTAGTTGTAACAGAGACTGTATGACTCAAAAGCCTAAAATATTTACTATCTGGCTCTTTACAGAAAAAGTGTGCTGAGCTCTATGCTAGACTGCTCTTACACCCAGCACCATCATCTGAGTAAGGAACTGGGGGGAGAGTTAGTTCCCTGGAAGATTTGGAGGGGATAACTGTTTGGCTATCAGGAACATTTTAAAGCAGAGGATTATTTTTAAAAGTCTAAATTTGTTTGCTAGACTTCCCATTCTCTGTTACAAGCAAAAAGTGTGGCAATGTCATAGAATTGCCAAAGCCCGACAACTTAAGAGAATCATGGCTCATATTTAAAAACTCTTTAAGAAGTGATTGTGGGATTGGTTTAGAGACACCACACTTGCTCCAGAATAGCTGCCTGTGATCTTCCCTTGAAGCAGGCAAATGAAACCAGGTGCTCATACTGTTGCTGAGGGATGGGCCATCTCTGGTTCAGTGACATGTATTTGGTATATGCTGTTTATCTGAGGGGCAGGTATATGGTTCTAGTTAAAAACAATCCCCAGCCTCCTCACACACTCCAATACTTCTCTTCCTTTTTTTTTTTTTTTAAACAACTCAGGCTCCCTTCTGAGTTATCACCTTCTTAATTGTATTTGAAATTTCAAAATAAGCATCAAGATTAAAAACAAAGGAAAGCAATGGTAATTTTAGGAGGAAAAAAATTATCTTGAAAATCATATTGATTTTTACTTTGATCATACGGTATCAGTGTGAATATTGAGTCTGCCTGTTTTCTATAAACTTAGAAGAGAAAAGAAGAAAAATTTGGCTCACAGGGCAGCATTACATATAAAATTTTTTAAATCAAGTGTTTCTGCTGCTTCTCCCCACCCCACCCCCAAAAGATTCTGATGTTTCGTGGGAGCAAAATAATGTCAGCTCTCTTGGAATAATGAAGACTAAAGCTCATAGTCTTCACAACTCCTAGAAAACTTCCCCAAAGCTTGTTGTATCTCATGTTTTTTTCCATATCACATCTATCTTCAGAGGTCTCACCACCGAGACGTCCATACCAAGAGTCTTATAATATGTTGTACCTTTCCAAAACATACTCTGAGAGAGGGAGCTCTCCCTATAGTAGGACATAGGACCAATCAGTTGCTACCTCTTCCAATTAACAGGCACGGCCTCTGTGAGCATGCAAATCCACTAACTGAAACCCGAAACTAAGAGTCTAGCGGACGTTTAACAGAGGCTCTCCCACACTGAGGGGAACCTGATTCTTAACAAGGACTTTCATGAAACTTGGCGCAGATCAACGTGATTCATGAGGAGGCTCTATAGTCCCTGTGACTGGGGCCTTTGATGGTAAAGTTCTAAATCAGCAACTTTAAGATATAATTTATATCTACGTCATTGTTTGATTTGAAAGGCTGACTTAAATTTTTATGTAAGTTACTTTTACATTAAAAGCACAAAATCTAACCATCATTTAAAAAATGGTGCCAACTTTAAACTGAGAAGCAAGCCAGGCACTTGTCCTTGATTCCAAAGGCCTGTTCTCATCTCAGAGCCTGTCCAACACATTTATTCTCCCCCAATTTTAATTTGGAAAGGATAGCAACACTTCTATTTTACAGCTTCCAAAATTCACCAAGTCCTGTACTAAAAGGGAATACTTAAAGAGTTAAACCAACTTTTCATTCATGAGAAAGCAGCGCAGCTGACCTACTCTGCTGTGGCAGCATTTGGGTGCAATGTTGGGAGCCTGGAAGTGGGAAAATGAAGCAAGCCTCACTCCTGCCCTTTCCCCTTGTTATTACTCATCCACTGGTTTATGAGAGCCAGCGTTAAAATAGACCATCTCCTGTGGTGCCAGTGTGTTTTTAAAAACCACGTTGGATATACTTGCATTTCCTGTGTCTCTTCCCTGCCATCATCTCTGTCCAGGCTTTCCCATGAGGATGACCTGAGAAAGTCTGGGTTTCTGGCCTCCCCGTCCCACATGCCCTGACATAAACTGCTAATCTGAGCTTCTAGCCTCTCCCCAGCAGGTAATCCAGATAGACTCAGTGGGGACCAGCAGGGTGCAGGCTAGGGGCTTCCTCCTCTTTTAACTTGAAGCCCTCTCTGCTCTGGGCTGTCATCCTGTGCCCCCACCCATTTGTTGCAGACTTTTGAGTATTTGACTTCTCACTAGTTTGGAAAGAACCTCCTTTCCCTCTTCACCTGGGGGTGGGCAGGTAGATGCCTGGGAGAGCAGACTTATAATATACTGTACCTTACCAAAACATACTCAGCTCCCAAGGTGGAGCTGAGAAGAGCCTTCTCATCAGAGAACAAGCTTCATGCTGCTCTTCCCCCACCTACCAAATACATCTAAAGCAACTATTTTGTTTGCTATCTTACCACCCAACCCCATTTTTTAATAAGAAAGCAGCTTTTCCCTACAGACAGGCTGCACCACACATCTGGGCTCCTGGTGCAGATGAGAGGGAGTGAGTCAGCAGTCCCTGCACTTCACTCCTAGCAACAGGGGCTGCTCTGAAATAAGGGATTTTAATTTCATTCTTGTTCACCTTGGGACGGGTGGGGGGAGGCTCCTTCAAGAAGCTCTCTGTGAATCCTGACGGACCATAGCAGGAGGCCCGCTACCTTCTTGCTCAGAGCACTTTGGCCAAGGTGTCAGAGGATCTGGATTTATGACCTACTTATGTCATTTACTAGATCTGTGACCTTAAGCAATTTACTGTACTTTTATCACTGAAGAAGGAACTGTAATATTGATAACATTTGCTTCACAGGGTAACTCTAAGGATAAACAAAAAATAAAGAAAAAAAGAATGAACAACAAAATATTGAAATTATGCAAACAATAAAAATATCAGATACAATTACTGATGTTGTTAATAGAAATGCTCTTCTTCAGAACAAAGCAAAGGACAGCAATTTGATGCCTTTCCCTAGAGATCTGGATCCAGTGGTTTAACTAGTTATAAGTCTACTTTAGTATAACTGGACCCCATGCTCCTCTGTGTAGGTGCATTCCTGATATCTGTGGGTATTCCGTGTTCAAGAATCTTTCTCTGTTCAATGCAAAGAATCTAAAGAGCTTCATAGGAACCCGTAAAACCATGTACATACGCATATGCAAGTATGATGATCAGGTGAATGATCTAATTGCTCCTCTTAACAAACAGCAGCAGAGAGGGGATTCTCAAGATGGCAGCATGAGTAGGGTGGTGGAAATCTCCTCCCCAAACCATATATATTTTAAAAATACAGCAAATACAACTAATCCTAAAAGAGAGACCAGAAGATACAGTACAACAGCCAGACTACATCTACATCTGCAAGAACTCAAAATCTCACAAAAACAGTAATACAAAACCGTGACCTGGTGGGACATGAGCACTCCCCCACCCCAGATCACCAGTGGGAAGAAAAGAATCAGAGTGGGGAGGAAGTGGAAGCACAGGACTGCTAAATATCCAGCCCTAGTAATCTTAACCGGGAGCACAGACACACATTGCATAGTGTATGGGATATTAGAGGAATGGAAAAACAAAATCTGAGACTAAGACTGTAAGCAGGTTCCCACAGCCGGCTACCCTGGAACAAAAGAAAAACAGGTGCTTTAAAAGTCTTAAACAGACAAGGGTTTAACAAATGGATAAAATTGTTCTGACACACTCAGTCCAGCAGGCTGGGAACCTTAAGGGACTTCAGGTCCCCCCCACCCCCTGGGTGGCAATGCAGCTCCAAAGCCCCTCATGGCAATAAGCAGCCTGCCATTCATTAATCCCTGACGGCACCGCAAACAAACTGGCTGACCCACCATTGCTGCAGAGCAGCCAGGGAGCGCACTGGCCCACAGCAACCACACAGTCTTCTCCCAGCATGCAGCTAACTGGGCCAGACCTAGAGGCTGTCCCCTATGCACAGGTGCCTGGTACAGACAGCAGAAACTGGGGCAGAATCCAGAGGCAAACAGGAGATTTATTCTCACAGTGAACATGTGCTGCTTGCCTGCAACCCCGCCAGTGCCCTAGGCCATTCCGAGGGCTGCATTGCCCATGGCACCCAGAGGCTGCTCCCTGAACCCGGTTGACCGGCACAGGCAGAGGAAGCTGGCGCAGAGTCCGGAAGGCACATAGTGGCTCTGTTCTAGCGGTGAACACGTGTTGCTCACCTGCAACCACTGCCAGTACCCTGGGCCATCCAGAGGGCTACCCCGCCCAAGGCAGCTCAGGGGTTTAACCCAGAGGCTGCCCCCTGATCCTAGTTGCCCGGCACAGGCAGAGGAAGCTGGGGCAGAGTCTGGAGGGCATGTAGGGGGGTTCTGTTCTTGTGGTGAACACGTGCTGCTCACCTGCAACCACTGCAAGTGTGTAGGCCATCCTACCCATGGCAGCTCAGGGGATTAACCCAGAGGCTGCTCCCTGTGTGGGGTTGCCTGGCACAGGCAGCAGAGATGGGCAAGACAACCAGCAAGCAGGAAGGGACGTTGTTCTCCCAGCTGATAAATGCGACACTTGCCAGCAATCAATTCCATTGCCATGAAAAGGCACAAGAACCTTGTTCAGTACAAAATTCCTCAAACACCAGAGAGGGCCTGGTGAAACTGAAATCACAAATTTCCCTGAAAAATAATTCAAAATAAAAGACATAAGCATGCTGATGGAAATACAGAGAAATATGCAAGAGCTAAGGGATGAATTCTGGAGGAAGATAACAGAAATGAAACAATGGAAGGATTTAAGAGCAGACTGGATGAGGTGGAAGAGACTGTTAATGGAACAGATATCAAAGAACAGGAATACAGAGAAGCCGAGGCAGAGAGAAATAAAAGGATCTCTAGGAATGAAAGAATATTAAGAGAACTGTGTGACCAATCCAAATGGAACAATATTTAATATTTCCATTATGGGGGTACTAGAAGAAGAAGAGAGAGAAAAAGGGAAAGAAAGTGTCTTTGAAGAAACAATTGCTGAAAACCTCCCCAAGCTGGGGAAGGAAATAGTCTCAGACCATGAAAGTCCACAGATCTCCCAACACAAGGGACACAAAGAGGACAACACCAAGACATATAATAATTAAAATGGCAAAGATTAAAGACAAGGACAGAGTATTAAAAGCAGCTAGAGAGAGAAAGAAGATGACCTACAAAGGAAAACCTATCAGGCTATCATCACACTTCTCAGCAGAAACATTACAGGCCAGAAGACAACGGCATGATATATTTAATGCAATGAAACAGAAGGGCCTCGAACCAAGAACACTGTATCCAGCAAGATTATCATTTAAATTTGGAGGGATTAAACAATTTCCAGATAAGCAAAAGTTGAGGGAATTTATCTCCCACAAAACACTTGCACAGTGTATTTTAAAGGGACTGCTCTAAAGGAAGTGCTCCTAAGGGTACATAGATGTCACCAGAGAAAATAAAACCACAGCAAAGAAAGTAGACAGACTAAATACTGACTAAATGTAAAATAAAATTGGCTATCCACAAAATCAGTCAAGGGAAACACAAAAGAGTACAGAATAAAACACCTAACATATACAGAGTGGAGGAGGAAGAAAAAGAAGGGCGAGAAATAAACAATCATCAGATTGTGTTTGTAATAGCATAATAAGTGAGTTAGTTAAGTTAGATGGTTAGATAGTAAAGAAGCTACCCTTGAACCTTTGGTAACCATGAATCCAAAGCCTGCAATGGCAATAAGTACATATCTTTCAATAATCACCCTAAATGTAAATGGACTGAATACACCAATCAAAAGACAGAGTAATAAAATGGATTAAAAAGCAAGACCCATCTATATGCTGCCTACAAGAGACTCACCTAAAACCCAAAGACGTACACAGACTAAAAGTGAAGGGATGGAAGAAGATATTTCACTCAAACAAGGAGAAAAAAGCAGGTGTTGCAGTACTAGCATCAGACAAAATAGACTTCAAAACAAAGAAAGTAAGAAGGGATAAACAGGGACATTACATAATGATAAAGGGGGCAGTCCAAGAAGAGGGTATGACTATTATAAATACATATGCACCCAACACAGGAGCACCAACATATGTGAAACAAATACTAACAGAATTAAAGGAGGAAACAGAATGCAATGCATTCTTTAGGAGACTTCAACACACCACTCACTCCAAAGGACAGATCCATCAGACAGAAAATAAATAAGGACACAGAGGCACTGAACAACACACTAGAACAGATAGACCTAACAGACATCTATAGAACTCTACACCCAAAAGCAGCAGTATAGACATTCTTCTAAAGTGCACATGGAACATTTCCCAGAATAGACCACATACTAGGTCACAAAAAGAGCCTCAGTAAATTAAAAAAGATTGAAATTCTATCAACCAACTTCTCAGATCACTAAGATATAAAACTAGAAATAAATTGTACAAAGAAAATAAAAAGGCTCACAAACACATGGAGGATTAACAACATGCTCCTAAATAATCAATGGATCAATGACCAAATTAAAAGAGATCAAGTAATATATGGAGACAAATGACAACAGCAGCACAATGCCCCAACTTCTGTGGGATGCAGTGAAGGCAGTTCTAAGAGGAAAGTATATACCAATCCAGGCCTATTTAAAGAAGGAAGAACAATCCCAAATGAATAGTCTAAAGTCACAATTACTGACACTGGAAAAAGAAGAACAAATGAGGCCCAAAGCAGCAGAAGGAGGGACATATTAAATATCAGAGAAGAAATAAATAAAATTCAGAAGAATAAAACAATAGAAAAAATCAATGATAACAAGAGCTTCTTCTTTGAGAAAATAAACAAAATAGATAAAACTCTAGCCAGAATTACTAAGAGAAAAAGAGAATATACACACATCAACAGAATCAGAAATGAGAAAGGAAAAATCACAGCAGACCCCACAGAAATACAAAGAATTATTAGAGAATACTATGAAAATCTATATGATAAGCTGGATAACCTAGAAGAAATGGACAAATTTCTAGAAAAATACAACCTTCCAATACTGTCCAAGGAAGAAACAGAAAATCTAAGCAGACCAATTACTAGCAACGAAATTGAATCAGTAATTAAATAACTACCCAAGAACAAAACCCCTGGACCAGATGGATTCACCCCTGAATGTTATCAGACATTTAGAGAAGACATAATACCCACTCTCCTTAAAGTTTTCCAAAAAATAGAAGAGGAGGGAATACTTCCAAACTCATTCTATGAAGCCAGTATCACTCTAAAACCAGGCAGACACCACAAAAAAAGAAAATTACAGACCAATATCCCTGATGAACATAGATGCAAAAATACTCAACAAAATATTAGTGAACTGAATTAAAAAATACATCAAGAGGATCACACACCATGGCCAAGTGGGATTCATCTAAGGGAGGCAAGGATGGTACAACATTCAAAAATCCATCAATATCATACACCATATCAACAAAAAGCAGGACAAAAACCACATGATCATCTCCATAGATGCTGAGAAAGCATTCAAGAAAATTCAATATCCATTTATGATAAACACACAACAAAATGGGTATACAGGGCAAGTACTTCAACATAATAAAGGCCATATATAACAAATCCACAGACAACATCATACTTAACAACAAGAAGCTGAAGCTTTTCCCTTAAGATCGGGAATAGGACAAGGATGCCCACTCTCCCCACTTTTATTCAACATAGTTCTGGAGGTCCAAGGCATGGCAATCAGACAACACAAATAAATAAGAGGGATCCAGATTGGTAAGGAAGAAGTTAAACTGTCACTGTTTACAGATGACATGATATTGTACATAAAAAACCCTAAAGAATCCACTCCAAACCTACTAGAACTGATATCTGAATTCAGCAAAGTTGCAGGATATAAAATAAATACACAGAAATCTGTTGCATTCATATACAGTAATGATGAACTAACAGAAAGAGAAATCAGGAAAACAATTCCATTCAGAATTGCATGAAAAAGAATAAAGTACTTAGGAATTAACCTAACCAAGGAAGTGAAAAACCTAGACCCTGAAAACTACAAGACACTCTTAAGAGAAATTAAAGAGAACACTGATAAATAGAAATTCATCCCATGCTCTTGGGTAGGAAGAATTAATATTGTCAAAATGGCCATCCTGCCTAAAGCAATCTACAGATTCAATGCAATTCCTATTAAAATACCAAGAGCATTCTTTAACGAACTGGAACAAATAGTTCTAAAATTCATATGGAACCACAAAAGACCCCGAATAGCCAAAGTAATCCTGAGAAGGAAGAATAAAGCAGGGGGGATCTCGCTTCCCAACTTCAAGCTCTACTACAAAGCCACAGTAATCAAGACAATTTGGTGCTGGCCCAAGAACAGCTCCACACACCAGTGGAACAGAATAGAGAGTACAGATATTAACCCAAACATATATGGTCAATTAATATACGATAAAGGAGCCATGGACATACAATGGGGAAATGACACCCTCTTCAACAACTGGTGTTGGCAAAACTGGACAGCTACATGTAAGAGAATGAACCTGGATTACTGTCTAATTCCATACATAAAAGTAAACTTGAAATCGATCAAAGACCTGAATGTAAATCATGAAACCATAAAACTCTTAGGAAAAAACAGGCAAAAATCTTTTGGACATAAATATGAGCAACTTCTTCATGAACATATCTCTCCCTGGGCAAGGGATACAAAAGGAAAAATGAACAAGTGGGACTATACCAAACTAAAAAGCTTCTGTACAGCAAAGGACACCATCAACAGAACAAAAAGGTATCCTACAGTATGGGAGAATATATTAATAAATGACATCTGATAAAGGGTTGACACCCCAAAAATATAAAGAGCTCACGCAACTCAACAAACAAAAAGCAAATAATCCAATTAAAAAATGGGCAAAGGATATGAACAGACACTTCTCCAAAGAAGAAATTCAGATGGCCAACAGACACATGAAAAGATGCTCCACATCACTAATCATCAGAGAAATGCAAATTAAAACCACAGTGAGCTATCACCTCACACCAGTAAGGATGGCCACCATCCAAAAGACAAACAACAACAAATGTTGGCAAGGATGTGGAGAAAGGGGAACCCTCCTCCTACACTGCTGGTGGGAATGTAAATTAGTTCAACCACTGTGGAAAGCAGTATGGAGGTTCCTCAAAAACCTCAAAACAGATATACCATTTGACCCAGGAATCCCACTTCTAGGAATTTACCCTAAGAATGCAGCAGCCCAGTTTGAAAAAAGACATATGCACCCCTATGTTTATCGCAGCACTATTTACAATAGCCAAGAAATGGAAGCAACCTAACTGTCCATCAGTAGATAAAGAAGATGTGGTACATATACACAATGGAATATTATTCAGCCATAAGAAGAAAACCAGTCCTACCATTTGCAACAATATGGATGGAGCTGGAGGGTATTATGCTCAGTGAAATAAGCCAGGCGGAGAAAACACAAATATGATATGATTTCACTCATCTGTGGAGTATAAGAACAGAGAAAAAACTGAAGGAACAAAACAGCAGCTGTCTCAACAGAATCTAAGAATGGACTAACAGTTAACAAAGGGAAAGGGACTGGGGAGGATGGGTGGGAAGGAAGGGAGAAGGGGAATAAGGGGCATTGCGATTAGTACACATAATATAGAAGGGCGGCATGGGGAGGCAGTATAGCACAAAGAGAAGTAATGATTCTATAGCATCTTACTACGCTGATGGACAGTGATTGTAATGGGGTATGTGGTGGGGACTTGATAATGGGGGGAGTCTAGTAACCCCATAATGTTGCTCATGTAATTGTACATTAATGATATCAAAAGATAAGAAATGAAAAGACAAAATATAAACAGCAGCAGCAGCAAATAAAACCTGACACCAGGCCAACTGCAGTTGGGGCCAGCACCAGAGGTGACTGTTGCATTCTCAGCACAAGCTCGGACACTTCCTTTGCTACCCTGGAACTGCTCTGGTTGGAATTTAGGGTCTGCTTCTTTCCACCAGAGTGAGATGGAACTTGGATGAGGTGTTGCTCGAAAAAAGGAGAGGTTGGGCAGGACCTCTTCCCTGGGAGCCTTCCTTCTGATTCAGGCAACTTGGTGAGTGTTATTTGAACCTCTGACCAACGTGTGATGCTGAAGGTGCTAAGCCTGTGGGCCCCATTGAGCACTTCCCATATCATGGCTGAGGGAAGTACTTTACAGGTTGTGGCTGCCTTTACATCTTACTGTGAGATATGCAGCGGGACAGAGTAGCAGGTGCTGGGTTTCAGGGGACTGCTGCCCTTTGTGACGTGAGCTGTTTGCATGGCACATCATCTCACAACATCAGTGCTGATGAAAAGGACTCATTCTTCCACCATCTCTCCACCCAATATCACAGCTGATGTCTTAGGGTCTGGTGGTGATGTTGGATGTTGGTGTCTTTTTATGTTATTTGCATGAAAAACACTGTACTCTTGCATAAGCCACTTTACTAACCAGCTTTAAAAGATGACACTTAAAAACATCTCTGCAATAATTCTTAAAGAAGTACTAAGGAACTAAGGAACAGTGTCAATGATTATAATGACACTGAAGAGATCTTCCTTGCAGTCGGTGATTAAATGTCAAAATGTCTAACAGTTCACATTATGTTTCCACTTCAACCACTGAAAAAACCCAACCCCCTAATCCTGCCCTACAAAGCCCAACATGATTTTGCCCCTGACTACGAGCTGTTTCAACCAAAGCACCTTTGGTCCCTTTATTTGATGAACAGGATACTACACCTGTCAGGTAGTCCCTGCAGAGAAAAGATGACCATCATGGCCACATACAGGCGAATATGGCCTAGAGTTGTCTGAATAAATGAGAAGTGGCCCTGCTAGCAATTTACTCCAAGAATGGGTCAGATCAAATTCTCCAAAAGCAGAGCCAACAGTTTTTTCTAATGGTCAGGAGGAAAAAAATTTCCAGCTAGGAAACAGACTAGAGGATGCCCATGATCATCTCAATGTCATGCTGGAGCACTGTGAGACGCGTCTGCCACAGATGATGTTATTCTGTAGGGCTACGTACCTTCGTCTGACTTACTATTAGTGCTCACCAGGTATTTTATAACTCTGTGAAGGCAGATGTCAATTTTTGAAAACCAGTAGTGATATAAACAAACAGCATTGCCTAGAGATACAAATGATGCCTGTTCAGGAGACAAGACTCCTCCAAAGGTTAGCTTTGTGGCTGTGTAGGACATTAACTGGTTTTGTATATAATGTTGCAACTATTCCAGTGTTTTTCAGTGAGCATGTATATATTCAGCCTCTTCAGTTTTCTTTGAACCAACTTTACCGTCCTTTTGATTCCTTTATTGATTCCTTATTAAAGAAATATTTGACACATATTCATCCCACATTTACAAGTCATGTTTTTACTTTCTGAAAATTATAATTTGACAGATGTTGACAAGTTTAAAACTAACAACCCTGCATAGTAAGTTAATACAACAGGCAAGTGATTTAGGAAGAACTTTGAGGCATTGAGCTACTGCACATCTCTAAGAACAGACACTCATATTGCTGGGGTTTCTGCTTCCAGCCACAAAGCTTTAAGAAACAGCCCTGTGAACCTCATATTTACTGTGAAGAAGATGGTGTGGATACAGTTTATTCCCTAAACCAGGCAAAGCTTGTTTTCAGGTCTTAGCACTGCCTGGTTGTGTCACTCCTGAGCTGAGTGTGTACGTGTGTGTGATCTCTGTGAACTGGATTCATGAGTTCACTCTTACAATATGCTACTAGACAGCCTGAAGCCAAATCTGGGGCCCAGTGGCAATATTCACTATCATGGCATGTTTTCTCTACATTATCACACCCTTGGCTTCATCATGTTTTAATTTCTATTTGTCTTGATGTCTTCACTTGGAAAAAACAAACAAAACCGGTAGTTCCAAAGTGTAAATCATCTTAAATTCTTTTTCAAGTAAGGCCTATAATATAAATCATCAGAAATACTCCACTATGGTTTAGCTGACATTGGCTCACACCTTTCTACCCAGACCATCTCTCCCAACACTGCTGCAGCTTAAAGCCCTACTAATCCTCAGGAGACACCTCTCCCCCCTTCATCCAGGTTCTGTAGATCTCAACCACATATGCCCTCTCCTTGAATCTTTGGGCTGCTTTCTCTTAAAAGTTGCTCAGAAGCATTTACACACAGCCTTTATGTTACAGCTTCTTCTGCAATTGGCTTCTCCTAGCCCAGCAAATACCAGCATTTGGAGGACAAGGACTAGTTACGTGTGTCACCAGTTGGACCACGTAATACTTGGCACACAATATGAAGTGTGCTTCATAAATCAAACTGAGGGAAGAAAGCAGAAAGTATAAAGATAATGGTCATTAAATACAGAGTACTCATTTATTAATGAGCACCTCCTCTGCCCAGGGACAGAAAAAACCATGGAGCCTACCCTCAAGGCACTTAATCTGGTAGGAAGAAAGGTAAGAAAATCAGAACGACTGTTCCACAAACCTGAGTAGGTAGACACTGCCTGGCACAGTTCCAGGTGCTTAAGATATGGGAGTGTATAAATACATATGGTGTGCGACATCCTGCAACTTAAATTAATAAACACTAAGTGTGAAACTAGAACTGTGGATAAATGCTAGAATGTTACAGTTGTAGAAGAGAGATGGTCTATTTTAGATGGTGGGGGAAGGGGTATGGGAAATCAGGAAAGGCTTCTTGGAGAGGAGGTGTCATCTGGGCTGAGGCCAGGAGGATAAGGAATTAACCCAAAAAACTGAAGTACCTATACAAAGTTCTGAGAAAGGAGAGAGCTGGACAAATTTCAGAAACTGTAGAAAGCCTAGTGTAATCAAAGCAGAGTAAACAACGGACGGGCAGCCCTGTAGGGTTCTGCAGATTATAGGAAGAAGTTTGAATCTGATTTCAAATACATCAGAAAGTCAAGGAAGAGACTGAACTAGCACAGCAATATCTACAAAAACACCTTCTGGTGGCTAAGTGAAAAACTGAGTGAAAAAAGACAATGAAGACAAGGCGTTGGTAGCTTGGACTAGGTGGTGGTGACGGCCAGAGGTCAGGTACAGAGATGGACGCGGGCACACTAGGGCGTGGAATGAAGTGGGCTTGGTAACAGACTGGATGGGAAGGGTGAGGGGGGCAGGAATGACTATCCATGGTTTTTGCCCTGAGCTATTAAACAGATGGTGGTAGCAATCACCGAGATGGGGCAGGCTGGAGCCCCTGTTATTCTTGCCAGGATAGAGGAGGCCAATAATTAACTCAATTCTTTATAATGCTCATGATGAAATTTACTACTTTAAAAAGTTTATTATAGCAACATAAGTGACAACATGATAAATATGTTGTCTCTGTTATATATTTGCTTCCATTCCCTTTCTAGATGGATTCCTTTACAAGATTTCTCTGTCTTAGAACAACAAAACAAGTATTTTCAGATGAAATGTTTTCACATGATGGAGAGCACCATCTCATGGCGTGGCATCATGAGGAGCACAAGCATCTGGGATGGTAACGGCTCATGCACACTTACTCTACTCATGGGCACGGGTGTGGAAACTTAAGCCCATATCTAGTCTATGCAGAGTATAGATTAATCAGGTAAGCAGAATAAAGCAAAGAATAGAGCATCTAGAAAGAAAGAGAATGTGATCACTTACCCTGAAAGGCAACTCCTAATGTAAGCACCACAGTATTAGAGATATAGAGCATACTTCCATGAGGATGTGAAAAGCTGCTGACTGGAGGATTTATAGTGAGTCAAACTGTCAAAGAACTGTGTGTGGGGTTCTGGTGGCTCTGATCAAAATTAAAGGTTCATTTTTTAATGGATGGAGGTGAGAAAATGAGGGAAGACAGTGGTAAGCTTACAGGTCAGGCATTGTCTTTTAAGTAGTATTTAAAAGTAGCAGGTTTTATGCTTAAAAAAGCAGACCCTACAACCCTGGATGAAGCCCAGCTGATTCCCAATCTCAGGGCGTGCCACTGACATGACTACCACCACAGGGAGAAGTCCCTGCAGCCGTACAACAGCAAAAGGCCACCTGAGGAAAGCTGCCCAGGGACACTGCTGTGTATCGTCTCTAAGTAGCCGGCCTAATCTGCAGAGCTAAAAGGCTAAGCAAACTAGACTGAAATGAATTATCTCCCAAAGCCAATTTCTAAAACAAACATCTAGCTTTAGTGTTTCTCAAACCAGGGTCCAAGGACAATACTATCAGGAGTCCACAAGGTGAACTAAATCCTAGTGATCTAGGACTTTATACCTACAAGGACTGGTGGTCTGCTGTGAGGCTTTCACAGGCCCCTTTCCCATCAGGTTAAATCAGGCTATGGTCAAGGATCCCCTTTGGCTGTGATTCTGGTCCGTCCTTCCATAACAATCACTGAGGGATCATATCCCCTCTGCCAGTGGGCTTGTACTCCTAACATCAGCCAGGACCCAGAACCACAGGACTCATAATTCGATGTTTTTCAACTGGGTGGAAGCATTTTCTCAAGGGTAATTGGCCCTTTAGAGGGGTCCACACACTGTGCATAATGAAGAGTAATGGCCCATGAGCCCCTGACAAGAGTGTATGTGTCTTTTTGCTTATAGACACCTAATGGAGTGGCAGGGAACTCAGAGCTAAGACAGAGCCACAGGCACAGAATTACCTATTCACCTTCCAAAGATATTTTGGTTTAAGATTATAACCCCATCCTAAAAAGCAAGAGATCAAGAGAGAACATTTAATTTAACATATCATTTTACAGATGAGGACAAAGTTTATTCAAAGGTCAAGACAGAAAGCTGACCTCAGCACAAGAGACTCAAAATATAAAGCAAAAACCTGAAAGCCACAACTTGCTAAGCCACATAAATACAATACAAAAAACAGGACAGTAATTTAAAAATCCAACTTTTAGTATTTGTGGGTAAAATTGTAAAATTTCCAGAGTATCTCACCTGGCTTTAGCGCATTTGCATATCCTCAGGGGTGGAGAGAAGTCATCTCCATATCAATGGGTTATTACTTGGGCAACAGAGGGCTTGTCTGAACCTGAGAGTTTAAAGGGAGAGGCTGGCTGCTTGCTTGCTTCTTCAGGAGCAGAGGAGGGAGATGGCCCTGGACTGCAGTTTGTAAGCAATAAATGGGTTTTAAACTTTATTTCTTCCTTTGACTGATTTCAGTTTTTAGAGGTATTTTGCCCCAGGATTTCCTCTCCCTGGACTTACAGAATTTAAGACTACTTCAAAACAGCATTAGAGCCAAACCCTGGCAGTCAGCTTTTCTTTCAGTTCTTGCACAAATCAGGAAGACAGATGCCGAAAGTACTGTGGTTTTTTTTTGCATTTTCCAACAGCACCTGCTTTCCACAGTAGAACATGTTAGTGACATCCTGTCTCTTCTGTGATCCAACTCTCAGGAGGCATCCATCTGACATACTTGAGCTCCAGTTTCTAACGTGGCCTGTTACACAGTGTATGTCTGGGGAGAGGAAATTCTGGGGCAAAATACCTCTAAAAACTGAAATCAGTCATACAGAGAAATAAAATTTAAAACCCATTTACTGCTTACAAACTCCAGTCCAGGGCCATCTCCCTCCTCTGCTCCTGAAGAAGCAAGCAAGCAGCCCCTCCCTTTAAACTCTCAGGTTCAGACATGCCCTCTGTTGCCCAGGTAATTTACCCATTGATATGGAGATGAACTTCTCTCCACCCTGAGGATATGCAAATGCGCTAAAGCCAGGCGAGATATTCTGGAAATGCTACAATTTTACCCACACACAGTCATGGTGCAACTCTCAAGATCATGGCAAAGGGCCACCTGAGGCGGTCACAGGCTCACACAGATGAAAAAATCAAGAAAACCCAGGGTGCAACTGCTCATTAAATGCATATTAGAAAATCCCTCATGAAGACTGGATTACTCTAAAGCAGAACATTTACCAGGGTGACCATTCCTTCCCTTAACAAACCAAAGACCAGACTGAGACTATTCCTTTGCCCCATCTCCTCCTTGTTGGCTATTATAAAGCTGTGGCAATTTTGTCCATTCAAGTGAGGTTTATCTGGGAAAACTGAAGCACATATTTGTGATGGGGAGGGAAAGAGAATATTTCCATTTTCCCTTTACAGTCATAAAGTAGTTTGAATCCCAGGAATCAGAAATACTGTATCCGAAGTTATACCCTGCATAAGATGTCTTATATTCCAAGGCTGGTCTGGCCGTGTGGCCCTGCCCTTTCTAAAGCTTTTACACCTGTCCTGTGGCAAGTTTAATGTGGGGAGAGGAGGCATGGGCAGAGGACAATCAGCACTCAGGTGACACAGTAATTAAACAGCGTGTCCTTCCGTAATCACGTCGGTCATGCTCACATTACATTTTCATAGTATTCCTACAAAACCAAAATGTCATTTAACCTTCAGAGATAATGCCAAGTGTAGGAAACTGCTATCCAGCTTTGTTCAAAGTGTCAGCCAAGGAAGAAAATAGTACAATTATAATGCTAACACAGAACACATAGCTTAAAACCATATCAGCAACATGAAAAATAATCTCTGTCCAGTTAAGGGGTTCAGGTAATATAATGTGTGTTACATTCAATAAAAGTCACATCACATGTCCCTGTGACAGGGTTTCACTTACTGGCCAAAATGCAAAACCCTCCCTCTATTACCAATATAAAATGTAATTAAAATTGTGGGCACGGTTCCTTATATATCATGTCATGTTACTATTTGACTTAAGATTTAATAAAGAACCACCTAATTTTTTAAAAGTCTCCAACCACTGTAGGGACACAGGAATTGCCACAAAAATTATAGTTAACACTAGAAACAATCCTGTGAAACCAGAGACAAAAAATCTTGATCACAAAGGTCCAACATGTAGAAGCCAGCACAGGGAAGTGAGGGCTTCCAGATGTGAAACGTTCCAACCCAGACAAAGCCTAGAGCTTCACTGATTTAATTCTCAGAAACAAATGTTATTACTTCTACCTTTCTACTTCAAAATAATCCAGCAGTTCATCCTTCCCCACATACTGCCTGTGAACCCAGCCGTCCCCCGGAATTAAGCGTGTCACTGCAGATAAGGAATCCAACTGCTGCCCTCCTTGGTGACAGTCTTTTCCAAAACTGGAAAAGACCTGGGTCTGGATCCAGGCAGGTGGGATGGACCCTGATCAAGATTGTCCTTTAGATATACAGGGACTCTATGGGTTTATTACTATTAATCAAGCCTTGTGGGGGTTGGAGAGCAGAGAAGCCAAAACACAGACACATGTTAATATCCTAATCATTTAGCCCCACTTTCAGTAGGACTGTGATGCATGGTCATTTTTACAATCATGCTCATGGGTTTACTTACCTGCTTATCAAACTTGTCCAATTCAGGTACACCTGGGAGGGGCTGCTCTCAGCTGGCAAGGGCAGTGGTTAACTTCCTAAGGGTGTAACTGAGACCAGGGGCTCTCACAGAGGTGCCGCCAACACGGGAACAAGGAGATAGGCTAGCGGTTTATGTCTCTATGTTCGTGCCCAGGCTTTGTGATGGCTCTCTGAGTGCCGGGATGGAGGCACTGCACACAGTACACAGAGGATTCTAAGTGGCCGCTAAGGTTCTAAGTACAATCCACAATTGCATTGTGGGAAGCACAGTGATTCACATCTTTCCTGTGACAGCACACTTCCTTCCCCTTGCCACACATATATAAATAAAACCTTAAGCTGTAGACAGAAATTAGACATGACAGTGATTGAGGTAACTGGGCAGAAAAAGTGGATTCTGTTAAGGTACTTTGCGAACCTAATATGTTTCCATTAAAATAATTTTTTAAAGCACAAACGATTCTTAGATAATGTAGTGGGGAGGGTAGATGAGACATGAGCATAAATAAACTTATATAAAGTATCATCTTCCCAGAAAGGGAGGAGGGTGGTGTTATGGTGAACCGAAGAATCAGTAACAAATCTACTTGCCTTGAAGAGCAAATACATTAATTTAAAATAACCTGGAGTAAAAAACACTTTGGAGGTTAAGATTTAAACTGTTTTCTTAATATTTCATATTTTGAATGCCCCAGCAGATCCTATTTATGGTCCTGGGATAAGAGGCAATTACATTAGATCCTTATCAGTAGGGGAGATGGGTATTTACTATATGAGGGTAATTACTTCCTTTACGGAAACAGTTTATTTCATCAGAGGTCATCATTTCAGAAGAACAGGTCTGCACAAGGATTAGTTTATTATAATGTCCTTATCAACAGTCTGGTGTATATTGCTAGTGCCTTAGGGAATGCTGCCTATAACTTGTTTTCAACACCATAACCTGCCCACAAACATCCTATGGCTCCATCCATTCTGGACCATCTCAGCCTTGACTCTGGTAGGCAGGCTGTTTTACCAATGTAGGTACTTCCTATTAACTATAATGGCATTCAAATGGATCCCCCTATGGTCAGAAACAAGGGCTCTTCCATGAACACCCCCCTCCTACCAGGCTAGGAGTTCCTATAGGTTAGTGGCTGTGTTTTATTGCACTCTGGGTTTCAGCACCCAGTACAGAGCCTGGCACAAGTAAATGTTCACTAAGTTAAAGACAAAGAGGCATGGACACTCCAGAAACACCCCTATGCAGGTGGCTGATTGTTAGCGTATGGCAATATATTCGATCAGAAGCTAAAACCAAGGTTTAAAACCTGCCTTAAAACCCAAGGAAAAACTATTTCAGGAACTTAGAATCAATGACAGTTAATCAGGAGCCAACAACTTAACTTGAAGCTAAGTAAAAATAAACAAGATGCCAGCTGCAGGGGCAAAGCCATGGATGGTAGGAGAGGGGAGATGAGCCAGTGGCCCCGCTCATCAGATTCTTTGGGAGAAAGTAAATAGCAGCTTCCTCCTCCCCTCGGCACCCAGGTAACGGCAAGCGGCTGCACTACACACGCTTAATGGCAGGTGGCATGCTCTTTGGTCATTTCATTTGTTGAAGTTGAATAAATTCTTCAACTAGATTTTACCGATAAAAATAGTATTGTATTGATTTTCAAAAAAATGGCAAACATGTTTGATGAATCACAAAAGAAGAAAATACTCTTATCTACTCCACACATTTGGTGGCCACCTACCATAAAGCAGGTAGTAGAAAAACAAGGATAAAAGTCTTGGTTCTTATTCTCCAGCAGTTCTCTGTACACTGGAGATACAACTGTGAGGAGGAATATGTCAAGTCAACTTAAGAGGACGTGTGCGCACAGAGCAGGCGCAGGGACAGAAGCACAGCCTGTTGACTCAACTGGTTTGGAAGAAGCCCCTAAGTGTTCAGGCAGCAGTGAGGTGGCCTGGGGAGCTGGAACCCCAGGCACATGGCCCCTGGCCCCAGCACTGCTCTGTCAGCGTCCCCTTGACAGTTCAGTGCACCAAACAAACACCCTTCTGTGCGTGGGGGCCACAACAGGCAGGCTTGAGTACTGGCCACCTAAGGGGTGTCAGGAGGACAGCCACAAAAGCAACTGAAACAAGTCAGAGAGGGAAATGGCAAACAAAGAACAGCAGGATTCCAGAAACAATTATTTTAAAAACAAAGATGAATCAAAGTGAGGATGTAGAGAAAGTGGGAATATAAAATGGTACAGCTGCTACAGAAAACAGAATGGAGGTTCCTCAAAAAATTAAATACAACTTCCATATACAATCCAGCATTCCCACTTTTGAGTATTTATTTGAAGGAATTCAAAGCAGGACCTCAAAGAGATATCTGTTTGCCCATATTCACAACAGACAAGAGGTGTAGTAACCCCAATGTCGACGGACGGGTGAATGGATGAAGAAAATGTGGTGGATACATATTAGGGAATACTATGTAGACTTAGAAAAGGAGGAATCCTGACACAGGCTACAGTGTCAATGACCCTCAAGAACATTATGCTCAGTGAAACAAGCCAATCACAAGAAGACAAACATGGCTCAGCTCCACTGACAGGAGGTTTCTACCGGAGTCCAAATCATAGAAAAAGAAAGTAGAAAGAGTGGTGGCCATGGACTGTGGGGGAGGGGAGAGAGCACTGTGTTTAGCAGGTAGAGTTTCAGCTTTGTAAGATGCAAAGTTCTGGAGATCTCCTGTACAACAATATGAATATACTCAACACTACTGAACTGTACACTTCCGAATGGCTAAGATGGCACACTTAATGTATATGTGCTTGCTACCAAAATAAAAAATGAAAACGAAGACAAGACATGGCTCATCCTGCTAAATGTTCTGGGAGTGACCTGCTCTGCTGATGAGGGAAGAACAGGGGGAGATCAGTGCCCAGGTCCTGGGAGGGCCTGGAGAGTCACAGGGGAGCGGGAAGGAGCAAGTCTTGGGACTGAACTCTCCACAGGGGTGGACTTAACAGAAGTGAGGATCAGGCTGGAAACACCATTTTTCTTGTAGGTAGACCCTGAGAGAAAGGGGCTAATGACTCCCAGTCTCTTCCCTTCTTCCAGCCTAGCATTCCTTACAGGGAAGTGGGCACTTACACACCTTCTCTACATCCCCGGCATCACTAGCTGTGGTACCAAGGGCAACTGGATGCAGTGGCCCCAGCAGGACGCAGGAAATGGCAGCCATGACCAGGCAGGGGAGAGGCTGTTGGGGCTCCCCCCAGAGGCTCTGAGGGGACAGTGGGCGCTGGGGATGAAGGCCAAGACCCAGAGCTGGAGACCTTGAGGAAGGCTGAATTCAACTGTGAGGTTGTAAGTAAAGCAGTAACAAGGGGGTAAGAGGGGTCAGAAAACACAGGCCTCACCAAGGAAGGGCCTCTGAATGAGCCTGGGGAGGCTGGGCTTGGAGCACTGGAGTGGGGCACTGTCCACCCTGGGCCAGAGCAGGTTCCCAGTTTCAGAGAGGGCAGGAAGGAGGAGGGGAAGTCCTTTTCCAGGAGGTTGAGGATACCAGGGAATTTGATGAAGACACAGTTATGAATGCTATAGGTGTGCTTCTAAGTGCGGGGACAAATGAGAAGGGGGAGGAAACCAGCTCCCCTGGGAAAAGTGCCAGGAAAAGGCTGTGGGGCTTTGTTAGAGGCTGGAGCTTGGGAGTGACAAGGAGGAAATGCACAGAAACACACACCGAGATTATTTCCATCTCAAGATGAGGGAGCACAGGAAACTGGATAGGGTCTACTGGTCTGAAGCTCATTCTAGCGATATACTCAGCTCTCAGAGTAAATTCGGGTGCTGGGCCTGACCTTTATCTATTAAGTTGCCTCCTGGACATTGCCATACAAAGCAGGATTATTCACTGGTATTTTAAAAAGATGTTCTGTACCATTAACCAACACTGTCCTTTGTAGTTTTTCCGACTCAAAGAATCATGCATCATCCCACATTTGCATGCAAGCTCTAAACTCGCCCTGCCTCTTACTTACTTGGCAATTTCTCCCAATTACCCCAAAGAATCTTCTGATTCTCTTTTTCTCATATTCTTGTTAGAAGACAAACTCTTATGATGAAAAAAGAAGTAACAAAATCTCCAAGTCACTCCTTCACATATAATGTTAAGCACCCGTTTTATGTAAGCAACTGGACTAACTGATGTAGAAGATTCTGAAGGAGGTTAAAATGTTTGTTAAAACAGAGCTTTCCCACTCAACCATCCGATGTTTTATTGAATTTACCCATCATTCTGGATCTCTTGTACCACATTTTACTTTCTTAGGCACTCCTTTAGGATTTAACTCTTCCCAACCCACTCTAGGTATCTAACCCACCTGACTTAAAGACTCCTCTACCCAAAGCAAAAGCATCTTGGGGAATGGCTCACTAGTGCTTTCTTGATAAAAAAGACTTTTAAAAATAGCCTTTCCTCAACTGTAATTAAAAATGTAACTGATTTGCAAATAAGGTGACATGTCAACTAAGGAGGAGATAAATGCAGAGCCTAGGCCCCAAAGGAAGGACTGCAGGGTTACAAAAAGGAGATGAATACCTGACTTACACACAAGCAGAAAATGAAAAACAAATACAGAGTTCCACCTCAGGATGAGTGAGCAGCATCGGGGCTACTGGGAGGAGAGGATTATGTACAGCTTGAGAGGACCAATCAAAGGCTGCAACATGCCTAACTGAAATTATTATTACTCAAACTGAAATTATTATTACTCAAATTATTAATATTTAATACTTCTGATTTCTGTAACACAGGAAGGCAGTATTCTATTTTAAATGTACTAACTAATCTTAATTGTATCCAGACTGCTGACAGCTCAGGCCCTATTTCCACTCCCATTATTAACAGACCTGGGTGAAGCTTACCTTACCCTTGGAACTTCTGGGGAAGAGAAGACTCTTTCCCGCCTGGTTTGCTAAAAGACGCCAGCTAGAACTGCGGACAGCACCTTGCTTCCATGTGGGAAGATCTGCCTGAATGAAGCAGAGAGGGTTCTAGAGGTGGAGAGAGGAGGACTGGGGCCTGGCAGCTTTTCAGGCGATGGACCCAGTATGCCTCGATCTTTTTAACCCAAGCCAACAGATGCTATTTTTGTTTGCTTTATCCAACTTGAGTTACCGAAGTCTTGACTAATAATACACTACTATCAATATTGTGAATTATCTTTATAACAAATCCCTTGTCACCAGTGTGACACAGAAGAACTAAACAGAAGTCAGAAGAAGGTTCTAAATGTGGACCCTGCTGTCCCAACAACTCTGCTGAGTGACTTTCATTAAATCACTCATTTTTACAACCAGATTCATTTATAAAACAAGCATTCTCTGAAAGGGTAAGAAGAATGTTGGAGGAACTTAAGAGAGAACCAATGCAACAGAACAGCATGCTCAGAGGTGAGACTGGATGATTTGTACACTGTACACACACAGCTGCTCTCCTCCCTAAAATACAAGGTGTCATTGGAGGAGTATTCTGGTGGACCAGAACCCTACTGCAGATGACAGCAATAAAAATGGGAATACAGAAGACAAGCCAGATTTGTCATGCATGTTTATCCCCTACTAGGAGGTACTAACAGGAGCAAACATTTTTTAAAAAGGAATTCCACTTGAACATGTGATTTTTTTTTCTTCTGCTCTTATGCCAGTTACAAAGTTCAAGGGGGTAGGAACAGTAGTCAGAAAGATTCTTTTCTGACATATGACCTAAGGAATCCAAATACCTGTTAAATTATAAAACTGCAAGGCAATAAAATACACCTTCATATATTCAAAACTAGAAACCATAACAATAATGCAAATTAATTTGAGGTTTTCTCATTAAATGGTGATAAATCCCCTAAGGCAGAGACTAGACAGCCCTGTTTATTACACCCTCAGGCCTGGAAGTATCAGTCCTTGAATGGGTACCAGAAGCACCAAAAGTCTGATCTCTTTTGAGACGCTCCATTTGGAAGTATGCGTACTACAGCTTAAACATGTAGAGATTAGTGTAGTCCCTGCATAAAGATGACATGAAAATTCATAAGGTCTTCACATTTTGAAAAAGTTAACCATCACCCCACCCCACCCCGCACCCCACCAAAATTAGGCAAATGTTATATAAAAGGAATTGGGACAATGAATACAAGTAGTTAATTGAAATCATGTTTTGAAATCAAAGGAATAAAATACATTTTCTACTTCTCACCTGGCAGATATTTAAAATTTGATCAAGAATAGGTGAATGGAGAGAATTAAAGATGGCGGTGTGAGAGGTGAGACAGAGGCTTCCTCCTAAAACCACATATAATACGAAAATATAATTAATACAACTAATCCTGAGAGAGCAACAGGAAAGAGGACAGCGCCAGACTGCATATACCTGGAGAAAAGAGCAAAACTCATGGAACAGGGTAATGTACCAAAGCTGTGGCCCGGCAGGACCCACGCCCTTTCCCCACCCCAGCTCACCAGCAGGAGGAAGAGAAACTGAGTGGGGAGGGAGTGGAGGCCTGGGACTGCTGAATACCTAAATCCGGAGATCTGCTCTGGGAGCACAAACATACATTTCATAGTGCTTTCATGACATTCTCGTGATTATGGGGTTGGAAAGCCAAGACAGGCAGAAATCCTGGAGAGACTGCGATTCCAGCTGCTTGTGGAAAGCAGGGATCCATATCTGGCTGCTCCAGGACAAAAGCTTATACCTGCGTGACGGGCCCACTGGTTCAGGCAGTGGAGGCAGGCATAGTGGCCGGGAAGCAGGAAAGAGCCCTTTCCTCCCGCCAGGCACCAATACCGCTCCCCTGTGACTGCCGACATTGCTTCAGGGACTGAGCAGCTTCAGAGAGTAGAGATTCTGGTTACTGGAGGGCGCCATACACAAGTATGAAATGCCAAAGGAACCTGGATCAGAGTAAAATCAATATGACCCTTCGGAAAGATGATATGGACCTCATGACTCTTCCTGAAAGGGAGTTCAAAATAAAAATCATTAACATGCTAATGGAGATATGGAAAGATATTCAAGAACTCAGGAATGAATTCTGGTGAGAGATCCAATTGTTTAAGAGCAAAATGGAGGGTATTAAAAGCAGGTTGGATAAGGTGGAGGAGACGACAAATGAAACAGAAACTAGAGAAGAGGAATACAAAGAAGCTGAGGCACAGAGAGAAGAAAGGATCTCTAAGAATGAATGAATATTGAGAGAACTATGTGACCAATCCAAACGGAACAATATTCGCATTATAGGGATACCAGCAGAAGAAGAGAGAGAGAAAGGGATAGAAAGTGTCTTTGAGGAGGTAGTTGCTAAAAAATTCCCCAATCTGGGGAAGGAGATAGTCTCTCAGGCCATGGAGATCCACAGATCAACCTACACAAGGGACCCAAGGAAGACAACACCAAGACACATAGTAATTAAAACGGGAAAGATCAAGGATAAGGAAAGACTGTTAAAAGCAGCCAGAGGCAGAAACAAGATCACATACAAAGGAAAGCCCATCAGGCTAACATCAGACTTCTCAGCAGAAACCTTACAGGCCAGAAGGGAGTGGCATGATGTATTTAATGCCATGAAGCAGAAGGGCCTAGAACCAAGATTACTCTATCTGGCAAAATTATCATTTAAATTATCATTTAAATCTGAAGGAGGGATTAAATAATTTCCAGGTAAGTGAAAGCTGAGAGAATTTCGCTCTCACAAACCATCTCTACAGTGTATTTTGGAGGGACTGCTATAGATGGAAGTGTTCCTAAGGTTTAATAGCTGTCACCAGAGGTAATAAAACCACAGTAAAGAAAGTAGAACAGCTAATGACTAAGCAAATGCAAAATTAAATTAATTATCCCCAAAGTAAATCAAGGGATAGACAAAGAGTACAGAATATGATATATAATATATAAAGAATGGAGGAGGAAGAAAAAACAGGATAAAAATAAAAGAACCCCTGGATTGTCTATGTAATAGCATATTAAGTGAGTTAAGTTACACTCTTAGATAATAAGGAAGTTAAACTTGAACCTTCAGTAACCACGAATCTAAAATCTGCAATGGCAATGAGTACACACCTATCAATACTCACCCTAAATGTAAATGTACTGAATGCATCAATAAAAAGACACAGAGTCACTGAATCGATAAAAAAACAAGACTCATCTATATGCTGCCTACAAGAGACTCACTTTAAACTCAAAGACATACACATACTAAAAGTCAAGGGATGGAAAAAGATATTTCATGCAATTAATAGAGAGAAAAAAGCAGGAGTTGCAGTACTTGCATCAGACGAAATAGACTTCAAAACAAAGAAAGTCACAAGAGACAAAGAAGGACATTACATAATGATTAAGGGATCAATTCAACAAGAAGATATAACCATTATAAATATCTATGCTCCCAACACAGGAGCACCTACATATGTGAAACAAATATTAACTGAATTACAAACAGAAATAGAATGCAATGCATTCACTTTAGGAGACTTCAACACTCCACGCACTCTGAAAGACAGATCATCCAGACAGAAAATAAGTAAGGACACAGAGGCACTGAACAACACATTAGAACAGATGGACCTAACAGACATCTACAGAACTCTACACTCAAAAGCAGCAGAATACACATTCTTCTCAAGTGCATATGGAACATTTTCAAGAATAGATCATATACTAGGCCACAAAAAGAGCCCCAGTAAATTCAAAAAGATTGAAATTGTACCAACCAGTTTCTCAGACCACAAAAGTATGAAACTAGAAATAAATTATGCAAAGAAAATAAGAACAACCACAAAGACATGGAGGCTTCACAACATGCTCCTAAATAACCAATGGATCAATTACCAAATAAAAACAGAGATCAAGCAATACATGGAGACAAATGACAACAAGAATTTAACACTGCAAAATCTGTGGGACGCAGCCAAGGCCGTGCTAAGAGGAAAGTATACTGCAATACAGGCCTACCTCAAGAAAGAAGAACAATCCCATATAAGCAGTCTAAACTCACAATTAATGAAATTAGGAAAAGAAGAACAAATGAGGTCCAAAGTCAGTAGAAGGAGGGACATAATAAAGATTAGAGCATAAATAAATAAAATCGAGAAGAATAAAACAATAGAAAGAATCAATGAAAGCAGGAGCTCGTTCTTTGAAAAAATAGAGAAAATAGATAAACCCCTAGCCAGACTTATCAAGAAAAAAAGAAGAGTCTACACACATAAACAGAATCAGAAATGAGAAAGGAAAAATCACTATGGACACCACAGAAATACAAAGAATTATTAGAGAATACTATGAAAAATTATATGCTAATAAATTGGATAACGTACAAGAAATGGACAACTTTCTAGAAAAATACAACCTTCCAAGGCTGACAAAGGAAGAAACAGAACACACCAATTACCAGCAATGAAATTGAACTGATAATCAAAAACCTACCTAAGGACAAAAATCCTTGGACCAGATGGCTTCACCGCTGAATTTTATCAAACATTTACTGAAACCTAATACCCATCATCCTTAAAGTTTTCCAAAGAGTAGAGGAGGGAACACTTCCAAGCTCATTCTATGAGACCAGCATTACTCTAATACCAAAACCAGGCAAAGATACCACAAAAGAAGAAAATTACAGACCAATATCCCTGATGAACATACATGCAAATTTACTCAACAAAATATTAGCAAACCGAATTCAAAAATACATCAAAAAGATCATCCATCATGATCAAGTAGGATTTATTCCTGGGATGCAAGGATGGTACAACATTTGAAAATCCATCAACGTTGTATACCACATCAACAAAAAGAACAAAAACAACATGATCGTCTCCATAGATGCTGAAAAAGCATTTGACAAAATTCAACATCCATTCATGCTAAAAACTCTCAACAAAATGGGTATAGAGGGCAAGTACCTCAACATAATAAAGGCCATATATGACAACCCCACAGCCAACATCATACTTAACAGTGAGAAGCTGAAAGCTTTTCCTTTAAGAATGGGAACAAGACAAGGATGCCCACTCTCCGCACTTCTATTCAACATAGTACTGGAGGTCCTAGCCATGGCAATCAGACAACACAAAGAAATAAAAGGCATCCAGATGGGCAAGGAAGAACTTAAACTCTCCCTCTTTGCAGATGACATGATATTGTACATAAAACACCCCAAATAATCAACTCCGAAACTACCAGATCTAATATCTGAATTCAGCAAAGTTGCAGGATACAAAATTAATACACAGAAATCTGTGGCATTCCTATATACTAACAATGACCTAGCAGAGAGAGAAATAAGGAAGAAAATTCTATTCACAGTTGCATCAAAAAGAATAAAATACCTACAAATAAACTTAACCAAGGAAGTGAAAGACCTATACCCTGAAAACTACAAGACACCCTTAAAAAAAATTAAAGAAGATACCAATAAATGGAAACTCATCCCATGCTCATGGTTAGGAAGATTAAAATTGTCAAAATGGCCCTCCTGCCTAAAGCAATCTATAGATTCAATGCAATTCCTATCAAAATACCAACAGCATTCTTCAACGAACTACCGAAAATTGTTCTAAAATTCATATGGAACCATGAAAGACCTTGAATAGCCAAAGCAATCCTGAGAAGGAAGAATAAAGCTGGGGGCATTATGCTCCCCAACTTCAAGCTCTACTACAAAGCCACAGTAATCAAGACAATTTGGTACTGGCACAAGAACAGACCCATAGACCAATGGAACAGACTAGAGAACCCTGACATAAACCCAACCATATATGGTCAATTAATATACAATAAAGGAGCCATGGATATACAATGGGGAAATGACAGCCTCTTCAACAGCTGGTGTTGGCAAAACTAGACAGCTACAGGCAAGATTAAAGACTTGAATGTAAGTTATGAAACCATAAAACTCTTAGAAGACAACATAGGCAAACATTTCCTGAATATAAGCATGAGCAACTTCTTCCTGAACACATCTCCGTGCAAAAGGGAAACAAAAGCAAAAATGAACTCATGGGACTACATCAAACTGAAAAGTTTCTGTATCGCAAAGGACACCATGAACAGAACAAAAAGGCATCCTACAGTATGGGAGAATATATTTGTAAATGACATATTCGACAAGGGGTTAACATCTAAAATATACAAAGAATTTATATACCTCAATACCCAAAAAGCAAATAACCTGATTAAAAAATGGGCAGAGGATATGAAGAGACAGTTCTCCAAAGAAGGAATTCAGATGGCCAACAGACACATGAAAAGATGCTCCACATCACTAATCATCAGGGAAATGCAAATTCAATTCACAGTGAGATATCACCTCCCACTAGTAAGTATGGCCAGCATCAAAAAGACTAAGAACAATAAATGCTGGAGAGGATGCAGAGAAAGGGGAACCCTCCTACACTGCTGGTGGGAATGTGAGCTAGTTCAACTATTGTGGAAAGTAATATGGAGGTTCCTCAAAAAACTAAAAACAGAAATACTATTTGACCAGGGAATCCCACTCCTTGGAATTTACCCAAAGAATACTACTTCTCAGATTCAAAAAGACTTATGCACCCCTATGTTTATCGCAGCTTTTTACAATAGCCAAGATATGGAAGCAACCTAAGTGTCCATGAGTAGATGAATGGATAAAGAAGAGGTGGTACATATACACAATGGAATATTATTCGGCCATAAGAAACAAACAAATCCTACCATTTGCAACAACATGGATGGAGCTGGAGGACATTATGCTCAGTGAAATAAGCCAGGCAGAGAAAGACAAATGCCAAATGATTTCCCTCATTTGTGGAGTATAACAATGAAGCAAAACTGAAAGAACAAAATAGCTGCAGACTCAGAGACTCCAAGAAGGAACTAGTGGTTACCGAAGGGGAGCGGTGTGGGAGGGCAGGTGGGGAGGGAGGGAGGGAGAAGGGGATTGAGGGGTATGATGTTTAGTACACATGGTGGTGGGCATTACAGGGAGAACAGTGTAGCACAGAGAAGGCACATAGTGGATTTGTGGCATCTTACTACACTGATGGACAGTGACTGCACTGGGGTATGGGTGGGGACTTGATAATATGGGTAAATGTAGTAACCACATTGTTTTTTCATGTGAAACCTTCATAAGAGTGTATATCAATCATACCTTAATAAAAAAAAAAGCAGGTGGGATTGAAAAAAAAAATAGGTATGAATGGCCACTCACAATATTTACAGCTTGTTTAGAGGGGCCATCTGGCAATATCAAATTCTCAGATCAATTATAGTTCTTGCAGTTCACTCTTGTTTACAACAGCAAATCTCCAACTGACTCTCAAGTGGTTCAGGAAAAAAAATGCATATATAAGTATGTGTGTGTATTAATATATACACAGACAGAGGAGAGGATAAAGTAAGTGAGGCAGAATGTAAACAGCTGGTGAATGTGAGTTTTTCTCTTGCTGGTCTTGTCTAGCAGTCTGACATCTTATGAAAAAAGTAAAAATCAAGTATAAGTTTCAAACAACTTAGATAGAGATCTGAGTGTTAAAATAACTTCCAAGACTGACGTTGAATGAAATAGGCAAGTACTACAACAATTTATGTAGTGTGATTCCGTATCAGAATATAAATACACAGAGGAAGGTCTGAAATGACAAACGTTAAGCTGTGAACGTTCCCTCTGGGGCAGGGAATGGTATTCTGAGGGGAGGAGGTAAGGGTAAAATTTCCTGTTTGCTCAGTGTACTTTTAAATTTACTTGTGTAAAAATTCATAGTATTTACAGATTACTTATATTTAAGATAGGAGGTGTGTTACCGTTTCTGCTGTTGTAACCTCAATAAAATATATTCCTTTTTGGGGGAAAAAACTCCTCGTGCCTATAGCTGTGGTTCTCACCTAATGGATACACCCAGGTATAGACCACTTGTGCAAATGTGGATATGCCAGCAGATGGGAACAAGACACTGTGATTTGTCACAAAAGCTAGTCCACTGCTAGCAAATTCAGGCCAAACCCAGGGAGGCTAAACCAAGGAACTATCCAGGCCCAGGTGACCCCTGCTGAGAAAAACTGATAGTAGGTATATATGATATATTTATACAAAAACAGCTGCAAAACCTTTCAGAAGAATAAGTAGGGCTATTTGTGTGGCTATGAAAATATATTCAAGATGTATCACAAAATTTCTTTTTAATACCCATGACAACATGAGCCCATTGACATATTTAAAAGATGTGCATATTTATATACTTTCTGGAAGGAAAAAACTGTTAGCAGAGGTTATATCTGGAGAATAATGGGATCACAGGGAAAGGATGGGACGGGGCTTTTTTATTTGAGCTGTTTACATTATTTTGTTTTCTTGTAATTTAAATTTTTTATATATTAAAATATTTATTAAAAACCAATTACTGAGGCGGAGCCAACATGGCGGCGTCAGTAGGACAGTGGGAATCTCCTCCCAAAAACATATATATTTTTGAAAATACAACAAATCCAACTAATCCTAAAAGAGAGACCAGAAGACGCAGGACAACAGCCAGACTACAACTACACCAGCGAGAACCCAGCGCCTCGCGAAGGGGGTAAGATACAATCCGCGGCCCGGCGGGAGCCGAGCGCCCCTCCCCCCAGCTCCCGGCGGGAGAAGAGCAGGCAGAGAGGGAGGGAGACCGAGCCCAGGACTGTTGAACACCCAGCCGCAGCCACCCGCACCAGAGCGCAGACACAGCGCATGCATGGAGGGCTGGAAACTAGGGAAACAGGGCAGCAAGACTTCTGAGCGGGTGCCAAAGCTGATGCCCGTGACAAAGAAAAGCGGGGGCTTTTTGAAAGTCTTAAAGGGACAGGTATCTAACAGCTGGATGGAAACAGCATAGGTCACAGCCCAGTGGCTGGAAAGTACAGGGAAAACCGGGCGCACTAACCCCCTCGGCAACAGCTCTGAGACCCCTCACGGAGGCAAAGAGCCAAACAGCTCCCCCCCATCCATTACACCTCCGGGCGCTGCTAAAGCAGAGAAACATCCTAAGGCAAAACAAGCCCACAGAAAGGCAGAAAAGAAAAATTCCTACACTTCAGCGGGGAAAGACACAAAGACCCAGCCTACACGCAATTACCCAACACAAGACACTAGGGGTCGCAGTTGTCCCAGTAAAGAAAAGCCAGTAACAAGTGAAAAGTTTGGCCCTCCCAGCTGACAGTCAATAGCACCTGTCAACATGAAAAGGCAAAAAAATATGATCCAGAGAAGACTAACCCAGACAGCTTCTGCATCTGCTACATCTTCCCCTGAGAAGGAACCTGGGGAGATAGATTTAGCCAGTCTTCCTGAAAAAGAATTCAAAACAAAAGTCATAACCATGCTGATGGACCTGCAGAGAAATATGCAAGAACTAAGGAAGGAGAATACAGAAATAAAACAAGCTCTGGAAGGACTTCAAAACAGAATGCACGAGATGCAAGAGACCATTAATGGACTAGAAAACAGAGAACAGGAATGCAGAGAAACTGATGCAGAGAGAGATAAAAGGATCTCCAGGAATGAAAGAATTTTAAGAGAGCTGAGTGACCAATCGAAAAGGAATAATATACACAGTATAGGAATACCAGAAGGAGAAGAGACAGAAAAAGGGATAGAAAGTGTCTTTGAAAAAATAATTGCTGAAAACTTCCCCAAACTAGGGGAAGAAATGGCCTCTCAGACCACAGAGGTACACAGAACTCCCATGACAAGGGATCCAAGGAGGGCAACACCAAGACACATAATAATTAAAATGGCAAAGATCAAAGACAAGGACAAAGTATTAAAGGCAGCCAGAGAGAAAAAGAAGGTTACCTACAAAGGAAAACCCATCAGGCTATCATCAGACTTCTCAACAGAAACCCTACAGGCCAGAAGAGAATGACATGATATACTTAATGCAATGAAACAGAAGGGCCTCAAACCAAGATTACTGTATCCAGCACGATTATCATTTAAATATGACGGAGGGATTAACAATTCCCAGACAAGCAAAAGTTGACGGAACTTGCCTCCCACAAACCGCCTCTACAGGGCATAATACAGGGACAGCTCTAGATGGGAGCACTCCTAAAAAGAGCACAGAACAAAACACCAACATATAAAGAAGGGAGGAGGAGGAATAAGAAGGGAGAGAAATAAAGAATCATCAGACCGTGTTTATAATAGCCCAATAAGCAAGTTAAGTTAGACAGTAACATAGTAAAGAAGCTAACCTTGAACCTTTGGTAACCACAAACTTAAAGCCTGCAATGGCAATAAGTACATACCTTTCAAAAATCACCCTAAATATAAATGAACTGAATGCACCAATCAAAAGACACAAAGTAATAGAATGGATAAAAGCAAGGTCCATCCATATGCTGCTTACAAGAGACTCACCTGAAACCCAAAGACATGCACAGACTTAAAGTCAAGGGAAGGAAAAAGATATTTCATGCAAACAACAGAGAAAAGAAAGCAGGTGTTGCAATTCTGGTATCAGACAAAACAGACTTCAAAATAAAGAAAGTAACAAAAGACAAAGAAGGACATTACATAATGATAAAGGGCTCAGTCCATCAAGAGGAAATAACCATTATAAATATATACGCACACAATACAGGAGCACCAACATACCTGAAACAAATATTAAAAGAACTAAAGGAGGAAATAGAATGCAATGCATTCATTCTAGGAGACTTCAACACACCACTCCAAAGGACAGATCCACCAGACAGAAAATAAGTAAGGACACAGAGGCACTGAACAACACACTAGAACAGATGAACCTAATAGACATCTACAGAACTCTACATCCAAAAGCAACAGGATACACATTCTTCTCAAGTGCACATGGAACATTCTCCAGAATAGACCACATACTAGGCCACAAAAAGAGCCTCAGTAAATTCCAAAAGACTGAAATCCTACCAAACAACTTTTCAGACCACAAAGGCATAAAACTAGAAACAAACTGTACAAAGAAAGCAAAAAGGCTCACAAACACACGGAGGCTAAACAACACGCTCCTAAATAATCAATGGATCAATGACCAAATCAAAATGGAGATCCAGCAATATATGGAAACAAATGACAACAACAACACTAAGCCCCAACTTCTGTGGGACGCAGCAAAAGCAGTCTTAAGAGGAAAGTATATAGCAATCCAAGCATATTTTAAAAAGGAAGAACAAGCCCAAATGAATGGTCTAATGTCACAATTATCGAAATTGGAAAAAGAAGAACAAAGGCCTAAGGTCAGCAGAAGGAGGGACATAATAAAGATCAGAGAAGAAATAAATAAAATTGAGAAGATTAAAACAATAGCAAAAATCAATGAAACCAAGAGCTGGTTCATTGAGAAAATAAACAAAATAGATAAGCCTCTAGCCAGACTTATTAAGAGGAAAAGAGAGTCAACACAAATCAACAGTATCAGAAACGAGAAAGGAAAAATCACGACGGACCCCACAGAAATACAAAGAATTATTAGAGACTACTATGAAAACCTAAATGCTAACAAGCTGGGAAACCTAGGAAAAATGGACAACTTCCTAGAAAAATACAACCTTCCAAGACTGACCCAGAAAGAAACAGAAAATCTAAACAGACCAATTACCAGCAATGAAATTGAAGCAGTAATCAAAAAATTACCAAAGAACAAAACCCCCGGGCCAGATGGATTTACCTCGGAATTTTATCAGACATACAGGGAAGACATAATACCCATTCTCCTTAAAGTTTTCCAAAAAATAGAAGAGGAGGGGATACTCCCAAACTCATACTATGAAGTTAACATCACCCTAATACCAAAACCAGGCAAAGACCCCACCAAAAAAGAAAACTACAGACCAATATCCCTGATGAATGTAGATGCAAAAATACTCAACAAAATATTAGCAAACCAAATTCAAAAATACATCAAAAGGATCGTACACCATGACCGAATGGGATTCATCCCAGGGATGCAAGGATGGCACAACATTTGAAAGTCCATCAACATCATCCAGCACATCAACAAAAAGAAAGACAAAAACCACATGATCATCTCCATAGATGCTGAAAAAGCATTTGACAAAGTTCAACATCTATTCATGATAAAAACTCTCAGCAAAATGGGAATAAAGGGCAAGTACCTCAACATAATAAAGGCCATCTATGAAAAACCCACAGCCAACATTATATTGAACAGCAAGAAGCTGAAAGCTTTTCCTCTGAGATCGGGAACTAGACAGGGATGCCCACACTCTCCACTGTTATTTAACATAGTACTGGAGGTCCTAGCCACGGCAATCAGACAAAATAAAGAAATACAAGGAATCCAGACTGGTAAAGAAGAAGTTAAACTGTCACTATTTGCAGATGACATGGTATTGTACATAAAAAACCCTAAAGACTCCACCCCAAAACTACTAGAAATGATATCGGAATACAGCAAAGTTGCAGGATACAAAATCAACACACAGAAATCAGTGGCTTTCCTATACACTAACAATGAACCAACAGAAAGAGAAATCAGGAAAATAACTCCATTAACAATTGCATCAAAAAAAAAAATTCCTAGGAATAAACCTAACCAAAGAAGTGAAAGACTTATACTCTGAAAACTACAAGTCACTCTTAAGAGAAATTAAAGGGGACACTAACAGATGGAAACGCATCCCATGCTCGTGGCTAGGAAGAATTGATATCGTCAAAATGGCCATCCTGCCCAAAGCAATATACAGATTTGATGCAATCCCTATGAAACTACCAGCAACATTCTTCAATGAACTGGAACAAATAATTCAAAAATTCATATGGAACCACCAAAGACTCCGAATAGCCAAAGCAATCCTGAGAAAGAAGAATAAAGTAGGGGGGATCTCACTCCCCAACTTCAAGCTCTATTATAAAGCCATAGTAATCAAGACAATTTGGTACTGGCACAAGAACAGAGCCACAGACCAATGGAACAGACTAGAGAATCCAGACATTAACCCAGACATATATGGTCAATTTATATTTGATAAAGGAGCCATGGAAATACAATGGCGAAATGACAGTCTCTTCAACAGATGGTGCTGGCAAAACTGGACAGCTACATGTAGGAGAATGAAACTGGACCATAGTCTAACCCCATATACAAAAGTAAACTCAAACTGGATCAAAGACCTGAATGTAAGTCATGAAACCATTAAACTCTTGGAAGAAAACATAGGCAAAAACCTCTTAGACATAAACATGAGTGATCTCTTCTTGAACATATCTCCCCGGGCAAGGAAAAAAAACAGCAAAAATGAACAAGTGGGACTATATTAAGCTGACAAGCTTCTGTACAGCAAAAGACACCATCAATAGAACAAAAAGGAACCCTACAGTATGGGAGAATATATTTGAAAATGTCACATCTGATAAAGGCTTGACATCCAGAATAGATAAAGAGCTCACATGCCTTAACAAACAAAAAACAAATAACCCAATTAAAAAATGGGCAGAGGAACTGAACAGACGGTTCTCCAAAAAAGAAATACAGATGGCCAACAGACACATGAAAAGATGCTCCACATCGCTAATTATCAGAGAAATGCAAATTAAAACTGCAATGAGGTATCACCTCACACCAGTAAGGATGGCTGTCATCCAAAAGACAAACAACAACAAATGTTGGCGAGGCTGTGGAGAAAGGGGAACCCTCCTACACTGCTGGTGGGAATGTAAGTTAGTTCAACCATTGTGGAAAGCAGTATGGAGGTACATCAAAATGCTCAAAACAGACTTACCATTTGACCCAGGAATTGCACTCCTAGGAATTTACCCTAAGAACGCAGCAATCAAGTATGAGAAAGACCAATGCACCCCTATGTTTATCGCAGCACTATTTACAATAGCCAAGAATTGGAAGGAACCTAAATGTCCATCGATAGATGAATGGATAAAGAAGATGTGGTACATATACACAATGGAATACTACTCAGCCATAAGAAAAGGGCAAATCCTACCATTTGCAGCAACATGGATGGAGCTGGAGGGTATTATGCTCAGTGAAACAAGCCAAGCAGAGAAAGAGAAATACCAAATGATCTCACTCATCTGTGGAGTATAAGAACAAAGGAAAAACTGAAGGAACAAAACAGCAGCAGAATCACAGAACTCAAGAATGGACTAACAGGTACCAAAGGGAAAGGGACTGGGGAGGATGGGTGGGTAGGGAGGGATAAGGGGGGGAAAAAAGGGGGGAATTAAGATTAGCATCCATAGGGGGGTGGGAGAAAGGGGAGGGCTGTACAACACAGAGAAGACAAGTAGTGATTCTACAACATTTTGCTACGCTGATGGACAGTGACTGTAAAGGGGTATATGGGGGGACCTGGTATAGGGGTGAGCCTAGTAAACAAAGTATTCGTCATGTAAGTGTAGATTAATGATTAAAAAAAAAAAAAAAAGCAGTTCCTATGTGGTGACCTCTAATGAGTTCTACACAATGATATAAAGGGCATATAAAAGTGTAGGCAAAGGGTCTGTTTGTGTTTATACAGAGGATCAAAGCCTAATTGGGCTACCCTGAAAATGAACTAAGATACGATATGAAAAAGAACTTCCAACATCAGCACTCTCGGGAAGACTCATGACAGAAGATGATCAGCAAAAAAAAAAAAAACTCCAACAAAGATCCACGCACTGTCACAGGTGTAGATGCACTCATCCCACCAGTTCCTGGACTTGCCATGGGAATGAGGAAGGAGATATCTAAGCTGGCCTGTGCATACAGTAACACAAAAATTGGACTGGATCTATACTGTTGGAACTCAACCAAGAATTAGGAGAAGTGCAAATTGTAGCACTCCAAAATCTTACAACCACAGACTATTTATCGTTAAAAGAACATATGGGATATGAACAGTCCCCAGGAATGGGTTGTTCTAGTTTATCTGAATTCTCTCAGACTGTTTAAGTTCAGTCGGACAATATCCACCATATCATAGATAAGTTTTCACAAATGCCTAAGGTGCCTAACTGGTTTTCTTGGTTTCACTGGAGATGGCTGGTAATTACAGGTATGCTTTGGTTAGGTAACTATATTCCTATTATGTTAATGTGTGTGCGCAATTTAAGTAGTAGCTTAAAATCTATACATGCTGAAGTTACTCTACAAGAAGATATGTCAAAGAAATAATCAATCTTCCCATGTTTTCTTCCGCCTGCTACTTCTATAGCTTTTCTTCTTCCTTCCTAATTACAACCCTTAAATAGAATTCATGCCTCATATCAAATTTACCGAGTATCATAATTCTTCCCAGTGGTAAAGATACCTCAAGACAAATGCTGGGCATAGAAGCCACAGGGCATAAATATGCAAAGAAGTAAAAAGCTAACCTTTTCAAACAATAAGGCTTCCCTCTCACTTACCAACTCCACATTTCCCTGTATGGCCCCAGAAGATGACTGGTTAGCCAGAGACGGGTAAGATTCCTCAAGGGAGGAACAACCTAAGACAGGCACAGTCGCAGGGGGGCCATCAGGTGAGAAATTGGGGATCAACAGAGGTGAGGCTTAGAACCTCACCCCCCCTGTTCTGAGAGAAATCTTCTGCATACGTGGATGTTTTATTGCCCTTGTCTAGCTTGGATTAACACATAGTCTACAGGCACACACCTGATCATCTACATTTGCTCTCTTACAACACTAAACTATGTTTTCTACCTTTATCTTGTATCTACCTACCACTTCAGCATTTTATTAAAAATAATAATAATAAAGAGAGAAATTTGGTATCCACATATAAATCAAGTATAAAAATCAAATGAGTATTCATATTTGAACTGTTTATAGTTCATAATGCATAAGCAAAACCGAAAGCTTCTGTGATGACTGCCCTTGTAATGTTCACCGTGTAACTTATTCACTATGTAAGAATTTGTTCTCCATGTAAGAACTTGTTTGTTATGTTTCAGAAGATTGGAGACTGACGAAAATTAGGCTTGGGGTGGATTAATGATTGTGCATTGAGCATTGACCCCCCTATACAGAATTTTATTGTTGTTAACAACCATTTGATCAATTAATATGAGAGATGCCCTCACAAAAATAAATAAATAAATAAATAAATAATATAAAAACCAATTACAAATGCCTAAGGATAATTTTAAATCAAGATATGCTAAGGCTAAACAATCTCAGGAGACAACAGGAAATATACCTAACTATAAGAATCTAAAATGTACTATAAACAAGAACTGAGTAGTGTATTTTTATTTATTTCCCATGTTAACTCTATAAAATCATAAATCTGCAATAAAGCACAGCACAGGATGGTAGTCAGTCTTTGGCAAGCATCAGAACCACCTGGAGGGCTTGTTAAACAGACTGCTGGACCCACCTGAGATTCCATTTTGGGAAGTGTGGGTGGAGCCCGGGATGCACATTTCTAACAGGTCCCCAGATGCTGCTGCTGTTGGTCTGGGCACATTTTGAAAACCGGTGGTACAGGACAAAAATAAAAAAGAAATAGGAAACAGAAATAGCAAAGTAAACAGTCCAGAGCTCTGAAGTGGGTTCACTGGGTTAATGCAGCCCCAGTCTCAACCATTCTTGCACCACCATAAAACCATCAAGGTGCAGTGAGGAGGGAAGTCTGAGCACAGAGCTCAGCATCAGGCTAGGATGCCTCCTGCTGGGATACGTGCTGGTCAAGAGCTGGCTGGTGTATGCCTTGTACTTCTTACCACTTAAACTTGCCATTATCATACTTAATTCATTTTTGTCTAAAATCAGATACAATTACAAAAGTCCAGCTGACACTTGAATGAGAACTATGTCTAATGCTTTGGAAAGACTCTAAGTAAGGTCAAATGAGGTAGGAAGTGAGACAACGGAAAAAATACAAAGTCCACGGACTGTGAGCCCAGATTTGTAAGTATTGAAGCTCTTGCTCCATTTTAGTGAAATCCAAACTGGAAATAGTCGATGATGCATTATGAGTGTGCTTCACACAAAACGCAACTCCAATCAATGTACCCATAAAGAAAAGGGCTTGGCTCTTCAAACAAGAGCAAATGAAAGTATCCCTTATTTAAAGGCCTTGGCTCCACATCAATGACTGGCAAATAATCCCATATATGTAAGTTTTAAAATAAAATGATCATGGTTTGAATGTTTTCAAAGACTCCCAGGGATG